>NC_045709.1:10338158-10641188 GCF_009834535.1 Camelus ferus | reverse complement strand
GCTATCTTCTTCAAAGACAATTTCAACATTTTAAGTTGTATTTTAAATGGTAGTTTGGGTTTGACAGTGAAGGAAAAATAACGCCCCTCTCAGGCCAGCACAGGTATGACAGTTTGAGTATTTTTTCTATTCACTTTAAAAATTAAATACTAAGAGGCATACATTAAGAGATCTTTCTCCGAACTCTACACCTGTACACCCATTGCTGTCATTGACATTTTGATTTGTTTATATTTTAAGAAAATAGAAGTCACACATAGGTGTTCATTCCCCACTCCTTCCCGTGTTACTCAAAAGATACTATTTATACTGTTCTCCACTCAGCGTTTTTTTTACTTAACAATAAAACCTGGAGTTTTTCTATGTCAGAATAGAGTAGCCTCATTTTTCCCCCTCAAACCACCACACGTTTTCATCATGTGGCACGTTAAAGATGGCCCCAAATTCTTTGCTCCTCTTTCCGTTAAGAGGTGGATTCTTGAAGATGTGGTGACCTTAGTGACGTGTTTGGCCAACAGAATACAGGGCAAGTGAGGCTGTGTTTGTGGGTCAGGCACGAAGAAGTTGGCTGTTCCTACATCCTCTCACTCAGGATGCTCCCCCCGGGGGGCCAAGTACTTGGGGAGAGGTCTGATTCCCCTGAGACCACCATGCTGTGAGGGAGCCCAAGCTAGCTACGCAGAGAGACGCACAACTGGTCCCCAGCTATTCCAGTCCTGCTGGCCTGCACCCCAGACATGGCAATGAAGACAGGAGACGGCAGATGATTCCGGCCCAACCCCCATCTGACTGCAACTCCATGAGCAGCGCCCAGCTGAGCCCAGTCAACCCACAGAACAGAGAGGGATAAACTCTGTATTGTTCTAAACTCTAAAATTGTATTTTAAATGGTTTGTTACACAGCTGCAGGTATGTAAGTTCCCAGAACTGGAATTAGTGAGTCAAAGAATGAATGCATTTACAGTCTGGTTTATTTCCACTCATTTAAAAAGTATTTCCTTGCCTGCTTTTCTATTGGCTTGTTGTTTTACTTCTCAGTTTCTAAAAAAAGTAGTTCTTTATGATATGAAGCACAAATATTTCCCCCCCTTGTCACTGGAGTTTGCTCATGTTGATTTTTGCTATAAAGAATTTTATTTAAGTTTCCCAAAGTTTATAACTTATATCTTTTAACATTTAATCTGTGATCTATTTGGAATTTGTCCTGATGCATATAAGTTACTAATTACAAAATTATCTCAGTAGTATATTAAGTGGAATTATACACAGGGACATGTAATTTGGGAAGATTTGACATCTTTATAAAATTCACTGCTTTTAGCTAAGAATATGGTCTACCTTTGCCTTTAAGACTGCTTTTGTGTCTTTCAGAATCAATTTAAATTCTTTTCATAGAGATCTGAACATTTCTTAGGTTTACTCCTGGCTACTTCAGCTTTTTTTTTTGTTGTGCTCTAAGTGTAAAAAGGTCTTGTCCTGCATTACATCTTCTAACACATTGCTGTTTAAACGCATGAAAGCTTTTGAAAATTACATACAGATTTTGCATTAAGCCACTTCACTGAAATCTCATTTTCGTCTTTTTCAGATAGTCCTCTTAGGTTATCCAAGTATACAAATTATGATAACTTTACTTTTCAGTTTTATATCTAATTAGTTTTCTAAGATTTTTATCTTATTTCTGACTTTAATAAACATGCTATTGGTATTTCTCCCTTGAACATGTTGACTTTCAATTTGGTTGGTTAGGGAAGTACACATCTGTTCCTAATTCACTGAATTTTTTAGATCAATAATGGAAATTGAATTTTACTTTTGGACATCTTTTAAGCATCTAGAGATAAATGCGTGTTTTTTCTTTGATCATTAATATGAAGTCCCATAAGTAGACTTCCTAATGTTGAACTATCTTCATGCTGAATGAACGCCACCTTGTCACATTGCATTATTCTTTTAATGAGTTGCTTGAGTCTTTTTGGTAAGATTTTGTTTTGTGTTTTTGTGTCAGTATTTTAAAGTTTGTTTTTCTTAATCGTATAGTTATTACCAGGCTTTTGTATCAGTATTATGCTCACTTCGTGTGCCCTGTGTAATCTTTCCTATACTCGTACCCATTTCATTTTGTTTGGTTTTCTCAGTTTGACCCTCTAAGTGCCTTACTTAAGCTTTTAGGGTCTTTTTTCCCTTTCAGTTCATCCTTACTTCTTTGATAGTTTCTTTTTCCTCCTCCCATTTCTACCCCGGACCTCCCCAGCTCACACACTATTGTCTTGTTATTGTTACCAAAGGCAAGTTTGTGTACCCACTGCACGCTGAGGCCAAACTGAAATGTCAGAGTTTGGGGCAGAGAAATGTTTCATGCAGGGCTGAGCAAGGACAGGGTGCTCCCCCAACCCCGAACTCCCCGAAGGGTTTCAGCAAAGCACATTTAAAGGCCAGGTAAGGGAGGGGCGGGGGGTTTCAGGGTATGTGCTCAGCTGTGCTCAATTCTGATTGATGTTGCCGTCACAGGGCGGTCAACACGCTCAACCCCTAGGCGCCAGAAGGTCTGGGGGCTACATGTTCTCCATCATTAAGTAGTTAGTTTCTTCCCTTTGGTGGTGGTTTTAAGCATCTGAAAGATGCAGGAACTATACACGTGAGATATTACTATCTGGATGCTTCAGAGAGAAGCTGCAGCAGAGTTTATGGGGGAACTTTTGAGAGGAACCAGGTCTTGTGCTGGTTACAGGTACCCTCTCCCCAGCCAATAAAGACAGGCAGCTGTGAGGTATTTCAAAAAGCACCTCTTCCTTCCTGCTGCTTGTAGATAGGACCTTCCCTACAAATGTGTTTTTTTTTTTTTTTTAAACCCCATCACCTCTACCTTGCACAGCGAAACTGGGTCCAGGAGAGTTCTTGCTGCCCCGTTTGTACCTAGATTCTGGCCCTCACCCTGTCGCCCCTCTTACAGGTGCGTTTTACTGACTCGTTCTGATCTCTGCCCTCCCGACTGTCCCCTCTTTTTCCTCCTATAGCTCCCCTGCTGTTTGCAGCCCTTCCACCTCTTCCATCAATTCTCAGTTTTAACTTCCTCCCAGTCTTGCTGAAAATGGAAATCTTATTTTCATTTCTGGTTTTCTCTTCATCAACTTCAAAGAAGAAAAAAAGAGGACAGGCAGACCTGTCACTATCTTCAGGACAGAGAACTACCTAGGTGCTAATATTTCAAGTTTCAACATGAAAAGCCTAAAGGATTGAAGCAGCTAATTTCTAAAGTCTTAAAAAAAAAAATTCATTTTCCAGAGCATAGAGGTAGCTTAAAGTCTTGAGTGGATCTGTTCCTGAACCAGGATCATCTTGCCCTCACGCTCAGCAGGCCAAACACGCTGAGACACTGAGGTTTAGCAGCGACGAGCCGCAGCCAAGCAAAGAGGCCCCAGCATCGTGTCCCTGAAGGCAAGGGGCGCGGGTATTTATGGGATGGGCGCGCGGAGCGTGCAGAGCTCGGGGAGAGTGACTGGGAAAAGGTGGGGTTAATTGTCGTTCTGTGCATAACTAAGCTACAGTCCTCTGCCCGCTCAAAAAAGGAGGCAATTGGCCTGATCTGAGGGTGGTGTTCCCGGCCCTTTGATGTCAAAAGGTTACCTAGAGGACACTCGTGCCTGCCCAGCTGGAGGGTCAGTGGTCCCATGCAGTCTTTTTTTTTCTTAATATATTTTTATTGAAGTATAGTCCATCCAATCTTAACTGGCTCAGCTTTAACTAGACACAGGTGACGCCAAGTTTCTGGAAAACAACTCAGGCAAACATCGTGCTTGGGCTCCGTGCTTCCTGGAGGACATGCAGGTCTTTTGTAGCAACAATTAAAACAACCTTGATGCGTGAAGACAAGTTATAGGTGAAATGGATTAAGCCGATGATAACCCACAGTTTCAGATGTAAAGTATTCGGGTTTTTTTTTTTTTTTTCAGTTTATCATTTGGGCAAGTCATTTTATCTCTCTGGACCTCATTTTTCCAATGAGGGGAAAGGCTCTCTAAAGCCTTAAGACAGGGTGGACAACCCAAGGCTTAACTCCAAGAAACAGATCACTGGTGGAGGAATCCAGGCTCGAGGCTCCTTGGATAGGAGTGCAGTTTGGGGCCCTCAGGTGAAAAGCAGAGAACTAACTCGCAGAGAGAAGTCATTGCAGTCCCGGCTCTGTGCTCAGAACTCGACGTGTGTTAATATTCCTGGGAGCAGGTACTATGACCAGCTCCATTTTAGAGGCATGGAAAATGGGCACAAGGGCTTAGTAACTTACTCTGGGTGGCAGAGCCCGGGCTGAAATCCTGGCCTTCCTGGTTTTGGAGCTGAACGTTCTTCCCAGAGCAACTCTCACAGGCGTGTAGGCTTGTCCTGCCTGACATGTGCGGGCCGGGGTAACAGTTCCTGTCCCAGCGCCCTGCCACTGCCTCCCTTCCCATCTCCATGGTGGTTATTTACAAACCAGGCCTTTTAATATTTTTAATAGAAACTGATTTAGTCTCTCATCATGAATGCAACCCGAATTCCTGCATCCCCTCTGCTCTCAGTCCCCCGGTGACCACATCCAGGCTGTGTTAAGGTAACTGCATTCTGTCCACCCAGGCTAGAGCTCTGGACACTACACTCTAAACAACGTGGTATTCATTTACTAACAAACACTTTAATAAAATTATTTAGGCAAATCATCCATTTAAAAAGTAGACCAATTAGATTTCTTCGAAGGCCCAAGGCGTCTTTTACCCAGATCATTCCTTAAAAACAAGACAAACAAAAACACTGGTGCTTCTGTTCACATTAAAAAAAATAAGTTACTGCCTTTTGACAGTTTTTCATTGTGCACTAGTGAAATCAGTGCAAATAACCTTGGTATTTTTTTTAAGTGAACAATTTATTTCCTAAAAATACATTTGCTTAGAAATTCATTTTACCGTATGAACTTCCCTGGCCTTATAAACCTGTCAGCAGAGCAAACTGGGAACCAGTTTCCTGCCACCATAAACTCCACCAGCCTTTTTACAAGTCTTTATTCTTTGGAAATGTAAACGCTTGTGTTGAAAAGCATTCATGGGGAAGATAAATGAGCTGCCAAGTGATTAGTGCCCGTTCAGTGATTAGTCACCTCTGCCCGGCTTGTTAACAATGTAAAACCCACTCTAGGGCTTTGAAGGCTAACGCCTGTGTTAGCACCTGCGTCAGTGAGGTCTGCTGACCCCACTCCTGCCGGCCCAGGCCTGCCCCATGCCAGCCAAGGCTCTGGATAGGCCACGACCCCAGAGCCTTCGTGCGCTCTCCGTGGGGCGGCATGTCCCCTACCACCTCGGCACGTCCACTGCCACCTTTAGGCCACAGCATCAAGAGAAAAAGTGAAATCACATCCCAAAGGGATTCCCCGAACCAGGAAACACGTTGTTAATTCTCTTTGCTCCTTTGGGAGCACACCTGCAGAAATCCAACCCTCCGCCCAGGCCCGCGTTCTCCACGGAATCCTCCTTCTTTTCACGGCTCCTCCCTTCTGTTTGAGAATCTACATTTCCATCCACTTCAAAGCCAAACTCCTCTGCTGACTTTCAAGACCGGGATGACCTTCCTCACCCAGTTATTACCCACTGCCCCCGGATTCCCTGAGCAGCCCTGCTCGGCGCTACGAAGGAGAGAAATCACAGCCCTGCCAATTAACGCGATGTGCCTCGGAGCCCGCTGTCTTCCCCAGAGAGCAGTTCAGAGGCGGCACTGGATGGGTTTACACTTACTGGAGGAGGGAGCGTCCCCAAGACAGTAAATGACACGTGCACCGTCAACACTGCTCATGAGCGCTTACCAAATATTCAAAGTAAAATCATTAACTTCATTTTATACGTCAAGTGGAGCATGCATGGGGGAGAGGGGACAGCTGAGTGGTGGGGTAGACGGCTGATCATTGTGGGAAACATTCTCAGGAATGACTGTGCTGTACTAGGGGGATGTTCTTAGTCCTGACCAGCTCTGAAATCACCCTGATTTTCATGGTTTTGGGTTCCCCCTGCTTGTCCCAGAGGCTGCCCTTCCATGCTGTTGAGATAAAAAGTGTTATTTCTTCTTTTGATTGATGTGCCTGCCTATTGGCTGTGAGCTAGAAAACCAGAAAACAGACATTTTACCAAGCCTTCCAAAAATAAGAATAAATTGGCTTTGAGTGGGGGCCTGCACTTTGTTAACTGTGATTGTCAAGGCGGAGATAGAGGGGAGAGGGGAAAAGAGGGAGTGCAAACACTGAAAGCTTTTGACATTTGTTTCCAATCTGGCCTCCCCGAAGCTGCACCCTTCCTGGTGCCCATCTCCCGCGCCTGCTCCGGCTCTCAGCACGACAGTTTCTATAAGTCCTGGACAGTTTAATAGGCAAGGAGCACCTCATTTTATCTGTGCATCAGTGACTCTTACGCTGAATGTAGAACAGACTGAACATGCTCAGCTCTGGGCGGGGAGACCTGGACCACGTGGTGCCTGCCCTCATGACAGCGGACAGTCAGGTGGCACGTGGCCTTGCGCTCACGGGGGACAGCGGGCATGGGGAGGAGGGGGCTTCTGTGAGGGTGCCGGGAAGCACTTCTCTCCCGGGAAGCATTTCTGAAGGAGGAATCTATAGGGTTTGATTCTTAGGTAAAACCATGAGTCAACTGCATGAAAAGTGACTAGGGAGCTGCCAGCTAGAAAAAGGATAAACTGGATATTGGAAATCAGGTAACAAAGGAAATGACCTCATTTGGAGCCAAGGATACAGTTACCTAGAGGAGTCTGTGGGGTGGGGACTGCTTTTGCTTTCTCTGTCTTTTTAACTTTTGGAGGAAGCATCATGAATTACTTGTGAGAAGAAAAAGAATAATACTTTTTTGGGGTGGTTTAAATAGGTTTATTTACTTATTTACTAACGGAGGTGCTGGGGATCGAACCCAGGACCTTGTGCGTGCTAAGCACACGCTTTACCACTGAGCTATACCTTCCCCTCTGAAATAATGAATTTTTGTAATTTTAGGTGTGTCGCATTTAAAATGTTAGTAGCTCTTCCCAATTCAGAGGCTGGTGGACTACAAGGTTGGGTACTGGTGAGAGTGGGCTACTAGTGACAACTTAGGTGTCATCAGTATCCAGTGGCTGTGGCCACCAAGGGGTGGATTAAATTCCAAGCAATGCATATGTGTGTGTGTGTGTGTGTTGACGGGGTAGGCAGGGGTGGAGCAGAGGGCTGGGAACATAGCTGATAAGTGGAGCCAGGAGAAGGCACAGGACCATCCCAACAAGTCGTTCTCATGCTGGGGGAGCGTCCCACAAGTGGGAGCACAGAGCCCACACAGAAGTTCCCGAGGGGGCGGTCCCCCTGCAGTAGGGGAGGGAGGGGACAGCCATCACCCTAGTGGCTCTCCTGCCTTGAGATGTGGTCCTGAAAGGAGAACTGATTTGCTCAAGGACACACAACATCCTCCACAGGAAACTCCAGGGTTGGCAGTTGCTTTGGGCCAAAATATACGTGTACTGACCTCCAAGGACAGTGTTTGGGATTATGCAAGGAATGGGCAGAAAAAGCTGGATTTTAACTCCACAACTGTGTGCTGAACTCTCCCAGGGTCTTGGTTCTTACTCATATGGCCTAGATTTCAAACAGGTAATTTGTCTGTAAACCTGTAATACATCCCGAATTCCTTAACTGACTTCCTAGAATTGGGTTTTTGGGGACGAGGACTCACTACAACTACCCAAGACGATCAACCACAGGTGCGCGGGAATGTTAACAAAAGTTTCTAGGTGTGAAAGGAGCTATGTAACAACATTACAGTGTACTTTGCAGAACCTACTTACCTGATGGAGTCAGAGAATCAGAAACATAATAGTTTCCCGAAGAAGAGGTCTGGGGTCCTGTCTTGAATGCAGGAAGGTGACCTGAGCGTCCCCCCTCATCCTCTTGCAGGTCAAGCTGACGAGACAGCCCAGATGCCTGGATATATGTGCACAAAACCTCCCACTGCCCCTAAAACAGAGTCACTATGCACCAGAATTCCCACTAAATTACTTTTTGGCATCTACTTCTAACTTCCCCCCTATATCTAATGCCTCCACTCTAAAAAATAATAATAACACACATATTGGACAAAGCTTTTAAAAATGAAGCAATGGTTACAACTCCAGCAGATCATAAAATGCACATGTTCAGGTATTGTTATGAACTAGAAGCTGCCAAACTGATAAGGAGTAAAGAAAGGTCAGGCTTTTTTTTTTTTTTTTTTTTTTTTTTAAGTAAGAGTAGAAAAGCTCCTGGTGTGGAATGGTGTACTTACAGTCACCACACTCCCAGTCCCAGGCAAGCACATCCAGCCACCGTGGTCAGGCTTAAGAAATAACCCAAATTCCACAATGAGCCTTCTCCTCCCAACTTTTGGAAATCTGAAGCACTAGACTGTAAGAATCCACACCTTTACAGTCGGTCGGCAGGGGTGATGTGGCTTGAATTCCTCAGGGCAGCTCGCACTTGGGGTGCTTTCTAGCTCCAGGACAGTGGCACCTCCAGGGGAAACTGTGGCTGCTGAACAGACCAGGGGTACTGGTCAAACAAACACAGCTTTTATGGTTAGTCCTTTGAAATACATCTTTTGGCACTTCGTGATTTTTCTAGAAAGTGCAGAAGAAAAAGTTGTAGCCCTTTGGGAGTGTCTTAAATTACATGAGGAGCAGCCAAGCCTTGTGTGGACCTGCTGTCACTTGTCCCTTTTCTGTCTTTGTGCTGCCACCTAGAGAGAAAAGGAAAACAGGTGTTTTGTCCTGATGTAGAGAAGCAGTTACCTGAAATTCCAAGGACCACCTGCAGCTTCTAGAACAGAAAAGCAAGGCTGGCTGGTTTAGTCCTGAGATCAGCAGCTGTGCACTTCTGCTTCTAAGAGAAGACCTCAGGCAAAGGAAGGGGTTTCTGTCGGGGCGACCTCATTCTAGGGCTAATACTCCTGGAGAGAGTGTGTGTGTTGGGGGAGATACATATTCTTCTTCCAGTGTTCCAAGGACTGAACTACAAAATAATGCTAAGGTTGCCCAAACTTATGGAATAAACACCCTCATTCTAGGAAAATAAAAAAAAAAAGGAAATGCATGAAACACACAGAAAAGTTTCTAAGATGAATAATTCTTAAACCACTTTTTGTTTTGGTTTCCTTGTGTAGATCCATTGTGTAAAAAAAGAGATAAAGATAGACTTGCTGGTGATAGTAGTCCTTAATATCCTGAAGAATGCCACTGAACAAGTTTAATTACTAAAAGCTGGTTTCTTACTGAGTACAAAGTCAAACATAATTTATTCTGGAGCTATAAGTTATCGAAAGAGATGTTGATGGAAATCAGACTTCTCTGCCCTAACGTGGGTAAGCTGTGACAGAGGTTAGACCTTCCCCGACCACCCGGGACCCTGTCCAGGTCCTGCTTGGCTTTATCCATAGCCCCTGGCAATACCTGACAGCCCAGCCTATCTGCCCCCTAGAGCAGAAACTTCTGGAGGGCAGGTATTTTTGTTTGCCACCCAGACACCTGCTTTTCTAGTGCCCAGATCAACATTTGGCACATAGCAGGTGCTCAGTGTATGTTCTTGAAAGAATAAATGAATCTAAACTTATCCTTTGCTGCCTTTTTTCTTTTGAAAGAACTAATAACTTGACTAACTTTAATTTTACACGTTCTGATTGAAACACATGGGTAAGGTAATCATTCTTTTAACGTCCACGAAGCTGATTCTTCTCTAAATCACATTTGGTGCTTCCCTCCACCCCCTCCCCATCTCAAATGGGCTTGATTAGTGTGAGACCATCAAAATAACATTTATTAACGAAAGTACAGTAGATGCGAAAAAGCTGACAGCTGAATGAAAGACTTGACATGCAAATGCACCAGCTGAGTAGAAGCTGTGCCTCACGGCTGAGTGAGATAAATTGACCTGCAGAATTCATTACGAATAGAGCAAGAAGACTAAGCAGAATAAATCTGATTTTTCCTTTCTTAAGATAACATTCACAATTAAAACAGACTCCAGAAGATATACACATGGTGATGAGGATAAGAACCTCGGGGAGGCAAAAAGGAGAGAGGGCCGGTCTTGAGGGTGGAAGGGCAGCCTGGGGCTGGGCCACTTACAGTCTGGGCGACCTGACTTTGACCGTCTTTAAAACAGGGATACACCCCCTTCTGGTCCACCTTAGAGGGTTGTTGTAAAGATTAACTACGGACATGGGATTGCTGTAAAAACTGAAATGTGCTATTAAACATGAGGCACTTTTCATCAATCTAATGACCCTGAGGAGTGTATAAACTGGAGGAGTGTATAAAATCTGTGTATAAAAAAGTGTATGAATCTAATAATTTCTTCCTTATTCAGACAAGGTCAAAGCCTGTGGACACCTTCCAAGGACACTAAGAAAACAGCCTGTCACTTGCCTTCCTAGATCCTGAGCTCCTTGTCTTCCACGACCCTGAGCTCCTTGTCTTCCACCAAGAGGTTTGACTGTATAATGCAGCTAACTCTGGAGATGTTCGAGATTTTAAATTAGTCCCAGAGAAAGGCTGTTTGGGAAAAAAAAAAGTGACATAAGGCAGCTGGTCAAGTTAGATCAACTTTGAGAACAGAGAAAGTCAATCTGAACCTATGCGAAGACGTTGTCTTCCCAATCTGGTGAAGGGATGACTTCCTAGTGCGTAACAAAAGTCAAAGTTCGGCCTCTGGGGAAAGGGAATGAATGTGCCTCACGAGTGTGAAGGAGATGAGGCTCCTTGAGCACAGCAACTGCAGGGACGGAAGGACATCAAATGTCTCGACGATCTAGTCTCATCTCACAACTGTGGCCAGCCATGCTGGTGGTTTGTCCATGGGTCAGTTAAAGCAAGACTGGGACTGCAGCCAAGGATACATCCAGCTCCTTTAAATTAATTGGTCTTTTTAGACCAATTATTTTACTTTTTTCAAAGGTAAACTTAAAAAAAATTTTAAAAATTGAATTATAGTTGATTTACAATGTTGTGTTAGCTTCTGGTGGACAGCACAGTGATTCAGTTATACATACATGTATTCTTTTTCGGATTTTTCATTACAGTTTACTACAAGCCATTGTATATAGTTCCCTGTGCTATATTGTAGGACCTTGTTGTTTATCTATTTTGCATATAGTAGTTTGTATCTGTTGATCCCAAACTCCTAATTTATCCCTCCCCTACCCTTTCCCCTTTGGTAACTGTAAGTTTGTTTTCTATGTCTGTGAGTCTGTTCCTGTTTTGTATGTAAGTTCATTTGTGTCAGTTTTAAAAATAAACTTTTTAGTTTACTTGGAAACATGGTTGCCCATTTTTCTCTTCATTTACATTTTTAAAGACTATGTATCTGTTTACTGTTATCGTCGTAAGTTTGCATGTAGTATAAACACTGTACATTTAGGTAGTAAATGGGTACATTTTAGCTTCTCACTTCCAAACTGCCTTTGTGTCTGGCTAAGGCCCCAAGTAAGAGAAACAGGATCCCGGGAACAGGTCGGCGGCACGTTCAAAACAGACCTGAACTAAGGGACGGCGGTTCCCCTTGACACCCACGTTAAACCTGCTGGAGGGGAATCTCCCTGGGAGTCAGAACCAGAGAAGCACAAACCTGGAAGATGGAAGAGCTGGGGAGCCAGAGTATGAGGAAAGTTTAAATGGAAGACAAACCAGACACAATAAAGGAAAGAACACTGGGAATCTGAGATCAGGTTCAGAAAAACGTGTGGTTTGATGAAAACTATGGAGGCTCTTGTGTGTGTACACAAGTGGTTTTAGAGTTTGCAGAAATTTTTCGAAGCTTTCCCCAAACTCAGTACATTAATCAAAAAGATAAATGATGTGAGTAAGAGAAGCAAAGGGCCACAGGATTTGAGTAAGGTAAAGGAGCCCAAGGTTTGCTGTAATAAAGTCTTAAAAGTCTCTTGTTTGAAATTCTTTAAAGAATTTGAAAGAAGGATAGGACATATATGCGTAAGTGTGTGTATATGTATATACGTTTGTGGGTGCTTATGTGTATATGTGCATGTGTCTATTTGTATATAGGTGTGTGTGTATATGTGTGTCTATTTGTGTATACGTGTGTATTAAATAAGCCCACACTGATTTGTTCCTAATACTATTCCCCAAAACAGCACTTGGCATGCGTAACACCTTTAGTGTTTCATTCTTCAATTACTATCCAACTCCTAGTTAACGCTGCACATTGCCAAGAAGATTAGAATCTTCATTTTGACATCAAAAGTCAAGTCAAATGTGGAAGAAAACAAAATTGATGATTTCCCAAATTTCCATTTAATCTCTGGCTAAGTCATGATGTTGCTCCTACTTAAAGCTCCTGGGATCTAACGTATAGCATGGTGATTACAGTTAATAATACTGTACTATATACTTGAAATTTGTTATTAGCCAATTATACCTCAGTAAAACTGGAAAAAAAATAAAAGCTTGTGGGAAGACAAGAAGTTTATAACATCACATATGTTTTCAAACTTCAATAATTTAGGTTGCAGGTTTGATATAAATAATCTCTAAATGCCATATAAAAGCAACTTATTAACATTAGCACAGATGTAAACAATGTATTCTAACTTCAAATGTTGTGACACAAAATGACTACAGTAAGTACAGTTTAATCAACTGACAAGAAAACTCACAGCCTTTTATCTATAGATTAAATATTATATCTATTTATTTCTATTAAACCTCTACAAGGACTTTATGAATGTGTCCATGGAATTCAGATTCAAGAGCACCAGAGAAAACCCGCTCAGAATGAACCTTGAATTTCAAAGTTCAGCCATAAGGTGTCAAGGACCCCAAGTACTGCACTGCGGAACACTTGTCTGAGCTGTCCAGTACAGACTGATTAATTGATTGATCAATTGATTACCTCACGTCTCAACTAGTGAGGACACTGGTTAGATTATTCAGCCCATCCACCTGTCATGTACTCAACATCTACCAATCGCATACTCTGTGCCCAGCACTGTGCAAGACACAAACCTGAACAGTACAGAGTTCCTGCTGTTAAGGAGCTTACCTTCAATAGGGATGATAATTCAGGGGTTGAAGAAGCCTTTCTTTGCCCTTTGGGTTGAGTGTCAGTATCCTGGCTCCCATGGCAGCCTGCCCTACAACTACAGCTGTTGTGGGGATTAAATGGGTGGTTATGTGTGAAGTGCTCAGAACAGTGCCAAACACATAGATGCTGTACAGTGTTTGTTGTTATTAGGATCATTAGTTATAAGTATTATGAAATGATCACAAGAAACAGGATATTAACATAATTTCAAGG
Organism: Camelus ferus; assembly: GCF_009834535.1. Taxonomy (NCBI): domain Eukaryota; kingdom Metazoa; phylum Chordata; class Mammalia; order Artiodactyla; family Camelidae; genus Camelus; species Camelus ferus. The sequence goes on along the minus strand of NC_045709.1, from coordinate 10,627,855 downwards.
TATCTCAAAACTTGAGGGATATTTTACAAAATAATTGACCAGTACTCCCAAAATATCAAGGTCACTGAAAGACAAAGACAGACTGAGATACACATTAGAAAAAAGCAGAGGTGATATGCCAACTAAATGCAATGTGGAAGGATGGACTGGATACTGGAATAGAAAAACAATAGTGTAAAAATAGGTGAAACTCAAATAAGGGAGTAGATTAGTTAATAGTACTGTATTACTGTAAATGTCCTGGTTTTGATAATTGTACTGGTTTTGTAAGGTGTTAAGGTTAGAGGAAACTGGGTGAAGGGTATATGTAAACACTCTACTGTTTTTGCATCTTTCCCCTAAGTCTAATTCAAAACAAAACAGTAAAGACAAAAGAAAAGAAATAGGCACAGAAATGTCAGAGATGTTGGAATTAGCAGATAGGAACATTTAAGCAGCTATTGTAACTATAATGAACTATTTAAAGAAAAACACAAATGATGAGAGAAATGGGAAGATATAAAAAACAACTGAATGGAACATCTAGACCTGAAAATTCCAACATATGAAATAAAAATTCACTAACTGAGATAAAAGACAAAGTGCAATTGAAAATATAAGAAGAAAATACAAGACAAAATAAAATTGAAAATAAAGAAGAAGAATAGAAACTCAGTTAAAAGGGCCCGTGGGACATCAAGTGGTTTAGCATACATGTAATTGGAGTCCTGGAAGTCAAAGGGATGGGACGGGGGGGGGGGGGGGAGAGAACAGAAAAATATTTAAATAACTACTGACCAGAAATGTTCTAAATTTGATGAAAATAACCAAAACAACAAAAAAGGGACACAAATGACTAACTCAGGTATGAAGGAAGGAATATCACCATAGATTCGCAGACACAAATAGGCTAATATATAAGAAACAACTTACGCCAGTAAGTCTGACAACTAGATCAAACAGACGCATTTCTTGAAAGACATAAATTACTATAACTGACACAAGAAAAAGGAGAAAATTAGACTAGCTCTCTATCTATTATAGAAATTGAATTAGTGGTTAAAAACTTCCCAGAAAAAAAAAAATTCCAGGCCCATAAAACATAAAAGGAAAAAATTCTGGTGAATCTGTCCAACATAAAAGGAAAAAATAATCTCACAAAAATTCTTTCAGAAAACAGGTGAACTTTGCTCAATTCATTTTATAAGGCCAGTTTCACTCGGACGCCAAAACTAGACAAAATCAACAAATAAGGAAAACTATACACCAATATCCCTCATGAATGGAAATACACAAATCCTTAACAAAATGTTAGGAAATAAAACACAATTATATATACAAAAAAAGCAAGCAGGGTTTATCCTAGGAATGTAAAGTTTAACATTCAAAAATCAATCATTATATTTCACATACTAAAAGATATTCCTGTACTAAAGGAAAACTGTGAGGTCATCTCAATAGATAAAGAAAAATTATTTGACAAAATTCAATACCCTTTCATGATTAAAACTCACAGTGAACTGAGAAGAGAACCTCTTCAGCCTGATACAGGAACCCACGCGCAGAGGTCACTAGTAGCAATGATCACACCTCTTGCCTGGATCTTGGTTTCTAAATGCCATTCTCCTCTAAAAGAAACCCTGGCCTCTTGGGGGGAAAAGGCTCATTCCAGGGCTTGGCAGGGAAAGTACACAAAGAGCCTGGAATATCTTCTTGTAGAAAAAGTAATGAAGTATTATAAAAAAAATAATGGAAACATACCAAAAAGATAACAGCAGCCAGCTTGCAGGGACTCCCACTGGCCCTTCTGGGACCATATGAGGAACAGAATAATGTAATTTACTCACTGGATAAAATAGTCTACAAGTCTATACTGATATAAGCTCATAAATAAATAAATAAGTAGAGAAGGGAAAACTCTTCCTTCTAGAAAAAAGCCAACTAAATGTGAAAGAAATAAATACAGAAGAAGTGATGGAGTTGGAAAAATCATCAGTAGTTTCATTTTAAAACCTGTGGGTGAATGTTGGATGAGGAGTAGGATACTTACAAGTCCCAGAGTACTTGCCCACAAATTACTTATTAATTATAAAGAGAAAAATAATAACTCTACGGTGGATAAACCTGGTGGACACCACCTTAATCAAGTGATCAAAGTGAACATCCCTGGTATTGGATCATGTGACTCCTGACATGGTGCACTGAGAAAGACACATTATTACTTCTGTGGGTGCCTAAACGCTAAAACTTGGATCAAATCAAGAGGAAACATTAGGCAAACTCAAAGTGAGGAACATTCTACTAAATAACCAGTCTGCACTCTTCAAAAGTGTCAAGTAAGACAAGAAACAGGTGAGTAATTCTTCCAGAATAAAGAAGACAATAAAAGAAGGCTCAGTGCTGGACAGTTTTACCACTGATGTTCTCTAAAATTTTCCAGAAATAGAGTATTATTATGCAAAATTATTCCTTCCAGAACATTGGGAAAGGTTGAAAGCTAGCATAATTCTAACACTAAAACCTAATAGCAATATTGCTTTTGAATACAGATGCAAAAATTCTAAATAAAAGCCTAGAAAACCTATCTGAGAACTAGATTTGACAATAGTTAAACCAGAGATGGAGCATCCACTATGCTCTCCTTTACCTACAGCCAGGTGGGGTTTAGTGTACGGACTCAGGCAGAGTTTAACTGTGATAAAAACTCCACAGTCATCTCAAGAGGTGCCAAAATGAGATCTGATAACAACCAACACCAATTACTAATTAAAACTTTATGGAAAGTAAGTATAAGAGGAAATACCAAAGATAGATATTCTTTATCACATTAACAACAGCTAGTGTCAGAATTAATGGTAACGCACATTAATAAAATCACGAATTAGACAAAGATAACTACTATCACATATACTCTTCAATACTGTTCTAGATAGTCTCACTCATAAGATATGATCTAAAAGAGGTACACCTATCATAAAGAATTGCACACAAATTTTTAAAAAGTAAGATTATGTACCTTACTATGTGTTGAAAATCCAATATGAATAAAATTAAAAATTAAATTAATAGTTTACTAAATTAGTTATTTAAGATACAAATATATGAAAATATAAAAACTTACCACAAAATAGCCAGTTAGAAGATATAACTGAAACAAAAGATTTCTTTAATAGCAACAAAAATACCTAGAGATACTCCTAAAAGAGGTATCTAGAATCTACATGAAGGTGAAGAACCAAATGCTGGCAAAAGATATGTTTAAGATTTTAGGAAATGTAGAGAAATATTATATTAATGAATAAGAACACTGAATTTTGTAAAGATGTGTTTTTCTCAAAATAATTCATCGGTATAACAAAAATCTCAATAAAAATCCCATTAGAATTTACTCTTAAAATCTGGCAAAATAATCCTACAAATCTAATGGAAAAAATAAAGAAGTAAGATAATAATCATATTAGAGCTTTATCCCGCAGCATATTTAAATAGAAATTTTTTAGATGATTAAAGTAATTCAATATAAAACAAAAAAATTAACTATTAAAAATTAGAAGAAAACAAACTGATGGTTACCAAAGGGGAATGGAGGGATAAATTGGGAGTTTGGGATTAGCAGATACAAAGTACTATATTTAAAATAGATAAACAAGGTCCCACTGTATAGCACAGGGAACTGTATTCAATAACTTGTAATAACCTATAAAGAGAAAGAATATGAAAAAGAATATATATGTATAACTGAATCACTATGCTGTACACCAGAAACTAACATAATATTGTAAATCAACTATACTTCACTTAAAAAAAATACAAGAACATAAGTGACTAGTTAACCTTTCCTATAAAGGGAAACAACTTTCTAAGTATAACATCTATGTAAAGGAGAAGTTCCTGTGTATGTCTACGTAAAAACTAAAATATGTCCATGACAGAAAAATATACAAAATTAAAGACAAATTACAAACTAAAAAAAAATTTACAATAAACATGGTGGACAAAAAAATAATGTCCTTAAGTTACAGAATACTTTTAGAATAAATGAGAAATATACTGACACTCCAATAATTTAATAGAGGACATAAACAAATAATTCTCTATAAAATGGTAAGTGGTAGGTAAATTGTGAAAAAAACAAACAATATTATTACTGTGGACAAAAAAACGTCACCTGCATTTCAGTACATGATAAATGTTACCCACTATCGAGCCATCAGCTGCCCCCTAAGGTGTGCCCTGAGGGGATTCAGGATGGAAAAATACAGGATACTGGTCCTAGATTTTTAAGGTGCATATCAAATGAGTAATTTCAATGAGCCCAGACTCTTGCATCTTACCATACACAGAAAAGCACTAAAATCATTAACTTGAAATGTCTGATGTTTTCTGTGTGTGATTAGCAGTAATCTTTTGATGTTTGACTATATATATATATTCCCCCCCGCCCTGGGAAAAATTCCTGTATATCCTGGCTCCTCCCTTACTTCTTTAGAACAGTTCCTCAAAGCCATCTGAGAGGCAACTGTCTCCCAGCTATACTCCTCATTAAGTTCCCTGAACAAAGCAGAATTCTCAAGATTTAGGTTAGATTTTTTTTTTCAGTTGACATTAATTATCAGGAAAATGTGTATTAAAACCACAATAAAGTGCCTTTTTTCCACTTATTTTCAAAGATAACAGTCAAAGCTAACAAGATGGCACTGAATAAGATAAGAACTCATACCATCATTTGTTAGACAGTATGTTCCTATAACCTCTCGGTGAAATACATTCCCAGAAGTACGTATTTGGAAAACTTAGTTATGAATCAGTAAGCCCACATCTAAAAATCCATTCTAAGGAAATTATAAAAGATGTGAATATTTACATATAATCTAATTCTTCCAACAGCAAATATTTGAAAATAATATAAATGTCTAAAATAGGGTCATGGTCATTAAATAATCAAGCATTCAAAAAATTTTAAATTACTGTTATTAAAAAAATCATATTTATGAAGAATACTTTAGTAGCCTGGGAAAATGATCACAAAATGACATCAAGAAAAAGTTTATAAAATTACTATTATAATTCCTTTAAAAATCATTATAAAAGAAAATACACTATATTATCTCTGGGTAAGGAAAAGCTAGGAGATTATAATTTTTGTTTTATACTTTTCTCTATTTTGTACAAAGAACATGTATTCATAAAACAGAAAATACATTAATTAAAAGATTTATCAAAAACTAAAGGCTTTTAAAAAGTAGATAGTTGTGTTATCTGACTTCTCTCAGAATTACTGAAAACCGCATTGCTACAGCTACCGTGTGCAAAGTTGCATTAAATAACAGGCATACACTCAGATATTGTCACATGTCAGTTTATTGAGGAAATGTGATGCTAGAGATTAATTCTATCCACTTGATTACTTTTCATGATGTCAAACAAAACTCCAAAGGCCACAAGCCATGAAGTTACAAAATTACTTTCCCATATTTTGTTCAGGAACACAAAAATCAAGTTCAAAGAAATGTTTAAGTGAATCTGAAAATTGCCCCTCACCTCTACTTTTTTTCCAAAGGTGGTAATTAAAGGTGAGGGAGTACAGTGGCATGGAGGAAGGATGAAAATAAAACATGTAGAAGGCAAATATTTTTGCTAGATTTCATATTCAAAGTTTCAAATCTTTCCAATTTTTTTAACATGTTTTGCACCAAAAAAGGAATCAATACTTTTCATTCCACTCTTGTCAACTTTAGCCAAAGCCTTCTGAGCTGCAGTCATTTTGCTATTTTTCTGTTAATGAAAATGAGAGAAAAATTGTTACGAATGTAACATTTATAAATCACACATGCAAATCAAGCAAGACCATTGCATGCCTCAAGGTTCATTAGTGGAGGTAAGCACTTGCTTCTTAAAGAGTGATTATTTTTAAAAGTTCTGATTTCTATTCAGAATTCAGACCTAAGAGACAAAATATGTTAAAAGAGACAGGAGACAAAACTGCCGCCTTCTAAAGGAGTGGAATGTCACAACCAATGGTTTACTTTAGGGGAAATAATTCTGGAGGGTGCACTGAGGACAGTAACACAAACAATGGAACTGACAGAGGCAGCATTTGTCAGAGGGAGGAATTACAGCCTTGTATCGCCACACAATGAATAATTCACAACAATCTACCGTCTGATTTTATTCATAGGCTCTATGGGAAACCAAGGACAAGGCTATTATATGCAAAAGATAACCTGTACCTTGAAGCATCCAGGACCAGCAGGAGAGCTGCTCCACTTTTCCTCCAACAAAAAAATACTTTCCAAAAAGCTGACTCCAAGTTACTCTGCCTTTTAAAATTCTCTCTCTTCCTGGTTACTGTTTTTGTTTTGTTTTGCTAGCACTGGCAGAAGGTAAATAGCAGCAGATTTTACTTCAGTGCATCTCTACGTGTTCAAGCATAAATGATGGGAATCAGTAAGGAAAAAAATCATCTTTCTCCCCAGGAACTGTGAGTCAAAGTCATTGCCAAAGTACCTTTTAAGGGCACAGTCAGCATATGATCCCTAAAAACCTGCTTTTTACATTCTGTCACATAATTTAGCAGGCTTATTTTTTGGCGATGGAGAAAAGTGACAGTCTTGAGACAAGTCATCCTCTATCCCCTGCATTTAACTGGCATCCTGGTCCAAACTCTCGTCTCACTGTGCTGCGCTCAAGCAGATACAATGGGAAGCGGCACGTAGAAGAGGGGACAGTATTCCTCACAGAGAAACTCAGAAATGTCCCTGCCTACAGAAAGCCAAGAGATTTCCATGCCCAGATAAATGACATGTAGGTTAAAGAAAACAGTTCTTTAAAAACATTAACTCTAAGGGGAGCAAGTATTAAAATCTAGGTGGAAGTTAACCTATCTTGGGGACAGGCAAGGTTTTTCTAAGCATAAAAATAATAAGAAAATCATAGAGAAAAACAATTTCTATATTTAATCCTCAGAAAACCTTAAAATAGTTAAAAAGTCAAATAAAAACACTAAACCTACCAAATAACTAAATTATCTGTGCCCTATATATCATGAAAAGTGTTAACAGTCTTAATTTAGAATGAGCTGTTACAAATGAACAAGAAAAATATTACTATCCCAATACAGAAACAGGCGTGGGGCATGAACTGACACTTCACAAAAATGCAGATGGGTAATAAGCATTTGAAAGAACCACCAACCTTTCTAGCTAAAGAAATGTAGCCTCGTTAGAGAGGCAAAATTTTTAAGAGTGAAAATAATACTCAGTGTTGTCAAGAATGTGAGACTCAGGGGAGGGTATAGCTCCAGCAGTGGAGTGCAAGCTTAGCATGCACGAGGTCCCAGGTTCAGCCCCCAGTACCTCCTCTGAAAATAAATAAACCTAATTACGCCTTCCCCAAAATGTGAGATGAATACTTATCAGCAATAATGGTTGGAAGTATAAATTTCTGCTACATTTTTGGAAAGCATTTCAGATATACACATGTATCTCAGTAATCATGAAAAGGGCTCTTGTTTTCAAAGCGTTTGCCCTGAGTTTTAAATTGTGTCTAATGAAATAATCAGAGATGCAGACTATAACTAAGAATGTTTATCACTGCATTAAAACAAAAAATAAAAAAGGCAGAATTAACCTATGTGTCCAAAACAGGGGAATGATTAAATAGATTATATTCCATATCATGAAATAACACTAATGACTGAATACCATGAAACCATTCATAATTTTTCAAAAAAGATTAACAACATGAACATTTTCACAATATAGTGCTAAATAAAAAGGGCAGAACCCGAAACTATATATATGCCAATTTTTTAAAAGCTATGCATGTACTTATAATGATGTAGAAGATAAAGCTTAGTAAGAAATGTTACAAAAATATTTGCTGGGGTGCTTACTGAATTATGGGGTTATTAATAATTTTTGTCCCTATCATAATAATTTCTGGGAAGCTACTAAGCAGTAGAGTTGACAAAAAAATGATCTTTGGAGCCCCTCCCTCTGCCCCACCCCATCACTCTGAATACGTGGCAAAGTTTAGGCACACCCCTGCTAGTAGGAATACTGCCCTTCTTTACTTGTAAAAAGTCTTCGTTGCTTGACATTTTTATTGTCATTCACAATTTTGAATTAAAATTCTTAAGTCACAGAAACACAAGTTAATAATTCTTCATGGTTAAATGACAAAATCGCAATCAAGCATGCAGTCGTTCCTGGATGTCTGCACACAGCATCAGCTGTGGAAATCGAGAGTGTGCGGCTGCACTCGGACACACGTACCTTTACAGTCTTCAAATCTTTAGTGTTAAACTTAGTGTAATCTTCTTTTGCTTCTACAGGCTCATGTGATAACTTTAATCTCTGCAACGTTAGAGCAGTGAAGTGGTGTCAAACGCCACCTTGACACTTACATCAATCCGTTAAAAAACAACATATGCAACCTGGACCCATATCGAAGCCAAATGGAGCAGCAGATCCTGCAAAGGGCTTACTTTTTACAACCCCTTAATTTTTTGCCAATTATCTAAGAATAAACCCAGATGTCCCTTCCATCCTAGCAGAGGACTTGGGGTGAGACTGCAGCTTTTGTACAAGTGCTCCTTCCATCGGCCCCAATGCACCTAAGCCAACCTTCACCTCATGCTTTCACCTTTTCATGTGAGCATTTTGCACCAATCAATGAATGTGAGAATCTTGTCAAGAGCTAGACCATGGCCTTCATGTGCACATTACACTAGGAACTGTGACACATTTATTATGTAAAAGGCCCAGAGAAGGGCAGATAAGTTTTGATATTTAATGTGGAGAATTGCCCACACAGGGATCACAACTTGGATTTTTACAGATTTTCAAGCCCTTTGTGGAGACACTGGGTTGACAAGGCCCAACATGGACCTGCCCTAGGAAACAGAGAAAGAAAAATACTAGTTTATCATGTATGAGCTATTACCAGACAAACTGCTTATATGCAAGCAACTTTCTTCAGAATACATGTTTCTACTTAAATTAAGACAGCAAGGGGTATTAGGTGATGCATATTTTTACTAGAAAAGTACCTTCAACCAGGAGAGCAGAGCTCACAGGTAACCATGAGGAAAGCTATGAATATATTCACCCCTCACTGATGAGTCAAATAAAAAATGTTCACAGCAAGAGCTTATGACAGAAGGCACTTCCTTATAAATAAAAAATGTTCACTACGATGATGACTGACTTGTTGGAGTGTTTGGATGGTTCACTATTAAACAAGACACTAGTTACAGGTGCTTATGAAAAAGAAAAAAACTGTGGGAGCCTCTGCACTTAACTAGTTTTTACGTTATTCCCAGCATGCTGTTGAATATGTTGGGAAAAAAACATAATTGTTACATTACTTAAGTATTTATTATTTAAAAGAGTGACTTACTATGGATTTTGGGGGATGTTTCAAGAAGAAATAGAAAAGTGGCTCAGAAAGGGAGTAACAAAAGGTCTGACTAAATGGGTAAGTTCTGGAAAAAGAAGGGCAGACCCCAGAGCACACTGACATTAATGCTGAGATTGGTCTTATTCTTACAAATGATTCGCAAAGAAGGAACGCAGGAACATCCCCACATCCACTGACTGCATTCTGCTCCACTAGCTGATGGTGATAAACTCAAAAGATGGAAGTGGGTGAGGACTGGAAGCCGCGCTTCAACGTAGGCAAACATGAGAGCAAGAAAATAATGCAACACGTGTTACGGAAGATGGGCTCCGTGCTACGGATTACAACACAGATGCAAAGATACCTGACAGCACTGGAACGTCACTTCCTGCAAACAATCAACTTTATTACTGTAAAATTCAACCAAATGCTGGACACAGACAGGAAAACTAGCAGAAGAGGTTGTTCTACACTGGGTTGAACTATGGTACACCATCCAGTGGAGTCTGTAAGGCGCACGCCGGAGCCCCAGGAAGACGCAGTGGAGCAGGAAACCTCAGAGAGCAACTGAAATAATTCAGGAGTTGAAGCTGAGATGTAGGAGAAATGAGATGCTGAGATCTAAATCTGCGCTTGGCAAAGTACTGCCCATGGGCCAAGTCCAGCCAGACGTCTGTTTTCCTAAATGAAGTTTTACTGGAACACTGACAAGTGGAACATGTGTTTACCTCCCTGTGTCTGAGCAGCGCTCATTGGTCTGCAAGCAGGCCTGGACTGAGGGATGCTACTGTTTGCCGACAGGTGTGGTTTATGACTGGCCTCTCTATTCTCTGTATCTGGGAGACAAACGCAAGCCGCAGCCCACGGTGCAGAGGAGTTGTGGGTAGCAGTCTGAGAACATCTGGAAGAAGAGAGGTTTTCCACTGACAGATAAAGATTACACACAAATTGCACTGCTCATTTCGAGCACAGAGAATAAAGTCTGGTCATCCTTGCTCAGTGGATTCTCTGTGCTGCAAAAATGATGCTCTGTGCACCTCTGTGCCCTTGACAATTAGACTTGGCAAAATGAGTTTTAGATATACACAGAATATTCCTGGTAATTAATTATAGGATCTAGCTCACTCAAGGAGATTTCATTTTAATTATATATCTCTAATATTTTGACATAGATATCTGCCTAAAACCAACTCATTTTATTTTCATAGCACTTTGTCATTCAGGTAAAATCCACAAAAATAAAAATATTGATGGAGAGCCCCCATAATATCATTCCACATAATATCACTCCATGCACAGTGGATTAAGTGTGCTTTAAAATATACTAGAATATACTGAATCTATGTGGCAAAAGTGTAATATTTTCCCAAGTCCTCCAAATATATCTTCGTCATAGCTTCTTACCTTTGATGGAGGGTTTGGTACTGCAGCTGGAGGTTCTGGAAGCCTGAGGAACGAACAATAAAAAGCATAGTCATGGTTTTTCATAGACAAGCAAACAGATAGACTGGATCAACCTAAGACTTAGTAAGTCCTACTTTCATCTAATAGAGTGAAACTTCTCTAAGTGACTAAATCTTCATTTAGCTATTTAATTCTCTGTATTGGAATCATCTGAGCTAAAAAATAAAATTAGAACTCGTTTGTTGAAAAGGAATTGCTTTTCTTTAGCCTCGATACATTTGCATCTTGGTATTGTATTTTTTCATCATAAATGATGAATCTAGCATACATTTAAAGGTGAAAATTGTTTTAACTGTTGACAAAAAGTCACACAAGTCTTACTTTTCTTCTATTAAAGAGAAGTTTAATTGATGTATCTTTTTCCTTAAGTCTTTAAACAAACCTTAAAAATTTCAGCAGAAAGAAAAGAATCTTAAAAAAAAATGGAATATGGACATAAAGTCTTTAACAAGCAGGTACAAAGAATCCAGGAAAATATTAAACAGAAGGATATGTTTATCTATTCAAAGCAGGCTTTCAATATACTGTATTACTATACTACTATAGGAACCAGTTTCCACTAATTGTTTTTTAAAATAGGACCCAAAATGCACTTTGCTAAAAATAGCAATTATATACATTAAAAAGTCATTTTATCTTCATGTATCAGAGGAGAAAGTTATTATAGGAATCAGGAAAAGCTATTAAATCATCACACAGAAAATCTTAACAACAGTTGCTAAAATACAGAAAATAAACATTTTTTTTTTCAGGTTAAGTCTTTATATTTTATTAAAGGTCTCTATGAAGGAAGGAACACAAATCAAGTCATTCTCAAACACTTCTTCCCCCTCAAAGACACAGACTGTGTTTCTTCTTTCTTTGAATTCCAAGTGTTGGGCATAAAAAAAAAATCCTTAGTGAACACCTAATAACAATAAAATTTAAACGTAACTTTCAAAACCTTTAAACATAACTTTCAAAAATATTCTACATGCCATCTACTCTTTCCTCTTCACCTTTATTTCTCTTAAAATGATCACTAGGAACCAAACTGGTTAAGTCTGACTGGTGATAAAATTTTAATAGTTTACCGTCTAAAATCATACAACCCATGATTCCAATTGTAACACTCAGGAGTTTCCGTTCCTCAACAAGTATCCATTAAATTAATTTGTTCCAATCAAAAAAAAAATGTCCATTAAAAATCACCTCCAAACCACAGAGCTTATGATATAACTCAAGAATAATCTCATATCATAATGCACCCCAATGTTCATAGCAGCACTATTTACAATAGCCAAGACATGGAAACAACCTAAATGTCCATCAACAGATGACTGGAAAAAGAAGTTGTGGTGTATATACACACAACAGACTACTACTCAGCCATAAAAAAGAATGAAATAATGTCACCTGCAGTAACATGGATGGTCCTAGAGATTTCATACCAAGTTAAGTAAGTCACACAAAGACAAATGTCATATGATATCATTTACATGTGGAATTTAAAATATGATACAAATGAACTTATTTACAAAACAGAAATAGGCTCACAGACATAGAAAACAAACTTATGGTTACCAAAAGGGAAAGCCGGGGAGAGATAAATTAGGAATTTTGGATTAGCAGATACAAACTACTACATACAAAACGGATAAACAAGGAGTCCTACTGTATAACACAGGGAACTACATTCAATATCTTCTAATAACCTATGATGTAAAAGAATATATATATGAACATATAACGGAATCACTTTGCTGTATACCAGAAACTAACACAACCTTGTAAATCAACTATTACTACAATTAAAAAAAGAGAATAATCTCTTATCAGAAAAAGTGATATGAAAAGCCATAAAGAAATCCTATTTCTAGGAAACCAAGAAGCACAGCTATGCTTAATTATGACTGAAGATGAACCATACTTACTTTAAATATTTAGATAAGGCATCACTTAATTCTTTAGGGATGTAATCTGATATCAGACCATAAGCATAACGAATATAATCCTCTGAAAGAAACAGAGAGTGAAAGAAAAAAAATTAGTAATAATTATGGCAGTTTTACAGCTAAATTGATGAGGGTTCAAGTTCTGGCGCTGTCTAGCCTCAGAGTCACTTAAGTTGTTAGTCTCAGTTTTCTTATTTGTGAAATGGGGATGCTCACATCTGTCTGTCAGAGTAGTGGGGTGACGTGACAGATGAGGTATCACGCAGGATGATACCAAAGACATGATGAAATAATAAAGTATATATAGTACAGTAGCTGCCCTCTCAACTATGGTTAGGAATTCAGAGTTCTTTTCTTAGTTGAGGTCCTTGAATACAAATAAAGTTCCAAAATCAGCTGTAACAATATGAAATATTCATGTCTTTTTAAAAGATTAATCTTTTCTGGGTCCATTTCAACACAAAATAAACCTAATTATTGAACAGTAATGAGAACACTTATTTAAGAGAAATAACATGTGATATATCCCTATTAAGTACTTGCATTATAAGAGTCCTGAACACTATATATACTTCCAAACCAATAAAATCCTTAAAAAATGTAAAAAACAAAACTCAGCACAGTGTATATTCATTACTTCTAAAGCATTTGGATTCTCCATATTAAAATGAAGCTCTGGTATCAGTTAAATACAGTTACATAAGAGAAAATCTGTTTTAAAGCCCTGTTGCTTAATTCAGTATTTTTTGCAGAATACTGGGGGTTAATCAAATTTAATAGATGGCATAATCACATGGGGATATAAACTACCAAACGCAATATCCCAGGTTTGTTGCCGGGATATTCAGTTTCTTCTTTTTTTCCCCTTTCTCTTCTACCATCAACGCTAGGATAACAATTTGCCTCAGTATTAGTTAGAAAGTGGCTGCTGCCTGGACCACCTGATCTCAAAAAGTCGTCAGTAAGAGATTTTCATTGCCAACATAGAACTGAAAGTTATCACTAGACCCTTCTTAAAAATCTGTTCATGGTTTTGAGTTATTAATTATCCAATGATTCATGAATAGACAAATAAAGTTATTTTCAGAAAACCAACATATCATCTGTTTGCTTCTGCTGGTAGCATCTCAAGCTAGAGATCTAAAAAAGGAAAGCGTGTAAAGAGTATAAAGCTTACTTAATGGTTGGGACCCTCAATAGCAATATCGCCAAGCCCAGATCCTTGTATTTAGAGGCTGGTACAAACACTGGACTCAGAGCAGAAGACCTGGCCTGCTAGCTAGGATGGATCATCTTGGATAAGTCATTTACTTCTCTGAGATCCTGGTTTTTCATTTTTAAAATTAGAAGATCTGTCTAAATAACCTCTAACACCCCTTCTTCTACTTTAACAAAAATCTACAGTTTTATCCATCCATACATCCGTCAAACCATTCATTTATCTCTGTCCGTCCATCCATCCATCCATCCATCCATCCATCTGTATCAGTCCTTTCTCTTCTGTTGTTAAAGCCCATCAGAGACACTGACACCTGGTAAACTCAGATGTCAAGGGCAAGCCCACCACTTCAGAATGGCAGGAGCCAGCTATCATCTGTATGTGCAAGGTGTTATAAAGCAGATTTCTGCAAATCAAAGACTGACTGAATTAGCATCAATTACCAACAGGCCACTGGTCCTAGTTTTATTTTTATTTTTTAATAAATAAACTCAGATGTTTTAGAGTTGTATACCTAGAACAAGGAACACTGAATTGGAGCTTGAAGTAAGAATCATTTCCGCCCTACCATTACAGAACGTTAATGGCGTTATATAGCTGCTTTTATTCAACCACATATATAAAAACAAGGGGACACTACACTGGAAAAAGCAAAATAATGTACCGTAATAATCTAAAAGAAAAAATTGCCAAGTGAATAAATTTTCGCCTAAAATCAAAATATTGAGACCTATGGTTGGACCTATGCTTCTTGAGAGTAAGATGCAAACAGATGCAGCTCACAGGAAACCCTTGTGCCAAACGAACATACAACAAAAGGTGATGAGCGCGGGCTTAAGAGTCAGTCAAGCCCCGTTAGCCCCGCTCTACCAGGTACCAGCTGTGTGACTGCAGACAGTCGGGACTCTCACTGTAAAATGAGGCTTAGAGGGAGGGTCAGATGAGACAATGTGTGCACACTGGCGATAGTAAAAGGCTCGGCACACAACACGCCTGCAATAAATGACAGCCAGAGTTGTAAGTATTATTGTTACTATCAGTGCAAAATACATGTTTGTTGAATGAATGATTTAAGTATCAATTAGTGATAGGAATGATCTAGGGCAGAAATACATCTTGAGTCTGAAATAAAAGAAGCACCTGCCACGAGATCTATGAGAATGTATCGGCAAGAATGTGAAGCGTCTGAGACATTAAGATTTTAAATTGTCAGACAGGCACTTACACATCAGCAACTTACTCCAGAAAAAATAATTTCTGATGAAACGATTTACTTACCTTCCTTGTCACTGGAAACCTGATCACCGGAGAAAAATGCAGTGGACTGCACCCGGGCACTGACATTTATGTTGTTGGTTTTTAACGCTGCCACAGTCTGATTAACCTATGAAATAACCAAAAGGGGAATAACTGTATTTTCATCTAACTTTAGAAACCTATGACTTTCCAGATGTTCCTCAATCCACTGAATATCCAGGAAGAAGTATTTGAGGACCCAGAAATACCTTCACCAGACACCAGAAGATGAGAGATGGCTGCACACTGGAGAAAGGTGAGCAGTAGTGACAGCACTGTGAGCTGAGCTCAATACATGGGCTTTCTGAGGCCTACATGGTGTGAGAGCACTGACTCTGAAGGCAGGCTGCTTGGGTTTGCTCTGTGACCATAGGCTAGTCACTTACCCTCTCTGTGCCTCTATCTATGAAATGGGGATCAAGACAGTACCTCACAGGACTGTTGTGAGCATTAAATGAGTTAACATATGTTGAGCCCTTAGAAAAAAACATGGTACAAAGCTTACATGTAATGATTTTCTAAACAGAATAAAATAATATGAGTTTCTCACTTCCTAGGAATTTAAGAAAGGAAACACAATAAATATAAACTTCACGTTATTACCATTTGCTAAGAGCAAAAACTAAATGCCAAAATTCTGCTCTGCACTTATCCTCATTCTTCACCTACATAGAATTCTACTAGTGGAAATACTATTAGTGCAAATAAAAAGAGAAACACAGCCACTTTTCACATCTTTTCACTGTTTTGTACATAGGAGCCTGATTAATTCTGCAAGGTTCATTTCCATGTTCCCAGGTTTCCAGTGTGCCCAGGAACATGACATGACAAACATGTTTTTCATATACAAGACAGAAGAGAATCTTAGGAATCAGTCTGTAGCTGGTATCCATTGAACTTGCAAAAACTTTGTCATTAAAAGATCTGGTCTGGTGAGATTCTGAATCACTGTGAAAGTTCACAGTATCTTTAGACCAGTGGCTTTTTGTTTACTATATCCACAGTAAGAAACACACAGCAACCCAATACCCAAAAACATATATAAATATGTTTCACAGAGCCATACTTATTACTTGTCCTTACTCTGTGCTATCTTTAAGTATATCCTATCCTGTCCTATCCCATTCCATGAGAATTACTAGTTGTGATCTACTAAATTGACTTGAAAAACACTGCCCATGCCCTTATATTAGGTCTAATTCTTAGGATCACTAAAATACAGGGTTTGCCTGGAAGATGACCCCCATCAGCAACCAGACACTTCCTCTTGGCCTGAATCCCGTCTGCCTGGTCCCCTGGCAGGCCGTGTGTGAGCAGCATCAACCTCTGAGACACCTGCAGGGCTGACCGCAGCAAAGGCACGTAGCCCTGGGATGAGCCGGCTTGGAAGGCTCAAATCTTCACCAGCAAATAGCAAGAAACTCTTCACTCAGTGGTGAGGATAGCGGGGAAGTGAGGATGCAGGTCAAAGGAATACATCAAGCTAAGTCCAGAGAGACATGAGTTAGGGAGAATGAAAAGTCCTTCTCACACTTGGCGGTCTTTGTTACAGCTTCTCTCTTGTAGTTGGATGTACAAGATGGTGTTTGGGTTCAGACTTAACACCTTCTCTAAAGATGTTTAAAAAGGAGCATTAAACTCTGTCTGCCACAAGGCACTAAAGAGGTACTGTACCTTTTTTTCCAGCCATTTTAATGTCTTCTCTTTGCTGTACTTGTAATATTTCTTTTTGTCTATTTCTGTATTAAATTAAAAAAATGCAGTGGATTAAACAAAAAATAAACTCATAACATTAATATCATACACAAGATAACAATTTTAAAATATTTTATAATATTTTATATTCTTGAAAAACTCAATTTATAACCCTGAGAACATACTTGAGACATTAAAAAAAAGGCTCTGAACAGAACTGGGGTACCCCTGGTTTCATCCAACTATTAGATGAGTAGGAATTTAAGAACATTATCAAGTGATACAGTAGTTCTCATCACAAGGAAAATTTTTTTTATCTTCTTTTTATTGTATCTATATGAGACGGTGGATGTTAACTAAACCTACTTGAGACAATCATTTCACAATATATGTAAATCAAACCATGATGCTGTACAAATTAAACCTACACAGTGATGTATGTCAATTATTTCTCAGGAAGACTGAAAACAATTATACAAATAAATCTGGAGGAAAGGTAATCTTTCAATTGAAGTGTAATTGACATATAATATCATATTAGTTTCAGGTGTGCAGCATAGTGATTTGATATTCATGTACATTCTGAAATGGTCGCCACAATAAGTCTAGTTATGCCCGAAAAGGTAATTTTTAAAACTCAGCCGATTAACATAGCAAGCAACCTTCATTTTTGTGAGTAACTTTAAGCTCACCTCAATTTTCAATGAAAGACTTCTTTTCTAAATAAAAAAGGAAATCTCAAGAAAGAAAACTGAAGCTAAATGCAGATGCCTATGAAGTTACTGCATACATTCAGGAAAAGAATCTTGTTAACTACTTAGTACTGTTCTGGTGGGATTACCGGAGAAAGAAGAAAAGATCTGTCTATCTTTTAATGTATTACCAGCATATCCATAGCCATTTCAGGGGAATTTAGATTTATGATAGACTCAATTTATGGGTATAAAAGTTTCATCTCTTATAAATTATACTTCCTCTCCTCACAATCCAGCTAGCTTTATATACATTATATATTGTATATATATACACACACGCACATATAAATAACAGCTTAATGTCATATGTGGTCTATGACATTAAGCCATTATTTCCTTGGTAACACTTCATTCATGGGGTTTCTTGCTTTCTGTGCAAGCAGCAGAGGCAGCACTTCCACTCCCAGCCTCCTGCCTCCATGCAGGAGTTATTTCTGTGACCCCTGGAATTCCCACGGCCAGATGCAAACTCGCCACATGTGACTCTGCTGGAGTTACACAGGACGACGCTTTCTCTTTCCTCCGTAATCATGGTGGGAAACGGAAACCGCTTATTGAGGGATCATTTTCTGCAGTCTGTTAAACTGCTTGAGTTTCACTGAAGGTTTGTCTGGGGAGGGGCTGGCCGGGGGTCTTGTACATTTCCTCCCCGTTTCAGCCTGTGGTTGTCAACACTGCGGGCAACAGGAGGCAGATGGAGTTGGGCTGGACCCTCGCACCCATCTCCTCAGGATGTGTCACTGGAATAATGAAAATGAAATAATGAAAATGCAGGAGTTTGAGAATTCGAAGGCACAGTGCCTGCTCTCCTGGAGCCAGGACGGCCTGGCAAACAGCCTGCTAAGGAACCAAGGCACTAGAGACTGGACTCAACCTCTCCGGAGTTGATGTAATATTTCTTTGCACAAATATAGAGGAAATTCTGAGAGCATACAGCAATCACTCAATACACGCACACTGCTGAATGAGCCTCAGATGTTCTGATCATTGCCTGGGACAATCTCCACAGCTCAGTGGTCATGTCTCTCCTAAGAATCCTACCCTGACTCTGCCACTCTCTTTTCTCTTGCCTCTACCTCCAAATTTCCTGAAAGGATGTTCCACAATCTGCCACAGCTTCCCTTCCTCTCGCTCACTCCCTGAACCCCTTGCAGGCCCCTCCTTTTCCTCTAGAAATGGCTCTTTCAGAAGAAGGAGGACTGGGCTCTGAACTGTATTGCTGGGGCTCCCACACACCCAGCACACGATGTCACCTCGGGAAGTCACCTACTGAATGATAATGATGCACAACAGCTGGCACACAGCACATACGTAACATTAGTGAAGAAAAAATGAAATGATAACTTGATGTTAACAGTAACATCAGAAACTAGTGTAAATTCAGGCCTGTGCTAAATTCTTTATACACATTTCTTCATACACACATTGAATGCTCAGAATGAATCTCAGGTGAAAACTACTATTCGTCCCTGTCTCAAAAGACTAAGGTTTGAGTGAGGGTAAAGAAATTGTTCAAAGCCACGGAGCTGGTGAGCGGGAGCATCCAATCCCTTCTCAAGCTACCTTCAGAGCCATGGGTCTGCTGTTCACTTTGCTGAGATCAATTAGCCCTCACCCTCCTCAGTACTTCTGACCCTTTCTTTGTGGGAAAACACTCCACCATGGTTCTGTAAAACCTTTCTCTTGGTCTTTCTAATACCTTTTCCTCTGATTCTTTTCCAGCTCCACTGCACCCTCCGTGGACGCTAACTTGTATCTTTCTCCAGGGGTGACTTCATCCCGTCTCAGAAAGAATAAGCAAACTCATCCAGGAAGCCCTGGGCTGAGGCTCTTCCTCCCAAACCACCCTCCTGGTCACTCAGGCTCCAGTCACTCCTGCTTTGCTTCCTACATTCCATCACTGCATTCCACGGGAGACGGGAAGGAGCCAACATTATCTTGCAGGGAACAACGAGAGAGGAAAAAGCAAAAACCAAAATCAAACCAAAACAAACCCCAAAACAAAAACGCTGCCTGAAATCAAACGCTTAACTCCTTGTGCTGGATAAGTAATTATTTTATTATTATTATTTTTTAAAAACAACTTAGGAATGGTGTTCACATGATTAACACATCCATTTGAAGTGTACCATCTGAGGAGTATGGACAAATGTCTACATACAGTCACGTAACCATCACCGCAAAAAGTGCCCCTGAGCTTGCAGACAACTCTCTTATCCCCGCACAGACCTCAGGTACCACTGATCTGCTGTGATTACAGATTAGTTTTTACTGTATTCTAGAACATCACAGAAATGGAATCAGATGCAGTAAGTACTTTTTTGTGATGCTCTTCTTTTACTCAACATGGTTTCTGTGAGATGCTTCCATGCTGCTGTTTCTTGCAATAGCTCCTTCCATTGTGCTATGGAGTAGTGCCCTGCGTACCGATACCCCACACACCTACTGAGGGGCATTTAGGTTGTTTCCAGTTTGAGGCTATTTTGAAAAAGTTGCTATGAAACCAAAAGGCTGCTCTGAACATTCCTGCACAAATCTTTGAGACACTTATCTTCCTTAAGTCTTGGGTAAACACCTAGGAGTAGAATTACTGTGTCGTAAGAAAGTGTCAGGTGGTTATATACAATTTTACGCTTCCACTAGCCAGGCAGATGAGTTCTAGTTGTTCCATAACTTATTGGTGTTGTCTGTCTGTTTTATTTCAGTGACTCTGATGGATATTAATGATATTTCCTTGTGGTTTTAATTTATATTTCTCTGGTGACTAATGATACTGAACATCTTTTCATGTGCCATATTCATAAATCTACTTTAGTGAAGTGTCTGCTCAAACATTTTGCTGATTTTTTTTTTACTGGGTTGTATATTATCTTATTTTTGTGTTAAAAGAGTTCTTTATATATTTGGTATATATATATCTTTTATCAGATATATGTCTTATAAATACTTTATTCCAACTGTAGCTTAGCTTCTTTCTTTTCTTAATGGTATCTTTCAAAAAACAGAAGATACTAATTTTGATGAAACGTCAACAAAATTTTTTTTATGGTTAGTGGTTTTTGCGTTCTACAAAATCTTTGCTATCTGAGGTCACAAAGTTTTCCTTCTATGTCTTCTCCCAGAAATTCAATAGTTTTCATTTTTGCATTTAAGTTATTGATCCATTTCAAGTTAATTTTTCTGTATGACTCTGAGAAGAGGGTCAAAGTTAATTGTTTTTCATATGGATATCCAATTTTTCCAGGTCATTTGTTGAAAAGATTATTCTTTCTCCCATTGAATTATTCTGACACCACTGGGAAAAAAACAATTGGATATATAAATGTGGGTCCACTTCTGTTCTCTCTGTTTTGTTCCATTTATCTATTTATTTATCCTTATACCCATACCATACTTTCTTGATCACTGTAGCTTTACAGTAAGTCTTGAAATCAGGTTGTGTTAAGTTCCCCAATTTTGTTCTTCTTTTTCAAAATTATTTTGGTTATTGCAGGTCCTTTGCATAGTCATATAAATTCTAGAATCAGCTTATCAATTTCTATAAAAAAAAAAAAAGCCTGATAGGCATTCTATTAAATCTATAGATCACTCTGGAGAGAATGGACATTTTAACAATACTGAGTCTTCCAATTCATGAACATGGTATATATCTCTATTTACTTAATTCTTTAATTTCTCTCTGCAGTGTTTTATAATGTTCAGTGTACTTGTCTTGTATATATTGTTACATTTATCCCTAGAACATCATGATTTTTTAATATTATAAATGGTATGCTTTTATTCCATTGTCCAATTGTTCACTGCTAATATATAGAAATAAAATTGATTTTTTTATCCTTAAAGTATAGTAGAATTCACCACTGAAGCCAGCTGGGCCTGGAGTTTTTTTCTTAGGAAGTTTTTAAATTACAAATTTATTTCTGACTAAACGTTCCCTGGACAAGATGATCACTAAGAAATATCCAGCTTGACTATCCCAAAATGCTAAACAAGAAACAAGTGCATAAACTACTGCTTAATTTTAAAGTTTACACATTCTGATAAGCAAGGTGGTTTATATATTCACAAAGGCCACAGATTACCTACAATTATGAAAAATACGGTAACATGTTCAATTGTACCCTGAATTTAATATTTGCAAGAGTTTGTGAGTTAGATAATATGTGCACATGCTAGAAAGTTTTCTTTCCCTAATGTGTCTGGTGCCTATAAAACTGGTCTTAAACATCTGGAAAGATTGAGTTTACAAAATAAAGATGGAATAAAAAGGAGTCCACAATTAAATAACATGTTCAGCAATTGGGTAATCAGTTCACAAACTTGAATTTCCCTGATGTATTGTTGAACAAACTGCCTGCAGCACATTTTCACATCTCCTTTCTAAATGTTTTCCACAACTGAGAAATTCATATGGTCCCTCCCCCACCCCCCCGCCTCCTGGGGATAGAAACTTGGCAACTGTACTTGGGGTATTTTAATCAGGTAAGTTTTCCCGGCTCTTTCTGTTAATCAAATCGGACAGCGCAGTGCAGCTTTTGCTTGCAATATGAAACAGAGTGTTACACTCAAGACGAGGTTCATAACCCTTTATTAGTCCTTTCCCTTGTCATCTCTCCACTGAATGGGAGCTTTTTTGGCAAGAAACGTGCTAAGCCCCAGAGCTAGCAAACGGAGACACATCGTTTCCTTCACTAATAAAGCATAAAGCAGGCAGTGCTAACTAACTAAGGTCACCATCATTTAGGATGCGAACAACTGGGGCTGGGTTTATTCGGCAGGGAGAAGGCAGGGGGAAGGTTCTCATAAAGCTAGCAGACTTAGCCAGATCTTTAATGCCACAGACTTTTGACACAGCATCTGGAATCTAATATCAAAATAGCTGGCTGGGGAATTTGAACATTTCAGGTTTTTGCTCTGTCTGCACAGTGCCTGTGGAGAGGATGAAGTGAAAAAACACCAGCTTCCTTCTTTCTCTTCATTCCCTGGCATGGGTAGTACCTGATCACTCTTCAGCAGTCTTCTATATGTTCCTTATTTAAAAACCCTAGCAATAAAATACAGAGAATAGAACCAAACACTAACTTTAAAAGGAACAAAAATCTAAATTCAAATAAGCAGCCAGGACCCAAGGCAATCGCTAAAAGAGGGTGCCCAGAAAACAGAAAGCTCACAGGCAGGACACGGACCGTCTTTTCCTTCAGCTGCAGAAGCTCCCGCTGCCTCCTGTCCTGTCTCTCTCTTTGCCTAGCAAAGAGAAATTGTTAAGAGCGGATATACAAGATTTTTTTTTTAAAGTAAGTTTTTAATTTTACAGGAGACAACACCTAAAAACTCTAACAGTCTCTTGGAAGTATTACAGACAGACGTAAGAGGAAAGGAAAGAGTTTGCTGTCGGACGGACACGGGTTCGAATCTTGATTCTGCCACTTCAAGATCTATGATGTTACTCAGTGTGCTTAAACTCTTTGAGCCTCAATTCCTTCATTTGTAAAAATTCAGGCTCTAATAACAATGAAAGGGAATTACTCCAAGAATTCAGTAACATATGTAGAACAACATGCATAGAGATGATATATAATAATTATCAATATATGGTAGATATTTTTATTATTATCTGATTATCCTCATTCTCCTGCTTAAACCTCTTGAGCATATATTAATCAATGGACCATCAAACAAATGCGTATTGGTTACTTACTGTGTACCTAGTACTGAAACATCAGCAAAGAATTAAAAATCTCCAGCTCAGAAGCCTTAATGGTACTAACATTTACTGAGCACTTACACTACAGCCAGCACTTTCTGGGCATTGATTTACTTGTATTATTTCATTTAATTTCTGAAGCATCTCTTGGTGGTAGATCCTAGTTACATTAGCTGCAATACTTGAATAATGTTCATATGCTGGTCATTTAGAGATCGCAACATTGTAAAGCTAAGAGAAGGAAAGCTTTACTTTCTGATTTAGAACAACCTTGCAGAGGACTAACTACAATGGATGGCAGAATATGAGGGATACACTTAAGCCTTCAAACTCTTCATCTTACAGATCAAGGATGCTAAAAAGTTTGATTTGCTAGAAACTATGAAGCAAACACAGTTAAAATTTTTCTTGTAGGCCATCAGATCCTGAGATCAGATTACCAAATTGTTCATAAAGAAGTTCCTTCCCTGAAAGAGATATGAAGCAAATATAACAAAATATTAACAGTGGTTGGTTATTGTGGTTGGGGACAAATAATATTTGCAGTTTTTGACTCTTGAGTTTTTCTGTACCTTTAAATTTCTTAATTTAAAAAAAACGGCTTCACCTGCCCATGTACTTTCCTTTTCAAAGCAGATATATTATCGACCTTTATACCTACCAGGTTTCTAAAAACTCTACGCCTCAAATTTTTCTTTCTTTCTTTTTCAGTGATAGTAAGGCAGAACGAAGTAACAGGTTACATTACACATGGTAAAAGATGTAAGCAGTTCTTCAGAAGTCTTGGTACTTTCTTTATAATTTAATTTTTCCCCTAATGATCTACATTCTGTAAATCTTAAATTAATGGAAGATTTAAAAACAAGAAATAATAAGATCTCTCATTCCTCAACCGTCAAGAAGGCCTCTTCATCAAAATAGACATAAGCAATTCCACGTTACTTGCTTCACCCCTTGATGCAGAATACAAATATGTGAAATATTTTTCTTTATGTCAGTTCTGTGTACAAGGACAGCATACTAAGACAGACATCATTTTCTGTGAAGATCCACAGGTAAATGCACGGTATTTTGAAGTTCATAAGTGGTTATTTAGAGCTGGTCAAACAAGACAAGTGTAGGGCATGCACTTTCTATTACAGCAGAACTTGCACAAGTCAGGCAACGTTGAGAGGTGAAAGAGATTAGGACAGGAGTTCAGATGATGATTCAACAAATGGTCAGGGGTTAGTGAGCAAGGAGGAAGGAACGGGAGAGTGGGAAGCTCTGGCTTTGAAACCCAGGCTGCAAGCAAACAAATGCCAGCATGGTAATATTATTTCTGAATGGTATTACTATTTCAGATTCTGAGTTTCTGGGTTTTGGTTTAAGATAACTGTTCTTATACAGTTATTAGAGTTTTAAATCATGAGTTAATTGCATTTTCAACTTCTGTTAACCTGGCAAAATTAAAATGACTTGTAATTATTCCTCACTGCGTTGGCTTTCAGAAATGGTTATGAGCAACTTCACCTGTCACCCACAAAAAGATTACTGTCCCCTGCTGAGCTCAGAATCAGGGAATGTCTTTAATGGGACTGCTTTGATAAAAACCTGGGCACCACACACCCCTCTGATCCAAAACAGAGCTCTAAGTCCGGCCAAGTATGAATTTAGTAGACCCTCCAAATGTGAAATGCAGTGAATGAGGTTACCCCCTTTCCCACCATAAGCTTACATTTCTTGGAATCACCACTTTCATGGTCGCAGAAGAACTGCCATAGTCGGCCAAACCAGCTCTAACCCCAAGTAACCACAACTTAGCCTGTTGTTTTGGTTCTCACACTGTTTCCATATTAACCCTGAAACTACCTGGATGATTTTTTGAGACACTGATGCTAAGTCTGTATGGTATTTCTAACCGGTCAAAACATAGTCACACATTGCCTCACTTCCTCCCCTCAAAGTTCAAGTGTATAGGATCTAAAATTCATCTCTGTTACCCCGTCTTCCCCTCCCACCCATGTCCCCTGTCTCCAGGAGGCCTCCTTGACACATCCGTGGGTCAAGGCACAAACCCAGAAGTCATCCTTGATTTTTCCTCCTCGACCATCGTCCAATCAACACATGAGCTTGCTACTTCCCTCTCCTGAGCTCAGGCAACTCTCCTCTCCCGCCCAGACCACTGCAGCATCCCCGTGAATCAGCCTTAGCTTCACACACAATAGCACTGTCCTCTTAAAACTCTGCTGACACTCACTACCATTAGGTCAAGTCCAGACACATATTAGGCCCTTCGCCACCTGAACCCCTGCCCAGCACTCTCACCCATCCTTTCCTTAAAACCTGAATGTATCCTTGAACTTCTTGGAACCTGCTAAGCATGACAGACTTCCATATGTCCACACTGCTGCTCTGACATCCTCCACTTAGAGGTTATTTCCCACAGGAGAGCAACGCACTTCCCACCTACCCGCCCTCCCCACCCCCCACACTTCCCTTACTCCCTACTGTCACTGCCCTATTTGTCATTCACCTCCATCAGAGTCGAAGCAAAGTGAGGGAAAGGATAATATTTTATTTATAACTATCCCCAGGGCCTGGTTCTTGTGCTCAACATATGCTTCTTAGCAGGTGCTCAATAAATGTTTCCTGAATCAATAAAGGCATAGATTTTATGCAGTTTTACAAATGAGAAACCTGGGGCAGAAAGCAGCAGTGACTTACCTAAAGTCACAGACTAGTTCAGAGAAGAACTGAGACTACAGCCTGAGCCCAGGCCCTGTAGGAAACAGGCCACCACCCTTCACGGGATGAATTTCGCAGACTGGACAAGCCAGTGCAGTAGGATGACTACTGGCAACCGGGGGTGGGGGGGTGGGAGGAGCCTCCAGGGGCGAGCCTGAATGGCAGCTTCCCTGTCTATGACCCACACAGAACCAGCAGTGTCCTGGGGGCCCGCGAGTGCCAGCATCGCGTCCCGGGGGCCCGCGAGCCGCTGCACTTCCACACAGATGCGCAGCCTTTCCAGCAGCCGCAAGCCTGCTTTCAAGGGCCATACACTGTACCTTTTTCCTCTGTCACGTGTTGAAGTAACTTCTCAAGCTCAGGAAGTCTCAGCAACAAGACGCAATTTGGAAACGCGTCGTCCATCACAACTTGATCAAGGGGCTGAAACTTGCCCTGAAAAAGACTCTAGGCAGTCAGGCTGCAGGCACTCCAGTCAACAAACTCATATATTAAAAAAAAAAGAGAGAGAAGACGATGTATTACCTCATAGCTGGACCTTTAAACCAAGTTCAAGGCCACTTGTTCCACCTAAGGAACCCCTCACCTGGGACAGGCTTTAGAACCGACTCCCGGTCCCCTCAGGAAGCTCTGGAAGGCACTGGGGTTCCAACCAGTGGCAAGAAATGCCTCAGTTTAAATGTTCTCTTTTTCCTTCGATAGTAAGAATAATTCACAGGTTTCCCAGATCTGACTGTCTTCAGATTTCTACCTTAATCTATATTCTTTCATGATCAACCAGTATGTTAAATATTTAACTACTGTAAAACAATATTCGACTTGCATGTAATAGATTACCACACAGTCATGATATAATAATTTCATAATAAACTGCTTCATTCTTGTTTCCTTTACCATATATACATAAGGTTTTGGAATAAGCAACTTGTTTGAGTAAAAACTTAGTAACAGTTGGGATAGCTAGACAGACGTACTGACGTTAAAATAAAACGATAGTTTAAAAAAAACAGGTCAACATTTCAAAAGTACATACTAACATTTTTTAAAATTAAATAGGAAAAGGTCACATCTAAAGTGTATGGTGTGAAATATCTGAATGCCTCACGGGTTATTTTAAGGGTCACTTCAAGTACTTAAGAGAAAGGTGGTTTAAAATGAATGCGAACCACTGCCTTGAGCTTCATTCTACATGTGTCAACCTGAACCAGCCGTAGCACCCCCACTGCCTCCCAGAGGGCCAGGGTGAGGATAACTCACCTGGTCTTAATGGGAAAGAGGCAAAGAGCGCCCCAGGTTGTGGGAGGGCCTTTAAAGACACACCAGTACAGGTAAGGAGGCTGGCTGGTGGCTTCCTCCTGTTAGAGCATCCGAGGAAACACTGCAAATGGGAGCCACCTGAAGTTCCCATCTCCTTCCCTGAATACTTCCAGGGCCTTCCTGGTGGTGACTAGAACCATTTCTGTTCCTTAGAGACACGTGACTTCCCAGCCTCACTGCTTGCAGGCTCTAATCATATTGGCTACCATAGTAGCTTCCAGATAAGTGGAAATATGATTAAACCAAGGAATAAAACTTTACTCATCCACACTGAAGAACAGAGGATGTGGGAAAGGAGGACAATGAGAGAAGACACACTGCATCAGGAGACAGTATGACAAGGGGTTAAGTTAGCTTTATTACTTTCAGTATTTAGAGCAAATTAAATTTATATAAATGCAAAATGGGAATTTTGGAAATTTGGTCTAAGCACTCAATGAGAACCCATAAGCACTTAAACTATTTGCAAACATGAGAGTACCAAATAGGAGTCTTCTAAGTGCTTAAATAACGCATTCCTTAAAGTCGTTATTTCAAAGGTTTCCAAGCTGTGGTTGGTGGATCCCTGGGAGTCCCCAGTACCCTTTCAGGTATTCAGTCCACAAGCTCCAAACTATTTTCATAATAATAATAAGATGCTATTTTCATTTTCACCGTGTTGACATTTGCACTTGATGATTCCAACGCAAAGGCAGGTAAAGCCTCTGGCTCCTTAGCACCAGTCAGGGTGGTGCCAGCACACTGCCCGGCAGCCACTGCATTCTTCCCTGCCCTGGACCAGCAGTTAAAAAAAATGCCATTTTCACTTAAGGATATCCTTGATTAAGGAGCAGAAGCAACTACTTTTATTTAAATCTTGAGTCTTGAGTGCAAGTTGGTTAAATGCTCTGTGTGATGACGGTCAAGTGTGGCTAAAGCACTTTTGTCACCACCAAGGCTTCGGGACCATCTTAGGGAGAGGCACTGTGTGACTGCCCGCCTTGCGAGCAGAACTAGCTGCCTTCTTCTCAATTTTTCACCTGGGAAAAAACCACCATGAACTATGGGGTTATTCAGACTTGAGTATTTGGCAGAACATAAATGAAGTGAGCCTGTCATTTCAAGGGAAAGACTGACAGTACTTGCAGCCACTGATTAAACTTGAACCTTAGGGCAAAAATTAGAGTTGTAGACAATCTGTAGCTGCCACTATGAGAAGCTTCTCAATACTCGAGTTTTCTAAAGAGATCAGTGGTGACACTAAGTTAACAAAGGGGTGTGTGTGTATGTGTGTGTGTGTAAAACGAATTGTGACGACATCTGGAAGACCTCATAATTCAGTGAAACAGTATTTTCCAAATGAACAATGCATGATATTGCAAAGTAATAAGGGTGGAAGATCCATTCTCAGGGCACCAATAGATTTTAATGCAACAACATGTTAAAAACAAGACAACAGGCCCAAAATGGAGTCATTTGTGCTAAGCCCAAACAGAGACTTACTTAATTAGTTTCAGCTCTCCCAGAAATGGAACCTTAAACCAGTCGATCCGTCACCTCCTAATCAGCACTAGCCCGGTCATTTCCCTGACAGACCCCACCATCCCTGCACAACCCAGCCACGTTTAGTCCAATCTGACTGCCCTGTTCCTGTTCCCTTCTGGCTGTGAAAATCTTTCGTTTTGTAGTTCCCTGGAGCGCCTTTCTACCTGCAAGAACAGATTCCGCCCAATTCATGAATCACTGAATAAAGCCATTAAGGTCTTTAAAGTGTACTCATCTGAATTTTTTTTTTTTTAACAAGAGCATGGGAAGTTCATTGACAGGGTTTCAGATGTCACACTGCAACTAACTTTTAAGAAATTACCACTTGTTGGTTTTTGGAGTAGTATCAAAGCAGAATAGCCACGACTGTCAAAAGGCTAACATATGACGCCTCCCTTTTCTGACCTCATATGCGTAAGGCTGCATATTCTTCATACTCTTCCACTGAAGCAATGTATGGAACCAGGCTGAATGCAGAACCAGATGTGAAAATCCAGTTGTCTCCTCTCCAGCCAGACATCAAAGAGATTTGCAAAAACCTAAAACAGTGCCAGACTCCTCACTGACTTTCACTGTTTGTTTCATTAAAAACATGTTATATGCTAACATATTACAGGATTTTAATTTTTATTTTAAAAGTAAATTAATAAAACTGTTCTTAAACTTCTCAGTTTTAGTTTCCAATGTTGTAAATGTTGATAGCTAAAACCCACAGGAAACAAGAGCTCTTTGGGATCCTTAATAATTTTCATGAGTGTAAAGGTGTCCTGAGACGAAAATGCTTCAGAACCTCTGGCTGGACCTATTACTATTAACAAACTCTGTCTTTGTATTGCAAAGGTGAATTTTACTCCATCCGGGATTCCTTAAGTCACAGCTACAGCTTCCCCATTAATGAATTTTTGCTGGACACACCCCAGCTTACCTATTTCACAGTCTCTCACAAAGGGGCATTTGAAAGATGATAAATTTTTCTTCTCTTAAGGCCTGAGGTCAATTTCTTAACATTTGTACTGTATTTCAAAACTAATGAGGACGTAATAAAATTTTCATTGTTGGGCTTTGTCAAACAAGTCGGGCAGCAGCATGAAGGGTCAGGCAGTTCTCAGAAGTCATCGGTAAACTAGCCCCACGTCAAGCCGGGCTCAGGTGTGCGAGCCAGTGCTCTCATCCGTACCAGCCCACACGGTACACGCGCTCTACACCAACCAAGTTAAATCTGAGATCTGTGAGGAATCTACATTCGGATCACTACGAGGAGAGAGAGGAGATCAAGTTAAAACGATCTGTACTGTTTCCCCAGTGTTAATGTCTCAACCTGAGAAACTCACCTCTTTATCAGCCTTTACAAGGTAGTAGAGAAGCAGGAACAGAGGGTCCATGGGTGTGGCAAAGTGAAGAAGACCTCCTATAGATTAAAAAGAGAATCTGATGTCTTGGAAAGACAACTTAGTTATTTCAGCTTAATCCCAATGTGGAAATCATTCATTGAAAAATATATGTGAAATTTCAAACTCGGAAGTTCCTCTTACATGGGCCCAAGATCCTTTGTGATTCTCTCAAAAGACAGAATATGGCCCATGAGATTTTACTCCAAAGAGCTTCAAACCTGCTTTCCATGGAGGAGAGCCAAGACACTGAACTAGATCTTTAACTTTCCATTTCTTCTTTAGAAATCATTTTTAACAGAGGCCCTCCTCTCCCCTCTCTCCCACCCCCCACCAAAAAAAAAAAAAAAAAAAATAGCAGGGCTGGGGGGAATAGAGACAGAACGTGAACCAGGCAAATATCAGGAAACCTGTGTAAGTCCATCTACAAAGCTGCAGTGAAGTGTAATTTCCTGTGCTTTTGAGGATGAAGCCATGGGAAACCAATATTATTCCCTCTGTGGATGGCTCCTTCTGTGGACTCTGGGCTCACAGCTCTGAACTGCCAATGACTCAAAGCTCAGAGGTTGTTACCCATTCTAGACCCTGCCTTGTCCCCCATCCCCCCCAAAATGCAAGAGGGTAGGAGTCTAATAACAAGACTGAGCGTAAGAAACTGGAAACTGCAGTAAGATTAGTGGAGGTCTCCAGGCTGAAAGGATAAAAAGGCAACTCAAACCACCCCAGCCACGTGCTCCTCACTTTTCTTTACTATTCTCCACTCCAAGCATCCCAGAGTCCTTCTTCCATGAAAGTGAACCAGAAAAGGTATTTCATCAAAAGAATAAACAATTCATTTATCTCCATACTTATTAACATGGTTTCAGAAAACATGTATTTACTTTTAGTCTCTAACAGAGCAACCTACCTATACAGCCAAGAAATTCTAACCCTAAATTACATATATGAATCCATCTCATAGTATGTAAAAAAAATTAAGGATATAATTTTATATGATGACATTAGTTGATTATTTTTTTAAAAGTAGAATTTTATGAAAACAACCTATCAGAAGCTCTAAGTTCAGTTTATACATGGCATCCATTGTATTCAGAAATTAGAAACAGGTTTCTCAGTCTGAAGACAATATCCTGGTGGCCATTCCTAAAAACAGCTCTTTCTTCAAGGTTAAGTTTAAAAAGAAGATAATGATGAAAAAAGCAGGTATCTTTGCTGTGAACCAAAAACTATAAAATATAAAGTCTATTAAAAAAAAAAGCAGGTACCAAGTCAGACAGTCCAGAAGAGATGATCAATCACTGCCTCCCAGTATTTTCCAGTTTCATCTGGATATTACTGTGTCTACCCAGCGAAACCGAAAGGCAAGCATATTATGTTAGAAGTTGGAACTCTCATATATTGCCAAAAGAAAAATAATAAAAGGGAACAAGAAAAAGGAATGTGTACTTGGCACCTACCAGGCTATATATATACACAGACTACCATTGCATTTTGGCAACTGAAAACCACTTCACATCATCTCCTGCACACAGGTATATGAAATTCATCACAGGCAATAAACCTGTCTTCTGAACGCCTTAGAAGAAAGGCAAAGTGGCCTTTCTACCTTAGCACTACGTGGCGACACAGACAATCAAAAGAAAGCGGAGAGCTTAGAAAGCAATAGAAAGTACTCACTGGAAACAATGAGAGACCTGGCAGAGGGAACTCAGAGTGCCTCAACCATCCCATGACTCCCCGACTCTCTCCCACAACTGTCAGGGCTACACGTGGTATTCTTCCTTCCCAGTCAATGCTGCCTCCAAATCAAGGAACTCCAAAAGAAACAGAAATTGGGTGTTGGGGTTGTGAGTGTGTGTGTGTGTGTGTGTGTGTGTGTGTGTGTGTGTGTGTGTGTGTGTTGGGGGGTGGCAGTAGTAATTTATATGAAAAAGCATTCAAAAATATCTTTTTCTACTCTATTCTATTTTAGAAGCTTTGTCAGTATCAAATCTGCAAGGAAATGCATTGGTGGTATAAGAGTGAGCATGTTGCCTTCTGTTTGCAAGGAAATAAGATGTTAAAAACCTGAAGATCCTCAGAAGTGGCTGACAGAAGAGCAAAGAGTTTCCAGTCAACACAATGTGCCCTCCATGAAACAAAGTCATCTAACTTCTTAGTTGGGATGTGTCAGTGTTTTAGGAGACAAATCAGAGTTGGTAGTTAAAAATTTCCTACCATCTACAACACAAAGGTATTGATCTAAACTTTCTCAAATGATCCTTCCTTTCTCCTTGATTAAACCCTGCTCTGATGCCAATGAAGAAAGAACCACGGACCAGACTCCAAACCAGGAGATTAGACCGAGACTCCCATGCACGAAGGCTGGAAAAGCTAGGGGGTGTGTTTAGTTAATGGAAATATATACACTAGTCACTTACCTGATTGAACTGATTCATTTATAAACCAAGAATGGTTTTTTTCCTTGAAAACTTTTACTTCAAACAGCTGTGGTAGACACATATTGAACAAGTAAATGGCTCCTTCCCCTGTTGAGACAAATCTGTTTTTTATTTGTAAGTTTTCACACACACACACACACACACACACACACACACACACACATTCTCTCTCTCTCTCTCTCTCTCTCTCTCTCAAAAGACTACCTAATAGTTCTGAGGAATGTTCCTAATACGAACATAAAGATACAGAGATACAGTCTCTACAAAGTGAGTCCAGGAAGGCTTGTAGCTATTACATACAGATGCTTCTTTTCCAGCTCCATCATCCTCATTGAACTTAGACCAATATATACGAAAGTGTAGATCATTTATCAACTGCCATAAAGCCTCTCACTGAGTCCTCCATCAGATCAGGAAGGAAAACCCATTCTTAAACTACCCAAACCTACTGGCTCAGCCAGATGGACTGCGCTGGCCTGTGGGCCAGTCTCCAGGGCAGCGTGCGTCACCAACACGGAGGGACGGAGACACCCCACAGGCCTGCACAGCTGAGAGGCCAGGGCCTTCCACTGTAAGCTGTGAGGAGTGAGGAAAGCCACACTCAACTGGATGAAAATTTCCCTTTCTTTCTCAAGATAAAAAATAAATACATAAAAAATGTTTAAAAAGGCTGTAAGGGGATGGAGGCTGTGCACATCTCCATGAATCTGAATGAATCCCTTCAATGCACAAATTTTTTTCCTAAACGCAGCACAATCAAGGACCCTGAGTTTGAATCTATCTCAGCCACATGCTGGGTGTGTGCCTTTGGGGAAGCTATGTAACCCTTTCGGTACTTCCGTTTCCACATCTGTAAAATGGAAGCAATACTGAACCTACCCTCTAAGGTTTTTATAAGGATTAAGAAGACAGAATACGTACACATAAAGTTCCTAATACGGTACCTGGCACATGAGTAAGTGCTCAGCCAAGGCTAGCCTTTATTTTTCCATAGTCAGTAGAGCAAAATGTTGTCCACAGACATTTAGATGAAACAAATTTAACAAGAAGCCTGGCTTTTTTGGTCCCTTTACTTTTGTTAGATGCTTTAGAACCTTTACTACTACCTGAAACTTCTCCTGAAAGCACATTTCTCACAGCTTAGCCTTATGTGCACCAAGGAGTTCCAAGTACGACAGCTGACCAATGACATTCCATTTCATTTTGAGGAAGAAAACACTGGAAGAAGCCAGAATTTTTGCCTCTCTTGTGGCTTCTATTTATGTGTCTTCCCAACAATAACAACAACAAGGCACCACCCACTGGATTACTCTTGCTTTCACTCCTCAGGATGACAGTCGCCAGGAGAATGCGCCAATTTGCTAAGTGTCAGATATCTACTCAAAACCTTATCGAATTAATAATAATCTTATAACACAAATCTTATAAAATAAACTAATGCGGAAACAATTCTACACAGAGATAAAAAATATCGCCAATATTACTATATACTTAGAGTGTATTTTAGTATTTTTAACTAAAAATTGTAAGACAAAACAAAATACACTGACTATAAAGTTAAAATTATTCCTGATAAAATATGCATCTCTTCAAAATACAATGTTTTTAAAGCAAAAAAATCACCCCCTGCAGGAAAAAAAATATACTATTTTTTTGACAGGACAAAATAAGAAAAGTACAGCTAAAAATGAAACCACTCAAAATCTTGGCGTGTCCAGTAAAAGCATTCCTGTTTTTTTAAACTCTGATTATTTATTTTACTTTGTAACATATAATGAATATAAATGGAGGCTAAGAAAAGTTGGCTTAAGAAGGCCAAGGAAAATTAATCTGCTTTCAAAGAGAAACCAAACACGCTACCTTTTTTTGTTTTGCCAGCATTTCTGATGAATGAACAAGTCTACGGATTAAAATTAAGAAGAAATAAAAAACACTTAGGTCGAGTGAATTATCTTAGAAGACTGGTAATGTCATTCACTTGCTTTTGTCATCATGTGATGCCATCTTATGTTTAAAAGCTATTCAGTAAAGACAAAACATACAAAGACAAACAAATATACACACTTTCAGTCATGATGTTTAAAAAAGTGCTCAAGTTACCATCATCAGAGGAGAGCGGAGGGGAGGAGAGCTTACCTGAACATGGGTTAACCAATTTCACAAACATAAGCCCAGTTTTCATCTTCTCTGCAGCATCTTTTAAATATTCTGGAAAGAAACGATGAGTTTGTAAAATTAAAAGATACTTGCTTTGTTGCTCAGTTTACTGTTTTCCTTTCCTCTATTTATATGATTTTTCTTTTCAAAAATTTTAACTCTGTCGCTTTCAAGCTGTGTGATCTTGTGCAAATTATCTATAAGGTGTAGTGGAATTTTAGGCAGTTTTAATTTGCTTCTTTGAGAAGTGACGAGGAGCAGGACTCAGGTGCCTGGGTTGTAACCTTGGCCCAACTACCTGGTAGCTTTGTCACCCCAGGCAAGGTTCTCATGTCCTGTCTTGGTCATCACACTTATCAAATGAAGATGACGACATATATACTTGCCTTCCAAAGGATTCAATTAGCTAATCTGTGAAAGTTCTTAACACATTCAGACAAACAGAAACACATAAATGACAGTACTTACTACTATTATTATTTTTATTGTTATTATTATTATGAAATAGAACACTTTAAAAATAAGTACTTATTGGACATTTACATTTTTCGCCCCTAAGTATCATTGTCTACTCATGTCCTCCGCGCATTTCCCCGGTAGGGCATTCATCTTCCTTTCACCACTTTATGGAGTCTTTGTACAGTAAGGATATCTTATCGATGCTGTTTTTAATGATTATTTTGCCACTTGGAAAATATAAAAATCTTTGTGTAATCCCATCAACATGTCCCTTCATGGCTGTCCATTTGTGTCACACTTAGAAAGGCCTTTTCTTCCTTAAGATTACATGAATTGCCCATATTTTCTTCTAACATTTTTACATTATATTTAACCTTTTTGGAACACATCTATGTATAAGATATGAGGAGACATCCAACTTTATTTCTTTTTCAGTGAGTTGTCCAGCTGTCTCAAGGCCATCTACTGAATAACCTAGGCTACATGTTTAAAACACATTTAGGAGTCTGTCTATAGGTGTTGAATTTTGACCCTCTAATCTGTGGCTATATTAGCATTAGGACTTCAATATTTTAATTACTGTAGCTTTAAAATACATTTTAACATCTGGCGAGTTAGGTCCTCTCATTATGTTTCCTCTACAATATTCTACTGTCAAAGTTTTAATCATGTAGATTAAAACATAAAAACCATGACAATTTCATTTATAACATCCTCATACATTTTGACTGGCATATTCATAGAACCCATTTAAAGAATTTCTCTCCAAAAGGAACCATGGGATTCTGTTTAATAAGGGAGCAGAGCAACAACCTACCAAGAGCAGATCAGAAAGCTTTGGGGAAGGAAATGTTTTAGTCACTTTTATTTCTACAGCCCTACTCCCTTTACCAGATCTTCATAAATGTAAATAAAACCAGCATGTTTAGAAATAGGCTTACTCTTACATGATATAAGTATAAATTTTTCTTAACAGGGACATTAACTATATTAAGAAAACAAAACCCTAATTTTGAGGTCTCCACATGCAACCAAATGGAGTAACAGAAACCCAACTTACCCTCCTACCTGAAACAACCAAAAAACAAAAACAAAAAAGACAAAATATGCGAAACAACTATTTTCAAGACACTGGAGGTGGAGCACGCAGGACAGTGATCTCCGAGATGGGAAACAAATGAGGTGAGCCCTGCAATTGCCCAGCTTACTGCCCTGAGAGAGTTTCCATGCCATGGTGCAGAATGAGAGAGCCCAGGTGAAGCCTGGCAGACTCCCTGAGTTGAAGAGATGGGAGAGTTCTCAAAACACCATGGCTAGAGTTCACAGGTCAGCACACAGGAAAGGAGAGAGCTACACAGAAAGAAAAGCTCAGAGATCTGCAAAGGGTACTGCTTGAGTATTCAACATAGTCCTGATCAGTGCATAGTGCATGCGTATGATATAACCACCTAAGGGCTAGGAGAAAAACTGCTGGACAGATTAGAGGGAACAGTACCCACATTCACTCAGGGCCCTGGATGGGGCCTATTCCTAGACAGACTGGAAAACGTCATAATTCAGGGGGCACTGGGTAGAGAACTCCAAAGGGTCTTGGCTCAGCAGTAGGGAACAAACAGCCCTAGACTAAATATTGCTCTGGTCTCACCAAACTAATTTTAAAACAAAGACCTAAAAGGATCAAACTGTTTCCATTTACCTCCGCTGTGTCCCAGAATGAAGTTCAAGATTATTTACAGAAATACAAAAATATTCATCCTCCAAAAAGGTAAAATTCAAAATGTCTGGAATCTAATCAAATATTACTAGGCATTCAAAGAAGCAAAAAAATATAATCCATAATGAGAAAAATAAACCAATTACTGAGAGAGGAGTATTGATATTAGACATAGATGTTATATGAATAGGCAAGAGGATTAAAAACCGTATTCTTCTTTTGTAAAGTACAAAAAGTTAAGCAGACACATAGAAGATTTTTTAAAAAGACCCAAGTTGAGATTTAAAAAAATACATCAGATATGATTAATGGTAGAAGAAAAGATGAATGAACTTGAAGACACAGCAATAGAAACTATCTAAAATGAAAAAATAGAGGTAAAAAAAGAATTAACACATCTTTAAAAGAAAAGAAAGAAAACATGATGAAGCTGTAGAAAATACTCCCCAAAAATGAAGGTGATCAATAGGCCCTTTTAGACACACAAGGGCTGAAAGAAATAATCACTAACGGACCCTCATGACAAAGAACGCTAAGGGAAGTCCTTCTGGTCAAAGGAATATGATACCCCATGAAAATATGAATCTAAACGAAGGAATGAGGAATACTGGTAATGGTGACTGCAGGGGTAAATAAGAATTTTTCCTATTATTTAAATCTCTTTAAAGATCACCGACAAAATAACAACAATTATTTATAAAATAATTATAAAAAGAACAACAAAAATAACAACAACTTAGCGCAGGGTTTGTAACATACGCATAAATAAAATATATGACCACAGCAGCATGAAGGCCAAGAAGGGAGAAATGAAAACATTCCACTGTAAGGTTCTCATACTCTATGTGGAGTGGTGTTAGATCACTTGAAGGCAGACGCAGTCATTTAAATATGTGCAGTAAACCCTAAAGCATCCAGTAAAACTATAAAACAAACAAAAAATGCTGTCACTAATAAGACAACAAAGGAGATGAAATAGAATCATAAAAAATACTCGATTCACAATTCAAAAGAAGGCAGAAAGGGAGTGAAAGAAGGACAAAGAACAGAGGAGACAAATGGAAAACAAACAGCAAGAAGACAGACTCAAACCTAACCAGATCAAAAACCATATTCAGTGCAAAAGGTGGAAATTGTCAGACTGGATAAAAAAGAAAGAAAAAATTACATGCTGCTGTAAGAAACACATTTTCTACATAAAGACGCAAGTAGATTAAAAGTAAAAGGAAGAAGATAGAGTGTGCTTAACATGCTAACACTAATTAAAAGGATGAAATGCTTCTGCTAATAACAAAGAATACTATCAGGGATAAAGAAGGTCATTTCATAATGATAGAATGATCATGAGGAAATAATCCTAAATGTTTATGATCACAAACACAGAGCTTCAAGATATACAAAGTAAAAATGGACAGAACCCTCTGCCCCTTCTCTCACTCTGGCAACCACTAATCTGTTCTCCATCTCTAAAATGTTGTCATTTTGAGAACGTTATATAAATGGAACCATACCGATTCAATTTTAAGAAGTCTTTTAAGACTTTCCTTTCTGCAACTTATAAAAATGTAAAGGGTAAAGTTTAGCACTGTTAAAAACCTTCCACAAAACTAAAACAGGTTGTGGTTTTCTCTCCTTTCCCCGCCTGCTGTTTCTCACTTTTCCAGCATCACATTTCTTCATTATGTCTCAAGGCATAGAAAAGGTGACTTCTCTCTTTTTCAGCAATACAGCCTTTATTTTATTTCTGTATGACAGTAAATCTTTCAACTGTAACTTGGTGAATTATCACTGATTTCTTTTAACAGAAAATTTTGGTTCTAGTGATTCTTGCCAGTACTCCTTCAGCTTTCCCATTCCTCTGAAACTTAAAATAACCGAATTTTACAAATAACTAGAATCTAGGAAAACATATTTTTAATAATTATTCAAGGAAAGCAGTGTTTCTATTTTTCCCAGGAAGGGCAGTAAGTCCAGAGGATTAGCTATAGCCTAAAATGTCAAACTATAAGAACTTTGGAATTACTAAGTACAAATAAATACTGACATTAATGTGTTCTGCTGCAAATGCCAGTGTTCTCTGAAATATGCTTTGAGATATATTAGTGTAGATAACACTGAAATGTTTATGCAGTAGGGAAAAAAAGTATCTTTTCTCATATTGAGCCAACAATATGAGAATATTGAGCTTGCTGTTGGTCTCGGTTTTTCAACACAGAATTCCAAGTGGGATGCTATACTCTTTAACTATAGAATGCATTTCAGAATTAATCTCTCCTGCCAACTTCATTCATTCATTTGTTAATTACTGATTAGTATAAATAGACCCAGCCCCTACCGATGGGCCATGGGGAACTTTTGGATATTCCATGGAAGAGACAGATATTGAATCAAATAATCACATAACTGTAGACTGCAAATATAACAACTGTTAAGAAAAAAAAATACATGGAATATGAGACCTTATGATAGAGACTATAACACAGACAAGGAGGTCTGGGAAGGCTTCCTGTGTCTAGCACTGGTTGAGTTCTTTGCTTTGATGGCTAAGGAGTCAAAGGAAATAATGCATTTACTTTACCAGCTAAATATTTAGTTGGCTCCTGGGCCAAAGCAGTCCACAAGCGGGCTTTGCTTGATATGCATATTTTTTTTAAAAAAATTTGAATTAGGTGCTAATATTTGGAAATCAGGTGATTTTACATAAAGTACAGATGTCAGATATATTTTCCCTAAATATGAAAAAAATTATTAGGAAAAGATTTTGCCTTGCACAATCAAAACACCTGGCAGCAACAAATTTATTTTGTCAAATGGCAACTACCACTGTCTACCCTTAGTCCTCCAAGGCATCTGTGCACTCATCGCATGGCTGGATGACTGTTGAACGCCACATCTGTCCTCACTTAACTGCATTCTCATTTTCTAGATTCCATGTACCCACTGCATATATCAGGTGCTGAATAAATAGCCATTTAGTATTAAACACTGTCCTCTTATTGAAACTGATTTCTATGACCAGTTTTACTATTCCAGGCACTGAGGATATAGCTATGAAAAAGACAAAGCCCCTGTGCTCACAGAGACTGTATTCAATACACGCCTTCACCTTCTCCTGTCTTACTTCTCCATCCCAGTCCCTCCATCCTCATGCTGGGCCCTCACCTCTCAACCATCCAGTCCCAGGGCAGGGAAGAGGACTCAGATCTGCCAGAACCTAGAGGCCCTGTGTCCAGAACCGCACTGTTAAAACAGAAATAAAATGCATTCCATAAATGTGAGCCACATAGGTAATTTAAAATTTTCTAGGAGCCACAATAAAAATAGGTAAAATTAGTTTTCAACGATATATTTTATTTAACCCAGTGTATCTCAATATTTTCATTTCAATATATTAAAAACATGAAATGTGTTAACACGATGTCAGCTGTGGGTTTTTCATAGATGCCTTTTATCAGATTAAGAAAGTTTCTTATTACTGATTTTTTGAGTGTTTGTTATCCTTCCTAGGATAAATCCCACTTGGTCATGGTGTATAATCCTTTTTACACGCTCCTGGATTTGGTTCGCTAGTTCTTGAGGGTCTTTGCATCTGTGTTCATAAGAGATATTGGTCTGTAATTTTCTTATGACATCTTTGTCTGGTTTTGGTATAAGAGTAATACAGGCCTCATACAATGAGTTGGGAAGTATTCTTTTTCCATTATTGGGGAAAGTTTATAAAAAAAATTGGTGTTAATTTGTTCAGTGTTTAAAGATTTTTACCAGTGAAGCTATCTGGGACTAGGCTTTATGGGAAGGTTTTAATTTACTGATTTAATCTCATTACCTGCTATAGGTCTGTTCAGATTGCCTGTTTCTTCTTGAGTCACTTTTTTGTAATTTATACCTTTCTAGGGATTTGTCCATTTCATCTACATTCTCTATTTTGTTGGCATACGGTTGTTTATAGGATTCCTTTATGATCTTTTTTTTCATTTCTGTAAGATCAGTAATAATGCCCTCTATTTCATTCCTAATCTTAGTAATCTGAATCTTTTTTTCCTTGGTTAGTCTAGCTAAAGATTTGTCAATTTTGTTTATCTTTTCCAGGGGCCATTTTTGGTTTCACTGATTTTTCTCGTTTTACTATTCTCTACTTTATTTCTTCTCTAATCTTTATTTCCCTCCCTCTGTTTGCTTTGGGTTTGATTTGTTCTTCTTTTTCTAGTTTCTTAAGGTGAAAGATCATGTCTTTTTTATGATTAGGTTATTGATTTGAGATTTAAAAATATATATAGGCATGTACAGCTATATATTTTACTCTAAACTCTGCTTACTTGCATTTCTTATGTTTTTGATATACTGGGTTTCATTTTCCTTCATTTCAAAGTACTTTCTAGTTTCCCTTATAATTTCTTCTTTGATCCATCAATTATTTAGGAGTATGTGGTTTGATTTCCATATCCGTGAATCCCTTAAATTTCCTTCTATTAATTGTCTTTCACTATTAGTGAAAATTCATTTCACTATTTTTACAGAACGTATTTTGTATAATTTCAGCCCTTTTACATTTATTGATGTTTGCTTTATGACCTATGGTACGGCCTACGCTGCAGAATGTTTTATGTTCACTTGGGAAGACTGTGTATCACAGTTAGGTGGAATGTTCTACAGATGCTTCTTAGGTCTTGCTTGTTTATAGAGTCGTTCAAGTCTTCTGTTTCCCTGATGATCTTCCTCCTAGTTGTTTTATCCATATTGAAATGGGTTATTGAAATCTCCCACTATTATTGTTCAATTGTCTATTATCATCCTTCAATTCTGTCAGCTTCTGGTTCATGCATTTTGGGGCTCTGCCATTACATGCATATAAGTTTCTAACTGTTATATTTTCCTAATAGACTAAACTTGTTATCATTATAATATGCCCCTCTTGTGTCAGGTAATGATTTTTGTCTTATAGTCTATTTCATCTGATATTAGTATAACCACTTCAGCTCTCCCTTGGTTATTACTCTTTGCATGGTTATGTCTTTTTCCATCGTTCATTTTCAACCTATTTGCATCTGTGACTCTAAAGCGCGTCTGTGATTTTAAAGTATGTATCCCGTAGATAGTATATAGTTGAATCATGTTCGCCACCCCACCTCCATTCTGCCAATCTCTACCTTCCAATAGGAATTTTTAATGCATTTATATTTAATGTAATTACTGATGAAGTAAGATTTATATCTGCCATTTAACTCTTTGTTTTCTATATGTCTTATGTTTTTGTTCCTTTATTCCTCTATTACTAACTTCTTTCCTGTTAAACAGATATTTTCCAGTGCACAATTTTAATTCCCTTGTTGTTTCATTTACTATATTCTTAGTGGCTGTCCTGGGAATTACCTTCAGCACCTTAACTTACAAGAATGTAGTTCAGATTAATACTGACTTGAAAACTGTAATAACATATAGAAATTTTCCTGCAGTGTAGTACTTTTCCTTCCCCCTCCTTTGTATTATTATCATACAAATTACATCTTTATATAAGCCAATCAATAGTTTTATAATTATTGCCTTATAAAGCTGTATTTTAAACCAGATAGTAGAAAGAGTTACAAACAAAAATACACTTGTACTGTTTTTTACATTTATCTATGTGACCTACATTCTTCATGTGGATTCAAGTTACTGTCAAGTGCACTTTTTTCAATCTGAAGGACACCCTGTATGATTGCTGGAGACAGGTGTAGTAGTGGTGAATTCTTTCAGTTTTTCTTTATCTAGGAATGCCTTAGTTTCTCCCTCAGTTTTGAAGGAGTTTTGTCAGATAGAGAATTCTTGGTTGAGCATTTTTCTTTCAGCATCTTGAATGTGTCATCTCATTAACTTATGGCCTCTATGGTTTCTAATGAGAAGTTAGCTGTTAATCTTATTGAGGATCCTTGTACTTGATAGGTCATTCTTCTCTTGATTTCAAGATTCTTTCTTCATGTTTGTCTTTTGACAGTTTGACTATGATGTGAATAGGTGTGGATCTCTTTTAATTTATCCCCTTGCAGTTTACCGAACTTCTTGAATTTGTAGATTACTTTTCATCAAATTTGGGAAGTGTTTCACCATAATTATTTAAATATTCTTTCCCCCACTTTCTCTTTCTCTTCTCTGGGACTCCCATTATAAATATATTGATTTCCTTGATGGTGTACTACAGGTTTCTGAGACTGTGTTCAGTTTTCTGAATTCTTTTTTCTTTCTGTTCCTCAGGCTGGATAATCTCAATTGATCTGTCTTCAAGTTTGCTATTTCTTTCCTCTTCTAGCTCAAATCTGCTGCTGAGCCTGCTAATGACATTTTCTTTTCAGTTATTGTACTTTTCAATAGCAGAATTTACATATTCTTTTGTAATTTTTCTCTCTCTTTATTGATACACTCTATTTTGTGAGACTCCATTGTCA
The DNA here is from genome assembly GCF_009834535.1 of Camelus ferus. NCBI lineage: Eukaryota > Metazoa > Chordata > Mammalia > Artiodactyla > Camelidae > Camelus > Camelus ferus. Next base: position 10,584,258 of record NC_045709.1, on the reverse strand, counting down.
TACTTTATTTCTTTAGACATACTTTGCTTTAGTTCTTTAAGTATATTAATAATAGCAGATTAAAGTCTTTGCAGAATAAGTCCACATTTGGCCCCCTCAGGGGCAGTATGTATAGATTACTTTTTCCCCTGTGTATGAGCCATACTTTCTTGTATCTTTATGCGTCTCATATCTTTTTATTGAAAGCTGAACATTTTAGATAATATAATAATAGAAGTGACAATTCGGAAATCAGACTCCCTTTCAATACTTCTCTAAGATTTACTGTTGTTGCTCCTTTCGGTCATCATTGCAGTTGTTACAATTTGTTTGTTTAGTGACTTTTCTGGCCTAATCCTGTAATCTCTATTCCCTGTAGTGCAACCACTGATATCTCAGTTAGCTTAGTGGTTAGCTAATGATTGGTCTGAGATTTCCTTAAATGTTTTGAATCAAAAAGTCTCTCAATGTTTGCTGCGGGCGTCTGCATGTGTTAAGGCACCACACCAACACTCAGGCAATTTAAACTTCTGCCTTAGCTTTTAATAATGCTTGCCTAGGGCCTCAAGGTCAGTCCAAGGTGAGAGATTAGGGCCCTCTCAGGTATCTCCTAGGCAGGCACACAGCCCTCTAACTCCCTAGGAATATGTCAAGAGCTTTTCAAAGCCTTTTATGGAGCTCTTATTCCCATATCTTCCTTTTAAGTTTTTGGCCAGGTTCTTATTTGCCCCATTGATAATGCCCCCTCAGCAGGTGATATGTTAAACTGCTACTAACTGTTTTGACAAAGGCCTTAGGATAGGGTTTTCCTGCAGAGCGAGTTCTGAGCTCCAATCAGGTCAAATGACAATGCCCTGTGAACAGGTTTTTTCCAGGGAGCTGCAAGACAGGTCACACAGGGACAATGCTCTGGGAATCAGATTTTTTTTCCTTTTTTTTTTGAGGAGCTCCAAACAAGGCCTGCCCATCCAGTGGCTGCTAGGCTGCTGGTTTTCAAGGTTACTGCAGATCTGAGTAAATGGAGATGGGAGCAGTTCAAGTTGCAATGCCACAAACCCTGTTCAATGAGATTCAGCAGTTTTTCCTGAATAAACACTCCTCAGATTGTTGGAAGCCTTTGGCTAATTCTGAAGAGTTCTGAAAAAGTTGATTTTGGCCATCTTTGCCAATGTTTTCATTGCTTTTATGGAGTGGTGGATTTACCCCCACCAGATTTTGAAGGCTTATATAAAAATAACTCGTATCGCTTTAATACTTCTAATACATTCCTTAGTCAATAATTTTGTGTGTGCCTTAGGCACATAACATCACTTAAAAAAATATTTTTAATTGAAGTATAGTCAGTTTACAATGTTGTGTCAACTTCTGGTGTACAGCACAATACTTCAGTCATATAGGAACATACTTACATTTGTTTTCATGTTCTTTTTCACCATAGGTTACTACAAGATATTGAATATAGTTCCCTGTGCTATACAGTATAAACTTCTTGTTAAAATTACTTTTGACTTTAAACTAAAGGCTCTGTCAAAGATAAAGAGTTCTTTTACCTTCATTTGAATGTGGAAAATTCTGGGTCATCCCATGGGCCAGTTGCTCACCCACCAAGCTTAGAAGCTCCATCTTTTTTCTAATCTAACTTTTACCTGTATCTAGCACAGCTGAAGGATAGCTAAATTAATTAGGGAAGAAAAATGTGCTTTTAGAATAATGGGAAGGAATCGGAAAAGTAGGAGTGGGAGTATAGAGAAGGATTTTCCTCTATAAACCTATTTTTAACTGATGCCTATTTCTTTGATAATCTCAGCATAGAACACAAGATCTGGAGTCAGGTCCATAATCCAATCCCAGCTCCTCTTCTTACTCAGCAGTGACTTTGGGCAAGAAATTCAACCTCTCCGTCTCTCACTCGTCTCATTTACAAAATGGGCATAATAATTATTTCACAGTTTTGTTAGGCTTAAATGTAATATATGTCGAAGTGCCTACAACATGCAATAAATACTTAATTAAAAATCAGTTCCCTTGCTCTCAGCATGGAAACGTTAAGAACATGTAGGGAATATTAAGATAAAAATACAAAAGCTAAGAATTCTAAGCACATAACTGCCAAAGGGTCTAACAATTAGCTTTCCAAGAGGAGATTAAATTAGGACCAGTACAGGCATACTGCAGAGATACTGCTGGTTCAGTTCCAGACCACTGCAATAAAGCAAGTATCACAATAAAGTGAGTCACACAAATTGTTTGGTTTCCCAGTGCATATAAAAGTTATGTTTATACGATACTATAGTCTACTAAGTGTGTAATAGCATTATGCCTAAAAAAAAGTACATATTTCAATTTAAAATATTTTATTGCTAAAAAACGCTATCATTTGATCTTTCACCGAGCTGTAATCTTTTTTGTAACAGTAACATCAAAGATCACTGATAACATAACAAATATAATAATAATGAAAAAACTGAAATATGCCAAGAATTACCAAATGTGACACAGAGACACGAAGTGAACAAATGCTGTTGGAAAAAATGGTGCCAATAGACTTACCCAATGCAGTTGCCACAGACTTGTTGATTTGTTAAAAAAAAAAAAAAACACAGTATTTGCAAAGCACAATAAAATTATGCCTGTATATTCTTTCTAAGAAGCCTGAACACAGTGCATTTTATGTGCAAAAATTAAGATGACGTAAGTGAAGTACCCAGGAGTTCCTGGCACATGGAATATGCTTGATAAGTGTTACATGAATTTGTTGCTTGATTTTAGCAAAAGCTCAGTAAAAAACGGTAAAACAAGTTTTCATACTTAATGAGCCAAACTTCACTCATCTAGAAAATTTATTCACATGCAACACCTTCTTCCAAAACCATGCTGAATAAAATAAGACCTTTTCACATTATGGTTTTTAAAGAGTAAGCTCTATACTTTCTTTTCCTGACTGTTGTCTCTTATATAAGGGATGACATAAGCCATGCTGGCTAAAAGAGTGTTTCTACAAAAACAAAAAATTCAGACAAATCAGAAGCAGGTACTCAGTCCTTTTGGCCATTACAGATTCAATAATATCTTAAACTTCCCAATTATCTCAAGCCCTGCCACTTGAGTTTATGTCTAACCAATTCCACACAGTTTTCTTATGGTCTCTGAGTTCTGTATAAAGATCCGGTTTTATGTCCCACTGGTCACCATTAACTCTTGCAGCAAATCTTCCATCTGTTTACCATACCGATCTAAATACCTCAACAAAAGGAAACTCTGATTGCTACTTTCCTGACATTTGAACTTTAAAGAAAACATACCAATGACAAAGAGACAATTGTGGCCAGTGAATGTAAAATAACAAATAACAGCTAATATGTGTGCGGCACTTACTATAGACCAGACAGCGTCCTTTATGTAAATTATGTAATATAATCCTCATAGTAAGTATCTCTGTGAGGTAGGGTACCATTTTAATTTCTACCTTTTTAGATGAGAAATTTGCTAAAGTAAGAAAGCTGTCCGAGGTCATGGAGCTATTCAACTACACAGAGAGCCAAGATTTAAATCAGGCAACAAATGTTTTAAACTATGACCCTGGAGAAACTCTTAATCTGAAGTCCCATCCTTCTTAACTCAGGAAACACAAACTGTGGCTCTGAAACCCAATAATTATCTTGGTGTAACTGTTTTCCTGTGACACAAACAGCTCAGACTCATCTGTCCCCTTCCTGTCCTGTCCTCCTCAGCGTCAAAGACCAGAGTTTTCTCATCAGCTGCCCCCACTCCAGTCCAGCCAGTTTCCCACACTGCCAGGGAGGCAACAGAAGGAAGAGCAAAGGGGGGAGCCAAGGAAAGTGAGACAGAAAAAAAGGCAGGATCAAAAAATACACAAAAGAAGGATGCTAGAAATTTGTTGTGGGATACAAGAAACATCTGGTGATAAAAACAGATAAAGTCAAGTTTGACCAATGGCAAAAAAAAGAAAACTGATCTTACTAGTAATGACAATATCCTATGCATAGCTGCACATGCCCTCTGCCCCCACTTATCTGTGACATTTTAATGCTTAAAAATTAGAGTACACAGCACGTATCAGTGCAGAGACTTAACCATTCAGTAATTTTGAAAAGTTACTCATGAAGTATTGTACAAGCCAAAATGGAACATTATTTTTCATCTGCAGATTATGTAGTATGTGGGTTGTTGTACACTTGATATGAAGTTATTTATCAACTAGTTTTTAAACTTGGCAGCTCTTTCTTCTCCCTCTCTTGGTTAAGACAAGTTTCTTCGTATCATTTAAAGTTCAAAGACACGAGACAGGAGAGAGAGCCACTTTTTTTGCCAAGTGTTCTTATGACTTGGAAGCAACAGGCATTTGTTCGTGACCCTGTCTGGTTTTTGGCACATGGCAGATAAGCTGAGAAACACACACCCACTGTTACACGGAGAAGAAAGAACAGACATCAAAGCACCACTCATTTTATTTTTAGATACCGTATCAAGGCTATTCAGGTTTCTTAAGAAGATCCAATAGGAGAAAAAAAAATGAAATTATCACTCTCATGCTCATGCAATACTATGTCCTAAATAGGTCCTAGTTCATTTTCTTTAGACTTCAACCATTAGAATATATTCAGATCCCCTGGTTCCCTTCTGCCTGATTGCCAGAGAAACCTCCTTGGGATTTTTTGCTAGGACACAAACACAACACGTACAAGACAAATCAGCATAATTTTCAAGTTACTTGCCGCTTTCAGGAATACCAATTTCAGTAACAACTATTTGCCTTCCCCTCCCAAGTTGTTAGCACTGTCATCAAAGAGATCTGGGGTCATTCTCCTGACTTTGAAGCTCTCAGCTTCCTCAAACACTACAGGAGGCAAACCAAGAAAGCTGGCATGCACTATGAAAATAATTTCCAAGTAACGGGTTCTTCTAAGAGTAACTTTTCATTCTGAAGTTAGGAAAAAGAAAAAACTAGCGTTCACCAAAACCACAGAAGATAACATCTCCATTCTTTTAGGGCCGACCTATCAACGGCCATATTTCTAGGAACGGCATGTGCCCTGAAGAAGAAACTGATGCAAAACTTCACGTTTGTAACCAACTCAGAGCCACAAAGAACAGGAACATCTAGAGATGGAGCTGAGGCCCTGAAATATCTGAGAAGCAGGGAAACTCTGGAGAGGCAGATGGGACAGGCCTGACTAGGATGTCCAATAACAACAGCGCTGGCTCACTGAGAGGAGGTGTGCCTGGTGCCTGGTCCTCCCACCCCTCCCAGGGTGGCGTGACCATCGTTCAGCCAGCAGAGTGGCCTTGGGCTCACGGCAGGGGCCCTGGGGGACTCCGGAGTGCTGATGGTCTCTGCCACTTAATTCCTACAGAGTGTTGGGCAGATTATTTGACTTCTCCAAGTCGTGTAAAATGGTGATAATAAAGCTTGTGTTGACTACTTCTCAAGGTCATTGTGAGGGTCAAATACAGTAACAGACATCAGAGTGTATTACAATGGTATGAGATGGAAGATGTAAGCCTCGGAGATGGGCTTCCCCCAAATTACATAAACCTTGGCTGAAGGAAGGACAGTATAAGTTACAGCCAAACCCCAATTCTCCATACAGGCCTCTGCCAGGTCCCTGCGCCACTCAGTCAGAGACCTCCAGCAACTGGAAACTCAGAACTTGACAGAGACGGGCCGGGCCGGCCACGTGCGGCTGACTCCCTCCAGCGCTCAGGCTTACTGGTGAGTGAAGGCAGTGATGAGCTCTGGAGCCGTCTATCCTGCACCTTTTCCTTCTCCTGGACGAAGCACCCCGCACCCCAGCACCCTCTGGCGGCCCCCCTCCCACCTGTGCCTGGAGGGAGCCCACCCCTCCTTGGCTACCGCTCACAGAGGGTGACGGCTGGGCTTAGAAGTCATCACGGGCGGCCGGGCAGAAAGCTGCCCTGGAAACTGTAAACTAAGAACGAAGAGAAGAGGGGCAGCTCCTCCCTGCAGTGCCAGGAGGTTTGAGGGTGCAGGGTGTATGTAGCCCGTTTCACACCAAGCAGAGGAAGTCGGTTTGAGAAGAGGAAGTTAACGCTCAGAGAGGCAGAAACTCTAGACCTCCTGGTGCTGCAACACCCTGTTCCAGGTGTCCTGAAGCTCTCCGCCACCCCACCACCCTGCCCCCAACACAGCTGGCACTTGCTAGGAATCTGTGGCCCCGCTAAGGAAGTCCTAAAGAAGCATCAGTCAGGTTTTCTAACACAATCAAGATGTGTTGCCTCCCCCTCCCTACCCTCACACTAAAGAAACAGTAATTTCCATACTAAGGTAGACTCATGGTCTTCAAGGTCCATTCAAAGTGGCATCCCATTTACGGCAAACACACCAAGGTCGTCTGCAGAAGTCAGGCTTGTCTTCAAAAATTCAACCTCAAACGACTTTCAAAATATCCTAGCTTGCCAACGTGTTCATTATGGTTCTGGGAATTTATCCTCACCTCTCTTGGATCTGATTGCATTTTCAGTCTTTACCCACTCTTAAAAATAATCCATTTCATATATGTACTGCCTACCCTGTGAGGAAGTACTTCTTACTTGGTATATTTGTTACAATATAAATAAACTCGTAACAAGCCTCTTCAATGCAAAAAGTATGACCTACAGATTCTCTTTGTCAGGTTTATTCATGTCACTGTCTGAGTTTCTGTCTTTACCAAAATTAAGAGAAAAAATTTTCAGCTCCCTAGCTCGCCATTAAATCCATCTAACATCTTTCTCTAGTTCTACATAGAAGTATAGTAAACAGAGCCAGGTAGTACCCTAGTGTAATCTCCTTGAGTGTTTTAGTGAGTGTTCCAGCAAATAAGAAGAGTAAATAGTGAAATAGAGGCAGAAATAGAAAAATGAGAAAAATTTAAGAACACTGAAATTCATTTTATGATACATACAACATAAAAAGACTAGAAAAAATATTTCCAAAATTATTATTTTTGAGTGGCAGGATGATGGACAAATGCTTTTCTTCTGCATATTTTTCTGCATTACTAAAATTTCTACACTGGGTATGCACTGTTCTAATAAAAACTTATTGGAAAAAACCATTTGGAGAAAAAGAGTTAAATGGTCAAAACTGAGATTAAAAGAGCAACTGATCTCAGCACAGAGCCTCGCCAAATGTTGTCAGGACGTTAGGCCCTCGCAGGGAAATCAGCTCTGGCTGGAGAGCCCTTGGCCGGCCAGGATTCTAGCTGTTTCAGAGGCAGGTAATGAAACAGGCTCAGAGCAGATCAGAGCCTTTCACCAGATAGCCCATTCCACTTTAGCAAGTCACCTTTTAAAGATATTTTAAAAGCAAATATAAAGGACCTCTGAACAAAAAGGCTGAAAGTCCTAAGTGGCCTGCCTGCTTTCAGAAGCACTGGGGAAGGTTGGGCTCTGAAGCTTAAGGCCAAAATGCCCATCACTGAGATGCCATAGGGGCCACTCAGAAGAACGTGCCTGGGTTCTGTACTGGGCATCCAATATATTTTTACACAAAAATGATAAGTGAACTGAATAACCATGATGAAATGTGTAGGTGGTTGAAGAGGTACCACTAACTTGCACTTTAACAGGGGGAGAGGCTCAGAGGGAAGGCTTCCTGGAGGAGGTGACACTTGCACTGGGTTTAAACTGTAAGTAGGCATTTGCCAAGCAGAGATCATAGAAAAGATCAGGCAGGGGTCTAGGTAGACACACAGTCACGGGCATTGAAAGAAGTTGTATAACCCCAATATCCCTAAGCATTTTAGCGGGTGCTCCAGTAGACAGGTTGTAAGAGTAAATAGTGAAATAAAGGCAGAAATAGAAAAAAGAACACTGGAACTCATTTTGTGATACATACAAATGGCTTAGCTTCATGGAAACTAAAGTTGAACCAAGCCTTGAAGAAAGGATAGAATTTGGATCAAAGTGGAAAGGGAGGGAAAAGGACGCATGTGCAGAGACAAAGACTGCAGGGAGAACTGGAATGTGAGCCGTTCGTTCTTGCAGTAAATGTTTACTGAAGGCCCCTTCTGCCCCAGGCCAGGACGCTGAGAGCTTGGGGTACCAGGAAGCGCTGACGTGTAATTCAGACCAACAGAGGACAACCCCGTGAGTCCAGTACTGTTCTCCCCACTACAGAGATGAGGAAACTGAGGCTTTACAATGAGGATGCAATTTTCCAAGGAGCTTATAAATAGCATAAGTCTACTTTCAGGCTTGCCAGGCTCTCAAGAACATTGATGAGTTGTTTGTTTCTTAATATCATGGTTAAAGTTCAGAGGATACGGAGGAAACCCACACAGCCCCTATTCTGCTATTCAAGTGAAAAAAAATCACGAACATCTCTTATTTTCCTTTTATGAATTTTTTTTCTGCCCTGGAAGATAAGTATGAGTTCTGACTTTCAATGTCCCAGGCCTTTTGGAACAGTTACTAGCAGGACAAGGTCAAGCTCTGGAAACAGCCTGATTGTACCAACCAGCAACCGATTCAGCGCGTCAGCTTCAGAACGTGCTGGGACTCAGCGAGCGGCCATCTGAGGGAGGCCAGTCGGGCTCCTGCCAGACAAACGTTTCATAAAGACAAAGCCAGATTTGGGGGTTTGTGTGGAAAATGTTAAACACACTCTGTGCTGGGAAACTTAAGAGACCCCCCTCACTGCTGACAGCCTGCAGAACACTATTCAGTAAATGACAAACCTTCCGAGAAGCCGAGCTTTACCTAAAGTCAGTGCTTGGACCCGGCAGGTTCCCGACTGCTGGCCAAGGTAAGTGCAGGTTCCTCCCACTGAACACGCTCCTATGAAAGTGAGGAAGCTTTCAACCCACAGGTGTGTTTCTAAACACAAAGAAACAGACAGGGAAACAGGGTTGACAAAGAAAGAACAAAAAACCTGCTTACATTTTTCTTCTGAGACTAACCACAGGCCCTTGGGTAAAATAGGAAAAAAAAGGGTTTTTTTTTTTTTTTTTTTTTTAGGGTCACTGAAAAGTCATTTGGGTCTATAGTAATTCTTTCTTTGCCATCTACTTCAAACTCCTACTTTTCAAACAAGAAGTGTTTCTTGTGGGCTCACTTAAAAGCTACAAGTCTCTAATCAGAAATAATATAAATTTTCTCCATCATTAAATAGGAAAATTAGTTTTTCCTTTATGTTTGATTTCTTTTTTAATTCTTTAATTAGAATATAGTTCTAAAGCTTGCAGTCATACAATCCTTTCAAATCTATTATTGTTTTCCTTTTGGAGAGACAAATCTGATACTATAAAAAGGTCACTACTGCATTTGGAATGTCTGAGGCAGGGAGGCAGGTCTGAGATTATTATTTCCCTGAGAGCAACCGGTCCTTTATGCCCAAAAAAAACTGCCATTGCTTATGCTATCTGTAGAGAAATAAATAACAAATAGAACTCTTCCTAAAATACTTTTTAATGTGTCTTTTCATGAAATAAAAGGGAATAACTTTATTGCAAAACTTGTCTACAGCTGAAGATGCGATCTGAAGTCCAGTTTGACCTGGAGGCTTTTTAATCAGGGGGCTGGCTGAAGGATGTTTCAGTCTAAATGGATCCTGAGATCATTTTTGTCCTTCCTTTTTCCCCTCACATAACGTTAGGGATTCCCACTGTTTTAACATTCCCCTGGAGACGGCAAAGTAACAGGGTTCAGCCAGCAATGCAGCCCTCTCTCCTACGTTCACTGACTCTGTTCCCGGCTGGCCTTCCACGTTGGCATCCACTCCAACTTAGTAGAAATAACAAGCATATAAAACTGGGACTAGAAAAAAATATTAAAAGTATAACTCAAACATGTGCTTTTAGGATAGCAAAGAGAAAGGAAATTTCTACCTTATTCCAAAAAGTAGGGATGTTCATTGGTCTCTTACGGTAACTAAATCTGCAAATAGCCTAGTGTCCCCAGGCCATGCAGGAGAAACGTTTAAGACCATCCCAAACTGCAAGAAATGCTTACCTTGAGGAAACAGAGACAGCTCTGTCTCCACCGGCCTATGAAAATCAAGGTCCCACATCTACCTCACAAGCATTCCTTCCAAGTTTCAGCTTTTGTTTTTCCAGGATAATCGACTTCTCCAGACAAATTGAAAATGAGGGGCAAAGAGACCTAACTAGTACTTTTTAATATGTCCTTTACTACATCCTTCAAGACATAACACAGTGCTATGGTAGGGTACAGTCCCCTCTCAAATGCATAACTTAATGGGGTTTACTTCCTATTTGCTGGAAAAAACAATAGACAGGTCTGTGAAGATGGGCCTCATACCCTGCACTCTCCTGGCGGCAGAAATTCTGGCCCACCATAAAGACAGCTAACCCTGAGGCTGGCCCCTTCTATCTCCAGGATGGTCCTGCTGCAGGGTTCCTCGTGGTGTCCTCCGACCCGCAGCATCAACATCCCTGGGGAACTGGTTAGAAATGCATGTTCTCAGGCCCCATCCCAGACCTGCTGAATCAGAAATTCTGGGGGTGGGGCCCAGCTCCCCAGGTGACTGATGCGCTCAAGTTTGAGAAGCACTGTTGCACAGCAGTTAACTGTCAAACCACCAGGGCCTATACCCGCAGGGCCTGCAGGTGGCAGTAAAGGCCAGCTGGAAGAATTACAGGCACTAGTCGCTCGAGTTTCTAGTGTTACAGAACCAGCCTGCCTGACCACACTGTTCTGTTCCTTAACAGCTGGCTCAGCCTCCTCCAGTGAGTTCAAAGGTCATAGTACATTGCAGCTTTGAACAGGAACTGGCCTGAAATTCTTTTCGCCACCTGGCACTAGACATATTAAAACCTACAATTTTCAGGGATGCAATCAATATTGAATTATCTCAAAGGTTTTTGTGTTTAATACGATGAGGATACAAGCAAACTTTAAGAATGAACATGCCATTACTAACTGAATAGAACGAGATAAGAAACTCAAATTATTCTTAGCCAGTGTGTATCTAAATAAAAACAATGCACTTGATTCTGAATGTATAGAGTTCCCATTAAAATCTCTTTGAATTAATGTGACAATGGTGAGAAGAGAATTCTTCTACTGGAAAGCAAGTATCAGGTAGCCCTTTGCTAGATTCTGTGGAAACCTGGAATTCTGCATTAACTTTTCCCATTCAAACTACAAACATCTCTAGTTAGGATGTGGAGCAACAGGAACTCACACACGGCTGGTGGGAGTGTAATCGGTACAACCGCTCGGAAGACCGCTGAGCAGCATCTTCTAAAACTGAACATAGCATAACCAGGATCAGCATTTCCACTCCTGGGTCTACACGGCAGGGAAATGAGCACTTTCAGCTACCAAAAGCCTCATAAAAGAGTGTTCTTAGAAATGAAACTTGTAATAGTTACAAACTGGAAATAATCCAAATGTCCATCCACAGTAGTAGAGATAAATATTAATATGCATACGATAAAATATACACAAGGAAAACACAAGCCAACCAACAAATCAGACTACTGCTACACAGAATATGGATGAACCTCATAGATGCAATGCTGAGTCAAAGGCAGGCACAAAGGAACACATACTTTTCCATAAGGGCAGAACGAAACTGCGGTGACAGAGGTCAGCACAGAAGTTACTGGGGCTATCTAGCAACAGGCAAGAGGAGCTTACTGGAAAAGTTCTAGGCCTTGACCTGGGGAATAGTTACAGGGGTGTATACATAGGAAAAGTTCCACTGAGTTGCACACTTAAATTTGCACACTGTACTATGTATGTATGTTATGCTTCTTTATAAAAAAAAATTAAAACATAAAACAAAAAATATTCTAGACAAATTGTCATGTAACAATTTTCAATATAAATTTTCACCATAAAAATCTAGATTACTGGGCAACTATGTTTCATCATCAGAGTATCATTTATTGCAAAAATAGTGCATTTGCTGAGCTAAAATCTCACAATTTGATACAGAAAGCAATGAGTTTCCCTTATATCCAATGTTATGCCATCAAATCAACGCATCATCCGATAAAAGCGCCAAAACTTTCTGACTTGCACTCCTTGGTCCCCAATTCCATTCATTCTGCCATTTCATGCCATCATGTGTGGTAACGACTCGCTCCATCATCCCAGCCCCTGAAGGCCCTGGACAGCTGGTCATCACCCCAAGGGAGGCTGAAAAGCCTGGCTCCAACACACTTGTCATTAGCTGCCTGAATCTCTTTGCTACCCTCGTCCTGACCCCTGTCACCACCCAGCTTCCCTCCTGCCTCGCCAAACAAGACCTGTCCCTGGGCAGGGGTCTTGCAAAGACTGCGGCCTCCTAGGCCACTGCGGGACTACCGGATCCGAGGTTCCGATCCAGTAGAGTTCAGGCGCTGGGCCGGCTGCTGAGTGGGGGGATACCAAATTACAACCCAGTAGCAAACCCCCCGGGTTCCGCAGCAGGCTCCGAGGCCCTGAAACCATGTCGCTCTCCGCAGGCTTGGGCCGCTCTCTCCAGCCCACCCGATCCACAAAGAACCCAAACGGGGAAAATCCGCTCGGTCCGTTTTGGTGCTTCCGGCTTTGGTTTTGAAAAGCGCAGCTGCTGGTACGTGTGACCAAGATGAGTAATCACATGTTCCGGGGGAGGCTCGGGTCCCGCACGCGCGGCCCAGAGGAGAGCAGAGCCAGAGCTGGTGGAGCCTCGGCACCACCGCGGGCACTGAGCCCACTAGGGCGCGCGCGCGGGGGCGAAGGGAGCCGCGGGCCGGAGGGGGCGCGCCCTGCCGCCGCCGCCGCCACCCCCGCCGGCCGCTCTGCGCGCTCCCCGGCCGGGCCGCGCGGGGCGGGAGGCCGGGCCGGGCGCGCCGCCGCCCCGGGGCGGGCGTATTTACCTGGGACCAAGAACACGTGCTGCCGGGCGCGAGCCCCGTCTCCGCCGTCCATGCCACCAGCCATGCCGTGGCCGCCGCAGGCCTCAGCCCTCGGAGCGCGGGCCCGGCGAGAGCCGGGCGGCAGACGGAGGGAGCAGGGCCTATTCGGGGGAGCGCGGCGAGCGGAGGGACTGGCCGGGCCTGCGGGCGGCCCGCGGGACGAATTAAGTTTCGTTTCCGGACCCAGCCCGCCCCTCGGGTTAAGTGTTTAAATTGAGCGCCAGGCCCAGGCCGCCAGCGCGCTGGCTCGTCGCCCGCGGGCGGGGAAGGGTCGCGGCCTCTCCCCTCCGCGGCTCGGCCAGTGATAGGCGCTCACTCGCGGCGCCCAGTGACGCGGCGCGCGGGGCGGCGACCCAGGGCGAGGGTGGCGGCGGTGGCGGCGGGAGGGGTCGCCTCGGCCCCGGGCGCCGGGTCACCGCAGCCAGCGGCCTCCCCGGGAGGCCAGGGCGCGGCCGAGGGGCTCCTAAGTCGCAGAGCGGGGCGAGGCCGAGTCCCCGGAGAGCGGGGCCCCTGGAGGGCTGGCGCCTGCCACCCCAGAGGGCTGGCGGGCTCGCACACACCTAGCAGGAGGAAAAGCCTGGGGCAAATCCATATTAAGGAGGACAGCTCTCACATCCGAACCCTAATGCCACCCTTCCTTGTCAACGTATTTTGATTATCGTTTGCATTCTGCTTTGGAATTAATGCCAGGATATGGTGTCCTTTGTGATTCATAACGCTTGTAAAGCAGCCCTCAAATTGAGGTTAGTCCTCATTACTAAAAAGAGATGCACAATTTGAGGCTCAAAACATGCATTTGTTGTTTGGAAGACATTAACTTGTAATGAGATAAAAATTAAGACATTTAAAAACTGATGTTTAAAAAGTGAGGGTCATGAAATTTGGGGATTTGAACTTGTAAAAATAAAATGTTAATTGTACATAGTCTTAAAAAAGAAGATAAATATCTGTCCCATACATGAAAGGAAAGTAGGACACCCTGCCACCTCAGGTCCCCAGTCCTCCCCCCCCAGGAGCCATTACTGTTAACAATTTCTTGTCTATTCTTCTAAGATTTTTCCATTCACAAACAAGTTCATGTGTCTTATTTTTCGCACAAATTGAAGAGTAATATACATAACTTAATGCACTTAACTTTTTTTGCTTAGTCTTGAAGATAGTTAAATTGGGTACCACTAGACCTACCTTGTGAAAAGATTGTTTATTTCAGTCCTGTTTCCCATGAGGGGAGACAAATGCAGTTGAAGTTGACTGCAGGACACACCTGGCAGAGAGGAAGCCTTTCTGGTTGAGGCGGGGCACCCAGATGCCAATTCTGGGGCAGGCAGCAGACTGGTGTTGCTCTGGAGCTGTTTTCATCTTCCTCTGATCCTTTCCAGCCGTTGGCTGTTTGAATACATGTTTTCATGTGGTTGTTTTCACAGTGCAAAGACAGTTTTGCCTGCTTTTCTCTCTTAACGTTGTAAACATATTTCCCATGGCATTCAGACGTATCATTGGAGACATGTACCAGGGTTACTTGACCATTCCCTAGTGTGCAATATTTAGGTTATTTCAAACTGTTATTCTAAAAGTACTACAATGTATACTATATATGGACTATGCGGTAGTTGGAAGCCATGAACTAGAGGTACACATATAATGAACTAGATTGTACATATAGCAACATGAATGCTTTATGTTAAGGGGGAAAGTTAGAAGCAGAAAGAGATTTATGGCAGAAAACCATATAGATAAATTAAAAACACACATAAAACAACATATCTTTCACAAGAATACATGCACATTTAAGGCCATGTATCAAAAACATAAATGGGTGTCTTTAAAAGGAAGGGACATGGGTTAAGGGATGGATAAGGAATAAGGAGGCAAGAAAAATGAAATAAGAGGGGCCAGGACCCATGTGGACAACTGTCACTATGTCCTATGAATGAGAGTATAATTAATTCTCTTGACAGTAGGCCCAAGGATGAAAATATGTTTGTTTGTTTGTTTTTAATGCGCTGCAACAAACATCTCTAAGCAATTTTCCTTAACCACTTAAAAAAATTATTTAAGTACCTTCTTGGAAGGCGGCCAGCAGTGATGTTGGAGATTGACTCCAGATTCCTATTGTCCTCAGGGTGAAGTCTCAAGTACTATGCTTGGAACACATGGCCCTTGAGATATGGTCCTCACTTGCCCCTCCAGCCAGTTTCTATCACCTCCATCTCCACCTTGACCACATTTTGGCCATGAGGAACTGCCCTCTGTCACATCCAGCACTTGACATTGTGTTCCTAATACTGGGACTACGATGCTCTCAACCAGCCTCATTCCTCCGCCTTCTCTCTCTCAACCTCCACTCCACCTGGACAACTTTTCCTCCTCCATCAGGCCCACTGAGACAATGCCTTCTTGTTAGCACTCCTCTTCCTGTCTCCCAGCACCCTCCCCCTGAATCTGTGAGATACCTCCAGTCTTCCCAGTAATCTCACCAGGGAGTGAGCCTGATTTTCAGTCAGTTCCTTGGGGACGGACAGCATCTAATAATTCACCAGTTTATCCTCAAAAAATAACGATGGCTTTCACTATGTACTAATTGTGACAAGCAGTGCACTGAACACATAACTCTCATTCTTTCATTTCTCCCAACAGTCTGAAGGGGAAGTATTATGATGCTCCTCACATTTTACAGAGGAAGAAGGTAAATTTTGAGAGATCAACTGATTACCCAGCACGCACAAGCAGCCAGTGGCAGAGCAGGAATTCCAACCCAGAGACCGGGCTCTTAACCTTTTCTCCCTCCTTCCCTAGTGTCCCAGTGCCTAGGACAAAGCTTATGGGCACATAGCGTATACTCCGCAAATATTTTTTGATTAAACATGTATGTGGTTAGATAGGCAGTTATGGCAACAGCAAAAGTAAGTCATGATTGACTATTTAAAGAGGAACTGCTGCAAAAAGCAAAGCAAAGCTATAAAGAGGAACTGCTGCATCTTCTACAGAATAATATTCAATTTCATGTTGACTTTTGTAATTACACTGACTATGTAAATTCCTGAAAACTTAGGGTCTTCTTCATTTATTCAATATTCCTAATTCTTTAAGAACTTGCTAAAAGGATTGTCCTTAAAAGTGCTTACACTTTCTCTACTTTTCAGCCTAAATATGAAACACACTTTAAAAAATTTCTCTATCAGAACCTCTAGACAGAGCAAACGAGTCCCATGTATTTCTTATCAAGATCATACAAGAGGAGAAGAATTTACAAACAAATTAAGTACTCCTTGTTCTGGAGTTAGGGGGAAAAAAACCAGAGAGACTTTTAAAAGATTTAACATTGATTTAAAATGTAAAACAATTGCCCTGATCTTAAAGACTACCGTTTATTTATTTCATAGCTTTGGCAATAATTGTAAATTGACTAACAGCTTCTATCATTTTTCTTGTAGATGGGAACTGTCCAGAATGTTTCCATTTATTTAAAATGTGGCTTGAGATTTAAGAAAATATTAAGTATGAACAAGATATGGTGCAGTACTTCTGGCTTCAGAGTTAAACACTGAGATAGAAGAGAGCTTTACAGTTGAATTTATATTCAAATTGCTCAGATGTTTAAGTACAGATTGGGATGAGGGAGGCATAAATTTGGAGACAAAAGAAAGATATTGCTTTCAGTTTCTCACATAATTCAAACAGATTAAGATGAAATAAGCACAGATTAAGACGATGATTAAAAGAAGTGGCCAAATCTTTAGGCATCTCTTGCTGAGTTTCTGTGAGGTTTTTTTTAGGGTTCTGCTTTGGCTTGGTTTTTGCTATTTATACGATGTCAATCTATTTGAAGGCCCCTCGTTTTATTATTTCTAACATTAGCTATGTCTTCTGTGAGCCAGCTTATAAATGGCATCCCTGTAGCAATCATGTACAATTCAAAAGTCGTATTTCTTCCAGAAATTATTTATTTCACAACGATCTGGCTTTTTAAAAAAGGAAACTACTTCATAAACGGCCCTTATGACAATGAGTAGAGCAAGGTACCTTTTGGGGAATAAGAACAGAAATGCGTTGCTGACTTCATCAGAAGCAAGCAGTAGCCTCGCCATCTAAATTGGAAATTTTGAGGCAGGAAATAAATGAAATGTGCCAAGTACAAAACCCTCCTGCCTGGGTGGCAGGGCCAGCTCCCCTGGAGGACTTTATTACCTCAACTGGGTGGCTCCAGAAACAAAATTTCAGGATCACAAAACTCCCTATCACATTGATCCTGCTACTATTTTCCTTAAGTTTTATGTTGTAAACCAACTGACCCCATAATTTACTTTCTGACCTCCTTTACTATTTCATGTTGCATGATGGATAAATAAATAAGTTCAGCAGAGGACCATGGTTTGATGATTTTTCCTACATCAGCTGTCTTAAACCTATACCTTGTAACCAGAGGCTCAGCTTTCTAACTTGTGCTACACTCCGCTGGGATGGATTCCGAGAAGTTAGTGGGAGTTCTTGCTCTAATGTCTGGTAGAGCCAGATGAGGAATGGGTCCTAGAAGGAGAAAACATAAAACAATGTCTGCTTCTAAGAAGAATTTAAAGTTTTTGATAAAAGGCAGGAAATGACCTAAGAATGCACTAACAGTCTCCCGGTTGCCTTGAATATGATGCTTGGCCCCTTCATTCTCTCTTTGCCTCTCTCTCTGTCTCTCTCCCCTTCTCTCCACGTGGGCCAATCTAAATTAATTCTACAACATTACTGACACCTACTTGGTGCCAGACACTGTTCTGGTTGCTTGGGCTATATCAGTCAATAAAATACACAAAAATAGCTGCCCTCCTGGAGTTTAATCTTGTAGAGGGAGACAGAACAAGCAACACACATAAATACATTCCATATAGAAGGTGGCTAGTTCCCAAGAGGAAGGAAATACAACAGGAGAAGCGGGTTCGTGATGAGGAGGGTTGCAATTTTAAATAAAGCAGTCAGGATGGGCCTCACGATGAAGGTAACGTTTGAGCAAAGACTTGAACGGAGAAAGGGAGTTAGGCGTGTACATATCTGAGAGAAGGGTGTTAGGAACAGCCCGTGCAAAGGCTCTGCGCTGCAGCTTTTCTAGCACTTTCGAGGACAGCCTCTTCTGCTGGAGTGAGCAAGGGGAGGAGGTGGTAGGAGATGCAGCTGGAGAAGTAAGGACCTTGCCTGCCATTGGAGGGGGTAAAATGGGATTCCCCAGCGGGCTGACCACACAGAGCGCCAAGAGTGCAATAAAGTATAAAAAAAGGACTTTGATCAATAAGCAACTGAGGGAAAAAAAATAGAACAACCAAGAGTAGTTGCAACTAAAAACGTGAAAGAAGCCCAGTGTTGCTCAATATTTTCACTGTAATCTACAGTGAGAAATACATTTTGTAGCATGACCCAGACATCACACAAAAGACACACACACAATTGAAACAAAGGTTTCACAAACTAATACTTAAACGCATCATGTTCAGTGTACTCTAATTCCAGTCTATTAAGTTTCTTTTCTTTATTCAACACTGATAACATGGAGTAAATTGATTTCACAACCTAGTAATGGATTGTGATGTACGGCTGTGATGTACATTCATCGGTAGTGTGACTATCTGGGCTACACCCTAACATGTGGACGACATAATCAACATCGTTGTCAACTCTGAGTGAGCTTTGGCTAAACACACACAGGCCCTAAAGACTTTAAAACAGAGAACTACCATTAGCTCATTAATCAAAAGCTAATGTATATATAAGATACTCTGCTTTCGTGACAGCTGTCGTCATATAAAAATATCGTGTGGGCTGGGTCACTATTAGGAAATACAAAACATGAGAAATTCTGGTACATCGTTTCTGACAGGCAGCCAATATTTATGGTATTTGACTTAAAAGAGTTTACTTCAAATAAACAAATGTTTAATGTTTCCATAAAAGCATAGACATGACCCTAATTAGTAAATTTGCTGATAGATTTCTGTTCATTATCTCCAGACCGATCTTTAGATATATTTGTTTTCAGAAAACAGTGCAAATTTTAGAACTAGATCTCAAAATGTTTTGAGAGTTTCTCAAAATGTTTGAGAACAGCTTGTTTTTATGAGTATGCAAGTACTAGTGCTTTTCTGAACCGTTAAATTGCCTTTCAAAACTCAGAATTCATCTCAAAACTAGATTATACTTTTAAAAATATATATTTTTTGCCACTGCAAAAAGTTCCTAGATTTGCCATTGGATAGGTTCAAGTTTTATAGTATACTGGAAATGTCCCCTCCAACTCCCTTGTACAGCGAGAGTGTCCAACTCCCTTGTACAGCGAGAGTGTCCAATTTTTTCCAGAGTGCTAACCGGTGGGTCTTCCTGCAGGGATGGAAATGCTCTCTAGCTCTGTTAAGGTAGCCACTCGCCACTTGCGGCTTTTGAGCATTTGAAACGTGGATGGTGTGAAAAGCTGGACACGTCATTGCCTTGCTTAAATCCCTCCAACGGCTTCCAATAACCTTTCAAATAAAACTTAAAATCCTCAGTTTGGCATTGAAAGCCCAGATGAGCTGACCCCTGCTCACCACTATGTCACTGAGACTCCAACCTCCTGGCTCTTCTTTCTGCTCCCGTGCTCCTTCCATCCTCAAAAATCTGACACAGGGTGTTCCCTCTGCCAGGAAAGCTCCATCCACTCCCACCCGACACTCCTCTCATGCCCTCTTTTCCCGGCTAAAGCCTACTCATTTCTTAGGTCTCCTATTCTTGGTTTACTATTTCACTCACTCATCTGGCAAATGTTTTTTGAGTTCCGTCTGTGAGCCAGGCATTGTGCTTGGTGCTGGCAAGTGACAGCAAAGATGACTGAACAGGACAGACAGGCTCTCTGTCCTCATGCAGCTTATAGTCTCATTAGGATGACAGACTGTCTAAAGTAACCAAAAGCAGAGAAATTTGTGATAGCACCTTCAGTTAGGGCTCTGAGCCGGACCAGAGAATCACGGCAGGTGGGGAGAAGATTCTCAGAGGATACGACATTTTCATCGAGACCCCGAAGGAAAGGAGCCACATATGTGAAGAAGAGGAAGAAGGGCAAGATGATACAAAAATAACACAGCAATCTGAAACCTGATACAAATCTGATGTTAAAATAAATGTCTTAGCACCCCAAAGAGATAAAGGGACGCCCTCCTAAGAAATGACAAGATATTATAAAATAAAAAGTGGTAGAAGTAAAGGAAGAACAAGGGTACGTTAAAAAAAAAAAACAAATACAGTCAATTGAAATAAATGCTTGAGTAAGTTCTAGACTGGACACAATCAAATAGAGAAGGGGTGAGCTGGAAGATAGTCATGAGGAAATGACTGATACATACCCCTATATACGTACACATGAATGTGTGATATATGTACATGATATATACATATATTATATATGATTTTAAAACTGGACAGGAAGAATATACACTCAGCTTCAGTATAGTCCTTACCCTTCCAGAGAAGAAAGAGGCAATGGTACAAAAGGAGCATCAACTGCATCCATCATATCTTACTTTTTAAAATAAAATATTTAAAGCAAATATGAAAAAATTTCCCTGTACTCTCCCAATATTTGAAAATTTAAAGGACTTGCCTTATTATAGTCAGTGCTATAGATAGCCATTTACTTTAAAACTGAGACTGGATATAAAACACAACACCACATCCTTAATTTGCAAAGAAGATAGTCTGGTAAGTACATTAAAAAAAAAATCAGTTATATGGTGTGGACATGGTTTTCAGCAAAGCAAGCCCTAGTCCCTGTTTCTACTTAGGGTTGTGATAAAGGGAACTGCCTTGACATGCAGCCAAAGAGATTTAGATTAGACATTAGAAATAACCTCATATCTCTGCAAGACATTCAAGACTGCCTGGGGATTTTGAGAACAAGAGCTTTGCTGCAACAGCTTAGATCCTAGCCTACTTGGAACTAGAAGGGATTATCAATGCCATAGACGTCCTTTGAAATTTGAGATTCTGAGGGGGAGGGTGTAGCTCAGTGGTAGAGCATTTGCTTAGCATGCATGAGGTCCTGGGTTCAATCCCCAGTACCTCCATTAAGAAAAATAAATAAACCTCATTACCCATCCCCTCAAAAGTCCTTGAAATTTGAGATTCCATCCACCAAGTCTATAGATCTGAAGATCTCAACTGATCTACTGAGAATCTACAGCAAGAAAGAGAGGGCACTGAGGAAGAGAACAAGAAAGCTTGGCTCTCGGTCTTCGTAAGAGCTTATCCTAATATGAGAAGGCAGTGGTACCTGAGCAGGACCTAGGGGGGCCAGTGATGCAGGGTCAGGCGCTGCCTCACCTGTTCTCCAGGTTACTTCTCACCATCATCAACAGGCATTTGTAGAGGAGCATTCGAGTTCCACACTGCAGGGCACTCTGCAGAATGAATACAGGAAAGAATAACATCATTGCTTACTCTTGTTTTGTTTTTGTTGTCTGTGGGAGGTGGTAATTAGGTTTATTTATTCTTGGAGGAGGTACTGGGGATTGAACCCATAGCTTTGTGCGTGCTAAGCATGTGCTCTACCACTTGAGCTATACTGTCCCCCTCATCATTGCTTATTCTTAAAAAGTGTACAATCAGATTTGAAAAGACCCACACATATGAAATAATTAGAAAAACATAACACAGCAATTGATAATCAAGGCCGAGCACTTGGGTAGTAAGGGAAGGCTGCGGACTGGGCTCACTGTCAGTGAGGAGGGGATTATGAGGAGTCCTGTGGGATAGAACCTGACAGTCACGGAAGGGTGGAGGGCATTTCAGACGCTGGCAAAATGTGGGCTAAAACCTGAGGGAGGACTATTCCTGAATATCAGAGAATGTTGTTAAACGGAGGGGTCTGGCTATGGTGCAGATGTTTCAGAGAGCACAGGAGGTGATGAAGTAAAATAGTTGATTAGTGGTGTGTGGTCACAGAGTGCTTTGAAAACCAGCCAGAGAATTCTAGACTTGAAGAGGGAGGGGGAGAGAGAAGCCAGTGTGTGTTTCTGAGTAGGCAGGAATATACTGAAAACCACGTTTGGCAGCAGTTCGCGCAAATTAAGTTATTTCGTAAGGATTAGGTATAAAATAAAACGTCTGCATGCCTTTTCTGTTTCTTTTTTATATTAAAATATAGAAGTGTTGTTGTGGTGGTGGTGGTTAGATGACCACTCAGTCACATGGGTGGGAAGAAGCCCAGGGTATAACTGGACTGACTTTATCATCAGACAGCGTCTGCCGAGCCTTAACCTGGACCTTAGAACCCTTTGCCAGTGGTTTGTTCTTCTTTAGATTTTCACTGCATTTAGCACTATTTCTAAGAAAAGAGCAATAATGGTATTAACAGCTAATTTGGCAGGTATGAAAAATTCAGACTTCTTAAATATAGAATTTTAACAGCTTTATTCCAAATCCCCAACATAGTGTGTAATGCGCCCAGGCCATTGGGAAGGGGCATTAGGGTTACACTGGAAGGCTCTGTGCTCAGAGCAGTGGGCCGAGTGCTGAATTCAGGGCAGGGATGTGGGCTCAGTCCCAGCTCAAGCTCTCCTCAGTTGTTCTCCTTAGTCTGGCCATGTCTCCAGTCCAGATTTCATGTAAAATTGCTGAGGGGAAGGGGGAGTGAAGATGGATAAATTAAAAAATATCTATTTTTTAGCTCAAATGTACAAAAATACCTTTATTTATGTACCAGGGGTTCTAGTTTGGGCCTAGCCTGACATATTTTAGGTGTAACTGAGCATACTTGGCAGGCGGGTAGGAAGAGTCTAGTTGCAGGAGAGAATGCAGCTATTCTCAGAGAGCTAAACACACACTTGGTTCAAAACCAGGGGTCTAGCCCTGGAGGATGGAGACACTATGGGGTATATTCTCTACAATTTAGAGCCTCTTGGCCCAGCCTCCGTGAACTGGTGGTTGAATTCTAGGAAAAGCTCATAGACACTGGAGTACAAATTGCTCAGAAGACCCCTAAAGTCAGTTGAGTATTTTCAGCTGCAGGGAGTAAAAATCCCTGATTCAAGCTGGCATAAACCATCAGCACATTTAATGTTATATCCAGATTCCAAAGGGAGAGCAGCATTACTTTCATCCTAAGACCGGTTCTCTTCATGCTCACTCACAATCTGGCTGCCAGTGGCAGTGGGAGCTATATGCTTTCTGGTTCACACTGAAGCATGAAAGATAAGTCCTTTTTTTTTTTTTTTTTTTCTGCCGATAGCATCTCAGAGTACGTGCCCATCCCTGGCCTACTGACAGTGACCGGGGCACTGCCATTGACTTTAATGAATTGGGTTCTATCCTTGGTGATCCAGACTCATCAAATCCCCTGAGATGTGTGGAGGAAGGGTACGTTTCTGAAAAGCACTTTGCATGTCCCTTTTTTTGTTTGTTTTTTGGGGGTAGGTCATAGGTATACGTGTGTATTTTTAGAGGAGATACTGAAGATTTAACCCAGGACTTTGTGTCTGCAAAGCATGCGCTCTACCACTTGAGCTATAGCTTCCCTCCTCTGGAAAGCACTTTGGTTCTGTAAGGTGAGGAATATTCTGCAGGCAGTGAACATCTTTCACGACTCTGATCTAGTGTCTGGGGAGATGTGGAGACAAGAACGTCTCCTCCTGGGTGAAAAATCTTACTGCTGGGCACCAAAACAGAGAGGTGTTGACAAGTTTGGGTGTCTGTGATAGCATTGTAAGAACTGAAAGGACAAACGTTCCTTAAATGTCCAAAATGTAGTGTTGATAATTTTAATGGTTAATATTCTTTAACATGAGTTGGGTTTCTCGTCTACTGCTGTTGATTTGGGTGGAAATTACATGTTCCATCCAGCTGGAAGGAAGTTGCCTTTGACAAGTTTTCACATGTGTACAAGGATTGGAGACTATATACCAAAATGTACAAATGACGGGCCTGCTGGCTGGGATTCGGGATAAATGAAAATTCAAGAAGTGCGTTTGGACAGGCCTCTGGGGATCTGGCTAAAACAGAGAATGGAAGATATTTTTAACAATGTTTTTTTTTTTCTTGATTTATGATATGATTATACTTGAAACCATAAATCCAGCTAATTACTTGATAGGTGGGTCTGAACTGCAGAAGTTCTAGCTCAGCTTTTACCTCTGCTGACGGCATCATTGTAATGTTAATACCTGTTGCTGTATGCCTCCTTTCTTTACCAAGAAGACCTCCTTGAGTTTATTAGATGAGGTATGTTCCCTCTTTCGAAGCATCTACTTTGCATGTAAACAGGGAGCTTGGCTGCGGCCTAACTGAATTTCTATGCACAGAAGTGTGGTTTCCTGATAAAGAAAGTGAAACTCTGTCTCCCTGTCATTATGAGTCCAACATGCACGCTCACGTTAAAAAACAAAAAACAAACTGTGCATCAGACTCACACCGAACAATCCTATTCTACCCCAAAGGAAAAAAGAGTTAAACTTATGTTACATGCCTATAAGGCATTTTAAAGTTAATCAGGCCCTTTGGGTCTAATTTAATTTGTGTAAGATTGCTGTTGATGATTAGGATAGCTATTTCAGATTTCTGTTAACAGTCTGTTACATAGACTTAATGGAAACACTCCAAAGGCCGTCTGTTCACTTTCCCCTGTCAAATTCAGGTTACAGCGCCTTCGCAGATGCTGTCAGTAGGCATCAATATGAAAAGGGGATAGGACACAGATTAAAATCATAAGTGGACTCAAACTGCCAATGTTGAGCTTCGGTTAAAAACATCTGTCACATAAAAGCAAACATTCAGAGCTATTGTGTCTTGTAACAATTGTGTTTATTTTTCATATCTTTGGCATTTGCATCATTTTATGTTACTGCTCCCTTTGGAACTTTCCTCATGAATGATGGCTTTCTTTAACATCACTGATTTCTCTACACAAACAGCATTTGTAAGGCTTTTTGGTACCAACACTCTAAAGGGAGTGGATCCCAAGGGTGGCTGGGATTATGATGGTCTCAAAGAATCGGAAAAGTCCACTGACTACGGCAAAGAACTCGAAGAAAGCGGTTGTACTTACCTCACTTTGGTCCAGTTCTCTGTTTAGGACAATCAAGGAAATTTAGGGACTTTCTTAAGTCTCCTGGGATTTGTTTTCTTCAAATATCTTTTTTTTTTTTTTCAGATTTAAGATTTCTCTTATTACTTTGTTCCATAGCTTTAAAGTTTTTAGTCCTTTATTCTGTTTCCATTTGCTGCTATCTAGGCTTCATGTTTCAAAACCACAGCCCGTCTAATTCATCCTCTTACTGGCTTTCTCTTCCAGCTCCTTGCTTGCCTTCCCCCTCCTTTACTCTTTTTTCTTTCATAGAGAGAGATGCTCCGAGAGAATGTCGTGTCCTATGACTGCAGCTGAGCACCCTCTCACCATCAGGAAGAGCCGGAGACAGTGAGACCGCCCCCTGCACCGCGCTCCTCTGCCCAGGACACTCCCGGCTCCTTACGGCTTTCTCAGGCAACTGAGAAATTTACAGTAGTGGTGGAGGCACAGTCTGCATACCGTGCGGTGGTTCCATAGGGAAACCCACTCATTAATGAAAAGAGTTACTCATCCAGGGGTCACGCATAAGCATTGGCCGTTCAGGGCTCTGGGTGCTCACGGTGGTCTAAGACCACCGAAGGGAGAAACGGAGCCACGCGAGAGGGCTGAAACGACTCCAGGGTGACGCCTGGAGGAGTTAAACTCACGAGCAGCACACTGGCCCACCACACAATTTCATCAGTCAATTTCATCCCCGACAAACTCCATTTTAAAATGCGAAACAGAGCCTCTCATACAGAATCAAGGGGTGTCAGAAAGCCAGCCTCTGGCTAACACCCCAGCCAGGTTTATGTACATACAGTACATATATTTGAAAGTACTTACTTAATTGGGAATTAAAGGAAAATTTTGCCCTGAAAATGACCAAAATGGGCTCTTTTATTACATACCCAGTTGTTAAAGAAAGCTAGTCTGAAAAGAGAAAAAAAAAAAGTCTTCATAATTCTGACCCTGAGGGAACAAGCCCTTCTAGGAGAACTTGCGTTTCTCTTCCTGTGCCGTGAGACCAGGGCTCTCAGGGACACTCATCCTACCTAGACCATCTCTCATTCCTAAGACTGGGGGGGGGGGGGGGGGCTTTTTAAATTTAACTTATTCCAACTGTTATTTTTAAAGTAGTGAGTTTTGTATTGTGATACCTGATTCATGACTATGTTTAGAAAATGAACCTATGAGATCTCTGGATGTGTCTGCCTATATGTCTATGTGTATGTTATAGATGTCTTTACCTTTGGATGGTATTACCACATTAATTTATAAATGAGCTCTACTTCATTGGCTTAAAGGAAATTAAGTGCTTATATAAATTCTCCGAAATATAAAAGGAAACTGGCCAGAATGGATTTCAGGTTCACGTGAACTGGGGAATATTCAGTACTGAGTAAATACCTCAAATTAAAGTTTGCTGATTTAATTAATATAGACATGTCTTCAGAGTCATCAACGTTAACTATGATGTATTTGTACCCAGGTGTCATAGAAGTCAAATAATTCTCAACTTTTAGGTTGTGCAATTTTTTTCAGTCAACATTCAGATAAAATAAAGTCCTTGAAAAGGGAGAAAGAGACCCAAAGCAATGACCAGAGAGAGGCCTTATACAATAGTGATCCACAAACTCCACTGAGGGACTCAGAGAAAAGCTTGAAAAGAAGGCACCTGAATGGAGGAAGCATGCCTGGAGGACACTGAGGATTTCACCATATGGAGGGAAAGGAGGGAGGCATTCCAGGCAAGGGAAGGCGTGAAGGCTGAAACAGTCATGACATATTTTTAGAAAAAACAAAACAGATTTTTAGTCACCAAGATTACCATGATGACCCCAAATGGAAAGCTTTTTGTACTATTACAGAGTACTCATTTCACACTTACCAGGCATCTTTACACATGCTGCTTCTTTTGCTCTTCACTGTAACCTTGGGAGACAGGGAGAATAGAATCGGTATTATTATTATCCTCATTTTATAAATAATTAAACTTAGTATAAGGAAGTTAAGAACCTTCATGGACTCCTGTTAAGCCCAGGTCTGGAACGCTTTATCCCACACCTTATTGTCTGCTAGTCAGGGGGTCCTGCTCTGAGGTCCCTTGCTAAGCAGTACATCCACCCAGCGGCCTCTCAAACTGCTGGACCCCTCAAATGCATGAGTGTGTTCTACTTTCCTTTATAAAGAAACTGAAGAACTGCCTCAGTGGCTTTATAAAGAAAAACAAAGTCTTCTGATAGAGTTATAATCTACAACATTTATTCAAGATACTGAATCTACCCTGAAAAGACAACAGCTATTTGAAATAAACCAATGGATAAGCAAATAAAATTTTAAATAAATAGTTTTATTTTATTTGTTATTTCTCCTGTCTATTTCCAAAAAACACTTGGGACAGCTCACAAGGAAGCACTACTCTGTATTACTCAGGGTTCTTTTGGCTGCAAGTGACAGAAACTCAATCAGAAACTAGCTGAAGCCATGAGGAACATTTACTGGCTCTGGTAACCTAACTGGAGAATGGGCAATGATGTTTGTAATTTTAACATATATTTATATACATAAGCAACAAACAGCTTTTTGTGTTTTTATAAACGATATAAATATTATACTATTCAGTTTGTTCTGTGTTGTGGCTACAAGGGTGTGGTCATCCCAGACCTTCAGGACAGGGTACTTTTTCTCCCATGTGGGAGTGTTGGCCACAGTTGAATCCCTCACTGGGAATTTCCATTGCCTGACGGGGGCTAATTTGTCCAAAGTCACATCCCCTTCCTGGGAGCATCCACTGGCTGTTGCATGGCGGAGGAGAGCCAGTGAAAAGAGCTGGCCTTCTTGCCTCAATGCAGGACGAGTCTAAGGGGAGATCCTATCTCCAGTGCTCCTCGTGGAATTAACTGAGGGCTCTGCTGCAACTGAGTTGTGGTTCAGCTTCTCTCTCTGCCTGTCCTGCTTCCCTGACTCCCTTACAGGTGTTGATTTGGAGGGCCCTCCCCCTGCCCCCAAACTTCCTGTATGCTATTGCACAGGGGCAGGACCTCTCTCTCCAGAGTATCTGAGCTATAGGAATCTACAACTAATTTTGACATCTATCATATTCTAAAGCTTTATCTAGGTTGATATGTTTCCAGTGCATTTACTCTAACTGCTACATGGTGTTCTAGTCCATGTAAACTATTCTCTATTTATTCACCACGGAGTTGTTAGTCTCTCCATGCAGAGTGCTGCAATGCATGCCTGCGTCTGTGGCCATTTTGAGATGTTGAAGAGGTTCTTTAGGGTCTATACCCAGACGTGGAACTGCCAGGCTGTGGGTTATGTGGGCCTTCAAATTAAGCAGTACTAAGTTTTTCAAAGTGATTGTAGCAAGTCTGCTCTCTAATTATTTTTAAGAGTTCTTTTTCTCCGTATCATCACCAATATTCTGTGTGGTCAGATTCAAATATTTCCTTTGCCAGGTCAACGAGTGTAGAGGGCCATCTCAATGTTTCTTTATTTTTAATTTCTCTGACTACTGGTGAGATTAATCATCTTTTCATATGTTTATAGTTTATTCAAGTTTATGCTTCTATAAATTACCTATTCACATTCTTCACCCACTTTTCCTATCGGGTTATCACTTTTTCTTATTGATTCGTTGGAATTCTTTACACAATAGTAATTGTGTGTTATGTGCTATGCAAATATCCTAGTATGAGCCTTGCTCTTCTAGTTTGTATATGGCATTGTGTGGAGGATTTTTGTTAAGGTTTAAGTTATTTAAATTTATTATCTTTTTATGGCTTATGTTCTTGAATTTTATACAGTAACTACTTCTTTACTTCAATACCATAAAGACATTATTTTCTATTTTCTTCCAAACTTTTACAATATTGCATTTTTTAATTTTAGGTTTTTCATCTACCTGAATAACCAACTTCCCTAAGACTACTAATTGTAATTCTGCTTCTGTCATATGCCAGATGTCTATGTATAAGTTCTTAAGTTTGTACACTTCTTTATCTTTGGCGTTCCGAAGTTGCACTGTGATGTGTCTAACTGTGGTCTTATTTTCATCCAAGAGTGAGGGTGAAATAGACTTTCAGAGCAGCAAAGCCTGAGAAATTGACTAGATCCTTGCTGAAAGAGCTGCTGAATGATGTTCTTCAGGAAGAAGAACGCAGAAATCAGTGGAGAGAGTTGGGATGTAAGAAGCAATGCATCTTTGCTTTATTTGACAAAGATGCAAGTAAAACAAAACAGCACTGATTGTCACACAATAATCATCACACACTGGCTATTCTAAGGGTTATTTAACAGCCAATTTCTTCTTAACTATAGCATAAAAGCAAGAAAGGGAAAGGCACAGAAAATCACATAAAGAGTAAATAGAAGATGGAAGATTTTGAGAAATCTGTGCTGGTTGAGATCAGTTTGGTGCTTTTCTCTCTCTTTTTTTCCCATTAAGCTAATTAGTAAAAAAATAACAAATTTACACACTTTTTAAAATATTAAGAATTTGCAGAGATTTTTAGTTTGAAATAGTGCAGCCATCTTACAAATGTCATTTTAAGCTTTGGAAAGTAAGTAAATATCCCAAAGGTGGAAGCAACACAAGTATCCATCAATGGTTGAATGGATAAACAAAATGTGGTAGATACACACAATAGAATATTATTCAGCTTTAAAAAGGAAATTCTGACATATGTTACAACATGGATAAACTTTGAGGACACGGTGCCAAGTAATATAAGCCAGTCATCAAAAGACAGATACTGTATAATTCCACTTGTATGAGATACCTAGAGTAATCATATCCATAGAGACAGAATATAAGTGGTGGTTGCCAGCGATGCAGGTGGAAGAAAATGGGGAGTTTTGTTTAATGGATACAGACTTTCAGTTTCACAAAAGATGAAAATAGTTCTGGAAATGGACAATGGTGATGGTTGCACAACAATGTGATGTATTTAATGCCACTGAACTGTGCACTTAAAAATGGTGAAGGTGGTAAAGTTTGTTCTGTGTATTTTAAGATAATTTAAAAAATAATTTAAAGAAATGAGCAAAATTATCTTTAGATCTGTTTTATGTGTTCAGGGGTGAAAGCATTTCTGAGAGAGGAGTCAATTGCTTTGTCAAGGTTCTGACACCAAGTCTAGTCTGGTGGGGGTCATACCTCATACACCTCCCACAATGCCATAGCCAGTGGGTCCCTAGTCACTGGAGTCAGTTTTTCTAGCAACTCTAGAATTTTTCCTCTCTCTCAATTAGCACTCCAAGACCTAGGTCAGGCCCTATCACTTCTTACTGCAATTAACACAAGAAGATTGTAACCCGTTTCCCTGTAAACATCTACTTTCCATATTTCCAAGATGAGTGACCTTCTAAAAGCATGAATCTATTTAAAAAGAAAAAGAAAAACAAGGAAAAAATAATGAAAGAGAAGAAGACAGTGATTAACAATGTGAAATGAGGCAGACTAGTCAAGGAGAAAAGGCAGCCTGAGAAACAAATGATGCGATGGTGTCTGTCCTCCAGGAAAGACTAGTTTAAGCAGTGGAGACAGAAGCCAGATGACAAGAGGTAAGAAGAAGGTGAAGAAAGTGAAATGAAATTGCCCATCTGCCTAGAATTATCTCCCCCATTTGTCTGCCTGGCAAATGCTTAGTCTTTAAAGACCAAATAAATGACACGTTATTTTATATAGTCTTCCTCAATATCGTCAGGAAAAGTTGAGAGCCTCCTTTCCGCCATATCAGAGTCCTTTGTTCACGGTTTTACTGTGGAATTTATTAAATCCCTCTAATTATTTGTTTTTCATTACTTTCTGCCACTAGCCTATGAGCCCTTGGGAGCAGATATTATTTTCTATTTATCTTTATATCCCCAGATCCTAGCATGGTATGAACAACATAGTGCTGGTTGAATGAATGAATGGTGTTGAAAACATCTATAACCTAAACGATCTTAATCTAACTTTCCTGCCCAGTAGAAAGCTACTAAATCAGTCTACTGAGAATCTCCCTGACCACTCTGAGGAAGAAGGGTCATGATGCATTGATATGATACTCACTCAGAAATCCCATTATCTGTGCCTAGAAATATCTGCATGACTGAGTCATAATTAATGCATAACACACAGCCTGTAGCCAGCCACGTATCAACACATTTCGTGCATAACTTGTCATTTTTTTCTGGAGAGTCGAATTGATTTCAACTCCAGTGCTCCCACACTCTTTTGTTTAGGGGTTGGCCAAGTTCAGCCTGCCACCTGTCTTTGTAAATAAAGTTTTATTAAAACACAGTCATGCTCATTTATTTACTTATTGTCTATGACTACGTTCATGCTGCAAAGGCAGAGTTGTTAGGTAGTTGTGACAGAAAATATACAGTCGGCTTAGCCTAAACAACTCACTATCTGGACCATTCAAGAAAATGTTTACCAATGCCGGTTCAGCTGATTGGCTAAACCTGTGTAAGTCAACATGATTTCATGTCTTATGATACCTTCAGTGAATAGAACAATCTTTTGGTTTAAGCTTCTTAATATTATACCCAAACCGTGTCTATCATGAAATGCATTTTTCTGCTTTTCATAGTCTCGGTTGTTTAAGTAAAAGAAATGAATGCACTAACACATAATTCAGGATGTTACTTCACCCACTCTTCCTCATTGTCACACACATGAAACTGTTAAAATTGTAGATGAAGATCCATTTAACTTGAATTAGTAACTTCTGTTAAATTATACTGTACTGCTTATTAAGTGAGCATTATTATCCACATTAAATTTGTCACCAATGAAAAAATTATACACAGAGAAGAATGTAATCCCTTCATTAGACTGAGGCCCCAGGGTGTGCCTAGAAATGCACAGAGGCTCCCCAGGACTCAGCTTTCCTTGTGGAGCTCTGACTTTGATGAAAGATGTCTAGAAACTGATGTAGTCAGGCAGCTTGCTGCTGGGTACACATCTGCACAGAACTCAGAAGCATTGTTTATTCCAGGAGAGATCTGGAATAAATTATCCTTAATAATTTGACTCCTGAAATAGCTGTTTCAAATGTAGACTGTGGTGAACTTGCATATCGTGAGAGTACTCACATCTAAATCGCCATCCTTCTGTTTTTCCTTAAGGCCACTAGAATCTAAACGCCATGGGACTTCTATCCTGTATCTCCAGGCCCCGAAACAGTCCTTAGTTAGCTCATAGAAGGTACACAATAAATATTTGCTGAAAAGATTTATTATGCAAACTCCATCAGGAATACGGAGATCCTAGAGGGCATTTTTGAAGAAAAGTTTAGGTTCCTTCACATTGAGTACGGATGTTGAACTTTGAGGCTTTACAGCATTGCTTAGCTGTATTTAAAAGGAGTGTGTGTGTGTGTGTGTGTGTGTGTGTGTGTGTGTGTGTGTGCATTTAAGGTAACTTTGTGACAGGTATATAACCCAGACCCCGAGGACAACGCACAACACCTAATGAGAGGGTAAGACTTAATTTCCATCTAAAATGAAGAAAGTTATAAGGGTCTGTCACTCTTACCCTAACAAGAACAGGCCAGAAACAGTACAGATTCGTAGTCTGATTTGTTTTTGTTTTTGTTTACTTGCTTTATGCCCGACAGAGAACCCATGAGGCAAACAAAACAAAATAAAATAAAACAAATCCTAAATTAGCTAAATTTTAGAAAGAATCAAGCCCTTCCTAGAAGAGGAGTCCCACAGCTGCTTTCATCCCCAGGGACATGTCAGAAGGATCCTAGAAGAGAAGGGAGAAGCCAGCCTATCTTCAAACAAACTTTCAGTGATTGTATTTGGGCTGGCGAAGTAGATTGGAATCACGCGGTGCCCAGTAACAAAGCTAGTATGTAGCTGCTCAGCCTGCACTGGGTGCATGGGCGTAGTACACTGAAAAGCTGGTGCCAGGGCAGGAGAGCTGAGAGATACACTCCAGAGGTATGCCAAGCCTTCCCCAAGTGTAAGAAAGTGGCCGGCTGATGTGGAAGCAAGGCTGGAGAGGTGGGAGAGAATGTCCCAGGGATATGACTTCCACTAATTGTAAGGCAGTGGGCCAGCGAAGGTTGGGTACGAGGCAGCAGAGCTGAGAGCAGTCCTTTCCTAAGAGCATGGGCTTTCCCCTAGTGCAAGGAAGCAGCCTGTGAAGCTGTGAGCAAAGCAGGAGAACTGAGAGAAAGGCCCGCGACCCCACGGCACACCAGACCTTTACCGAGTGCGTTGAAGCTGCCTGCTGAAAGCCAGGGGCAGGGCACCAGAGGGGAAGGAGACTTCTCAAGCTTCTATAATGCGGAGGCAGAGTTGCAGAGCAAAGAAAATGCCACAGAAACCCCCAGAAGCTCCTGGCTGGGTTACAAAGCACAAAGAAGTTGCCCACCGTTTAGGAAGCTGGGGGCTGGCCTGTGAAGCTGGGAGAAATTTCCAGAGTCGTGCAAGCTCTAGGATTCCAAGATATACAAAGGAAAGTCCTGATGCCAGTCTTAAAACTCACAAAACCAGCCAGGAACTGAATCTAAATAACCTGCGACGAAGCTCAGAACCAGCCCAACTACAGATCAGGATGGCCAGTCCTCCAACATGGAGGACTTACAGAGCAAGGGCCGGCTCTTTGACAGGAGTAGATATTATTCCCCCATCTCTATGTTCTCTTAAGCTCCATGGCCAGAATACAACCGCAACAGTTGAGATACAAAGAAGAGTAGGACAATGTGACTCATAGTCCAGAGAAGATAATGTCATTAGAAGCAGATCCATCAATGGCCCAAATCTTAACAACACGGGAAACTAGCTATGGGGTGCATGGCAACTGCAGTAACTTTGCAACTGTTTTGTAACCTAAACTGATTTTTTAAAAAAAGATTTTTTAAAAAACACCCATGGGACAATACCAAATCATCTAATATACATGTAGTTAGTGGCCTGGAAGAAAGGTGAGAGAGAAAATGGAGCAGAAAAAAATATTTGAAAAAGAATGGCCAGGAATTATCAAAATTATTGAAAAACACCAAGTCACACACCGAATAAGCTCAGTCAATACCAAGAGGGCTTAATATAAACAATAACAACAACAACAACAACAACACTATATATCAGACACATTATAGTCAACTGCTAGAAAACCAAAGGTAAAAAAAGCCTAAAAGCATCCCAAGAGAAAGCACACATTACCTTTAGAACATCAGTAAGAATGATGACTACTCTTCTTTAGCAAAAAAAAAAAAAAAAAAAGAAAGAAAAGAAAAAGAAGGAAGCCAGAAGACAATAGAGTAACAACTTCATGGAGTGGAAAGTAAAGAAAAAATCAGCATAGAATTTGATATATATCTCAGCACTGTTTAGTACTTTTAAGAATATTTTGTGTGTATATTTGTGTATACCCACTGCTAATACACATATTAGCAATGTTTGATAGTTTTAACAATGTTTAGGTTAGATAGATGGATAGACATAGATAAATATTGAGACCATGTTCAGAGATGAAAGATTCAATAATAAGATGTCAGCTGTCTCCAGACTGATCTACAGATCCATCACAGTTCCAGTTGAAATCTCCAAAGGTTCTTTGGTAGGAAATGGAATGTTAATTTTAAAGAGTGTATAAGAATGTAAAGAATCTAAAATAGCCAAATTATCTTTGAAAAATAAGTACAAAGTTGGAAGATTAGCACCACTTATTTCAAAGTTGAGTATAAAGCTGCATTAATTGAGACAGATAGTTTTGGCATAAATATAGACAAAGAGATAATGACACAGATTAGATAGTCCACTAACAGACTCTCACACAGATGAACAACTGATTTTTAACAGAGGTGCAAAGGCAAGTCTTTGCATCAGTGGTGCATTAAAGTAAAAAGAACTTTGATCCACACTTCACATCATATACAAAAATCAACTCAAAATGAATCATATACATAAATGTAAAATGTAAAACTATAAATCTTCTGGAAAAAACATAGGAGAAAATCTTTGTTACCTTAGGCTAACAAAGGTCTTAGGTGCAATACAAAAAGCATAATCCACAAAAGAAAAAATTGATGAATTGCACTACATCAAAGTCAAAAACTTCTGCTCTTGGAAAGACACCGTTAAGAAAATGAAATAAGAGGCCACAGACTGGGAAAAAGTATTTCCAAAGTATATGTCTGATAAAGGACTAGTACCCAGAATATATAAAGAACTTTCAAAACTCAATAATAAGGAAAGAGACAGCCTAATTAAAAATTGGGCAAAAAATTTAAACACTTAACCAAAGAACGTTTACACATGGCAAATAAGCACATGAAAAGATGTTTTACATCATCTGGAAATGCAAATTAAAACCGTAATGGGATAACATGTACTAGAATGGCTAAAATTAAAAAGGCTGATTGTATCAGTGCTGGGGAGGATGTGGAGTAAATGCAACTATGTAAGATGGTACAACCACTTTGGAAAACTTCTGACAGTTTTATTGAAAAGGTAAACATACATTTACTATATGACTTATTCACTCCACTCTGTGATGGTTAATTGCATGTGTCACCTTGATTGGGTCACTGGGTGCACAGATATTTGGTTAAATATTATTCTGGGTGTGTCTGTGAGGATGTTTCTGGATGAGATGAGTGTTTGAATCTGGTTAAGTGGATTGCCCTCCCCGCTGAGGGTGGGCCTTACCCAATCTGTTGAGGGCCTGAATAGAGCAGAAAGGCTGAGAAAGGATGAACTCACTCTCTCTCCCAACAGCCTTGGAGTTAGAACATTGGTATTCTACCCTCAGACTTGGACTCAGACTAGAACTGTACCAATAGTTGTCCTGAGTCTCCAGTTTGCCAACTGCAGATTTTTAAGACTTCTCAGCCTCCGTAATCAAGTGAGCCAATTTCTTACCATAAATCCTTTCTATCTCTCTCTCTCTGTATTTATGTATCTGTCTATCTATCTATCTATAA
The DNA here is from genome assembly GCF_009834535.1 of Camelus ferus. Classification (NCBI taxonomy): domain Eukaryota; kingdom Metazoa; phylum Chordata; class Mammalia; order Artiodactyla; family Camelidae; genus Camelus; species Camelus ferus. The sequence continues at coordinate 10,548,421 of NC_045709.1, read as the reverse complement.
ATGTAGCTAGATAGATATTTATTACATATATTTGATTGGTTCTTTTTCTCTGGAGAACCCAGACTAATACACACTCCTAGGCGTTTACCCAAGAAAAATGAAAAATATATCTGTACAACTACTGTACACAAATGACAATAGCAGATTTAGCTATAATAGTAAAAGACTAGAAATAAGCCAAATATTTGCAGGTGAATATGTAAACAGAATATAGTATATCTATACAATTAAATACTACTCAACAATAAAAAAGGAACTTCTTATATACACAACCACATGGATGAATCTCAAAACTATACTCATGAGCAAAAGAAGCTAAATAGAAAGGACTATATTCTATATAATCTCATTTATATCAAGTTCTAGAATAAGAAAATTAATCTATGGCAACAAAAGATTGATTAGTGGAGGGCGTGTTGAACTGCCAAGTGACATGAACAAACTTTTGGGGGTGATGGGCACGTCCTATGGTCTGATTATGGTGTCAGTGTAACAGGGAAGTACACCTGTCAAATTCATTAAATTGTACACTTTAAATGGATGTGGTTTATTGTATGTAACTTAATTCTCAATGAAGTCATTTTTTAATATGGATATATACCTTTATAATTATGCAAGTGTATAGAAAACAGTTTAGATGGTCGCCTTTGTATAGGGAAAGAGACTGGGAACTATCTTTTTATTTTATATAGTTTCTGATTTTAAAAATGTACTACAAAATATGTTTATTTTAAATATTAAAACAAAAATAAAAACATGCAGCTTCATAACAAAGATTGGGGAAGTATAGAAACATTGAAGAAAAATTACAGATACCCATAATCTCATCACTCAGAAAGAGCTTTCTTAACATTTTGGTTCAATTTAAACTAGTATCATGTGTGGATATTCTTGGGAGCATGGCTTCACAGATCCACATAAAATTGAACTCATTCTGTACATAATCTTTGCATCCTGCTTTTTTATTGAACATTATATCATAAGCATTTCCAAATGTCTTCAGCTATTGTTTGAAAACATGATTTTTATGGAAGCATAGTGTTCCACTATATGGAAGCACCAAAATTTATTTAATCAATTCCTTACTGCTGGATATGTGGATTATTTCCCATTTTTATTATAAATAATACTGCAATAAATATACTTATATGTTAATCTTTTCATGCATTCCTATTTATTACCTCAAAATAGATTCCTGGAGGTGGAATTATTGTATCTAAAGCCATACAGATGATCCTCACTTTGCATGGTTCTTATATGATTGAGTTAAACATGGCACCATGCAAAGAGAGGGTTGCCTGTATTTGTAAGGATACTGATGCATGTGGCTACACTGCTCTTCCAAAACCTGTATCAGTTTACATGTCCACCAGCAACCTATGACACATCCCAGCCAAACCTGGATAATGTCACTTCTATAAATCTTTGATAATTTGAGAGGTAAAGGCATAGTAACTAATTTGTATTTTTTCTTTTATTATTAGAATGGCTTAACTTCTGTCATATGTTTACTAATCTTTTGGATTTCTCCTTTTGTGAAATGCTTTACATTTTGAAGCAAACTGCTCTGCAAATGCGAAATGAAAATTTTAAATAAACTTTACGTCTCTATTATAATCCCTCTACTCTCTATAAAACCTTCCAGTCTTCAGAATCATCACAGTATAATATTAAAAACATATCTTGGAGAGGAGACGGAGAAGATGGCGGAGTAGAAGGACGCTCGCAGGTCACCCTCTCCCACAAATACACCAAGACCCACATCTACAGACCCACTCAGCCATCCAGAGCACCTGCGGAACTCCGACAGAACATCGCCCTCTTCAAAAGATAAAGACGCCAAAAATCTGGTAGGAGAAAAGGAAAAAAGAAAGAACAAAAGGCAAAGCAGCGCGGGACGGGTCCCGCGGGGAGGGAGCGGCAAAGGAGGACTGGCGCGCCCTCGCTCGCTGGGTCTCCCCTCTCCAACTGAGAGGCCAGCGGGACGGAGGGGGAGCCTCCGAGGCTCGGATCTGTACAGAGCAGCCCTTGACTAACAGAACTAAGTTAAACGGGCACAGAGCGTCCCCCCGACACCCAGCCTGAGACGCGGGCCGGCAGCGGCGGGCAGGGCCAGGCTGCACAAGCCGGGCGGAGGACGGAAGTGGCTGCACGGAGGCAGCCCCGGGGGAACGCAAGGGGCTGCGCGCCGTGGCTGTGGGTGCACAGGGCAGAACAACCTGGGCCCTCCATAAAACAGCAAGGTTGATGTGCTCTCGGGGGAAGGGTGCACACCCCCATCTCTGAAAACCCGAGGAAAGTTTTCGGGGAAGAGAGGCGGGGCTCAGGCACAGCCGCCATGTCCTCCGCGCTGAGCACTCACGCGGGGGGCGGGGGCGAAACCTGCATCCGCACTGAAGGGCTTAGCAGCCTCAAAGGCCAGACTGAGACTGGCCTGCAGCCCGGGGCAGATAGGATCCTTCCATCCTGGTCCCTCAGAGAACTTGCTCCCCAAAGACAAACAAGGAGCTGGGTTTTGGCTCCGAGCAGGGACAGGGCTGTCCCTCGGTCTTCCCCGAGCCCACCTGCGGAGCGCCGACCAGGGCGGAGCGCCCCCGCCGACCAGGGCAGCCGCACAGAGCAGCGGAGCTACCGGCAGTGGCGCAGGTAGAGCGAGAGCGGCCCCCCGCCTTTCGGGCAGGAACACAGCCCCTGACCGAGGTGCTGGGAGGGGGCACGACCCGCCCTCCTACCCGGCCAGTCTGCAACATCTGACTGCGGCATCCGGAGGGGCAGCGACCCGCCCGCCCACAGCAGAGGAGAGCTGCACCTGACCCAGTGTTAGGAGGAGGCGCGATCTGCTTGCCGACAGGTGCTGGGAGCAGCACAGAAGAGGGCTCCAACGGAGGGCCTCTGAAAACAGCAAGCTGAGCTTCCAAAACAGGACGAAGACAGAAAGACTTCACATTAAAAGCACACAGACTCCAGGAGAACACCGACAAACCACCCCCCCCCTTTTTTTTTAAATCTGTTTTTACCTGTTCTATTTTTCTATTACTCTCTTAATCTTTACTTCTTAATTCATTTCTATTTCTCTTGGGTTTTGATGTCCTGCTATTGATTAGACACAGGTTTCAAATACATCTATTCATCTCCCCCCCCCCTTTTTTGTAAACGTTTCAAAAGGACGTCTCAACCCGATTAATACTCTGCTTCAACTCACTCTTCTATTATTCATTATACACTGTTTTCAAACCCTCTTTCTCCCTTCTTTTAAAATTCTTTCTCTCTCTCTCTTATTTTTTTTTCTTTTTTTCCTAAGTTCTATTCCTAAATAGGCATCAGATAGATAAAATCCTTAAGGACCAAAATAAACAACTGATACTCCATAAACCACAGTGCCAAAGAGGTATGAGCAAGATGAAGAAGCAGAAAAACCTTTCCCAATTAAAAGAACAAGAGAAATCCCCTGAAAGAAAGATCAACGAAATAGACATCGATAGCCTACTAGATCAAGATTTCAAAAAAGGAGTGATCGAATTGCTGAAGGAATTAAAAGAGATAGTGTTTAGAGATATAAAATATGTCAAAAATGAAATTGAAGCTATAAAGAAGAGCCAAGTAGAATGGGTAAACTCATTGACAGAGATGAGGAATGATCTAATAGCTGTGCAAAGCCGACTAGATAATGCAGAGGAACGAATTAGTGATCTAGAAGACAGGGCAATAGAAAGCACCCATTCAGAAGAACTACAAGAGAAGCAAATAAAAAATAATGAAAATAGCATAAGGGACCTATGGGATAATATAAAGCGTCCCAATCTTCGCATAATAGGGGTCCCAGAAGGAGAAGAAAGATCAAACGGGATTGAAAAGGTTTTTGAAGAAATCATGACTGAAAACTTCCCAAACTTAAAGAAGGAATCAGATATCCAAGTACAGGAAGCTCAGAGGGTCCCAAACAGGAAGAACCCAAATAGACCCACACCAAGACATATCATAATCAAGATGGCCAGAGTCAAGGATAAAGAAATGATTCTAAAGGCAGCAAGAGAAAAGCAAAGAGTAACTTACAAGGGAACCCCCATAAGGCTCTCAGCTGATTTCTCTACACAAACACTACAGGCCAGAAGGGAGTGGCAAGATATATTCAAAGCCCTGAATGAAAAAAAGATGCAGCCTAGGATCCTTTATCCAGCAAGGCTATCCTTGAGGATAGAAGAAGAAATAAAGAGTTTCACAGACAAAAAAAAAAGCTGCAGGAGTTTAGAAACACTAAACCCATGCTAAAAGAAATATTGAAAGGGCTATTCTAAATAGAAAAGCAGCAGGATGCTACAGAAATGAGAAACACACAACTGGAAAGGTGATAACTCATGAATTACAAATAAAGTAAACATGAAATTATAAAAGAAGACATACAAATCACTGAGAGTGGGAGAGGGAGGCAGGGAAATATAGAATATTTTTTCTTTCTTTTTTAAATTTTGTTAACAGTAGGATGGGTTTGAGATCATGTTACTATCAGTTTAATAAAAACAGTTATAGTAATGGGTTGATAGATTTACAAAAAAGGGTAACCACAAGCCAAAAATTTACAAAGGACTCACAAAAAGTAAATAAAATCCATGATAATACAAAGGAAAATTACCAAACCTCAAAAGGAAGAAGAAAGGAACAAAGAGGATATACCAATTCAACTGCAAAGATAAGTTCAAAATGGCAATAAACACACATCTATCATTAATTACTGTAAATGTTAATGGACTAAATGCTCCAGTCAAAAGACACAGAGTGGCAGACTGGATAATAAAGCAAGAACCTTCAATATGCTGCATACAAGAGACCCACTTTAGGGAGAAGGACACATATAGATTGAGAGTGAAAGGATGGAAAAGGATATTCCATGCAAATGGAAAAGCCAAAAAAGCAGGTGTTGCAGTACTGATTTCAGACAAAATAGACTTTAAAACAAAGGCCATAAAGAAAGATAAAGAAGGACATTTTATAATGATTAAAGGAGTGATACAAGATGAGGATATTACACTCGCTAATATATATGCACCCAATATAGGAGCACCTAAGTACATACAAGAATTACTAACAGAGATAAAGGGGGATATTGATGGGAATACAATCATAGTTGGAGATCTTAACACTGCATTAACATCACTAGACAGATCTTCCAGACAGAAAATAAACAAGGCAACAGAGAAATTAAATACTACAATAGAAAAATTAGATTTGGTGGATATTTTCAGAGCATTACACCCCCCAAAAATAGGATATACATTCTTTTCAAGTGCACATGGAACATTTTCCAGGATCGATCATGTACTTGTGCACAAAAGAAACCTCAACAATTTTAAGAAGATAGAAATTATTTCAAGCATCTTTTCTGACCACAATGCCATGAAACTGGAAATCAACAACAGAGAAACAAAGGAGAAAAAAAGGAAAGCATGGAGATTAAACAATATGTTATTGAAAAAACAATGGATCAATGAGGAAATCAAAGCTGAAATTAAAAAATACCTTGAGACAAATGATAATGAAAGCACAACCACTCAAAACCTATGGGACACAGCAAAGGCATTGCTAAGAGGGAAGTTTATAGCGAAACAGGCCTTCCTCAAAAAAGAAGAACAATCTCAAATAAACAATTTAACCCACCACCTGAATGAATTAGAAAAAGAAGAACAAAAAGCCCCAAAAAGCAGCAGAAGGAAGGAAATAATAAAGATCAGAGAGGAATTAAATACAATAGAGATTAACAAGACCATAGAAAAAATCAACCAAACCAAAAGCTGTTTTTTTGAAAAAGTAAATAAAATCGACAAACCTCTGGCCAAACTCACAAAGAAGAAAAAAGAGAGAGCACAAATTAGCAAAATAAGAAAGGAAAATGGAGAAATTACAACAAACAAAATAGAAATACAGAGTATCATACGAGAATATTATGAAAAACTATATGGAACCAAACTGGGTAACCTAGAGGAGATGGACAAGTTTCTGGAAACATACCGTCCACCAAAACTGAATCAAGAAGAATCTGAACACTTGAACAATCCGATCACTAGAAAGGAAATAGAAATAGCAATTAAAAACCTCCCTACAAATAAAAGTCCAGGACCAGACGGCTTCACAGGGGAATTCTACCAAACATACAAGGAAGAACTCATACCAGTCCTTCTCAAACTCTTCCAGATGATTGAAAAGGAGGGAATACTCCCAAACTCATTCTATGAAGCCACCATCACCCTGATACCAAAACCAGGCAAAGACACTACAAAAAAAGAGAATTATAGGCCAATATCACTGATGAACATAGATGCCAAAATCCTCACCAAAATTTTAGCAAATAGAATCCAATAACACATAAAAAAGATTATACATCATGACCAAGTGGGGTTCATCCCAGGGACACAAGGCTGGTTCAACATACGCAAATCAATCAGTGTAATACATCACATCAACAAGAGAAAGGACAAAAACCACATGATCATCTCAATCGATGCAGAAAAAGCATTTGATAAAATTCAACACCCATTTATGATAAAAACTCTCTCCAAAGTGGGTATAGAGGGAACATATCTCAACATAATAAAAGCTATATATGACAAACCTACAGCCAGCATAGTACTCATCGGTGAAAAACTCAAAAGCTTCCCACTAAAATCTGGGACAAGACAAGGATGCCCACTATCACCACTCCTATTCAACATAGTCCTGGAAGTCCTAGCCACAGCAGTCAGGCAAGAGAAAGAAATAAAAGGGATCCAAATTGGAAAAGAAGAGGTAAAAGTGTCATTATATGCAGATGACATGTTACTATATATAGAAAACCCTAAAAGGTCCACACAAAAGCTACTAGAGCTGATTGAAGAATTCAGCAAGGTAGCAGGTTACAAAATTAACATTCAAAAATCAGTTGCATTTCTTTACACTAACGATAAATCAACAGAAGAAGAAAGTAAAGAAACAATCCCCTTTAAAATAGCACCCAAAGTAATAAAATATCTGGGAATAAATCTAACCAAGGAGGTGAAAGAATTATACACAGAAAACTATAAACCATTGATGAAGGAAATTAAAGAAGACTTTAAAAAATGGAAAGATATTCCATGCTCCTGGATTGGAAGAACCAATATTGTTAAAATGGTCACACTGCCGAAGGCAATCTACAGATTCAATGCAATCCCTATCCAATTACCCAGGACATATTTCACAGAACTAGAAAAAATCATAATAAAATTCATATGGAACCATCAAAGACCTACAATTGCCAAAGCATTACTGAAGAGAAAGAAAGAGGCTGGAGGAATAACTCTCCCAGACTTCAGACAATACTATAGAGCTACAGTCATCAAGACAGCATGGTATTGGTACCAAAACAGACATATAGACCAATGGAACAGAATAGAGAGCCCAGAAATGAACCCACAAACTTTTGGTCAACTCATCTTTGACAAAGGAGGCAAGAATATACAATGGAATAAAGACAGTCTCTTCAGCAAATCGTGTTGGGAAAACTGGACAGCAGCACGTAAAACAATGAAGCTAGAACACTCCCTTACACCATATACAAAAATCAACTCAAAATGGATTAAAGACTTAAACATAAGACAAGATACAATAAACCTCCTAGAGGAAAACATAGGCAAAACATTATCTGACATACATTTAAAAATTTTTCTCCTAGAAGAAATAAAAGCAAGAATAAACAAATGGGACCTAATGAAACTTACAAGCTTCTGCACAGCAAAGGAAACCAGAAATAAAACAAGAAGAAAACCTACGGAATGGGAGAAAATTTTTGCAAGTGAAACTGACAAAGGCTTGATCTCCAGAATATAAAAGCAGCTCATATGACTCAATAAGAAAAAAAATAAACAACCCAATCCAAAAATGGGCAGAAGACCTAAACAAGCAATTCTCCAAGGAAGACATACAAATGATCAAAAAGCACATGAAAAAAATGCTCAATATCACTAATTATCAGAGAAATGCAAATCAAAACTACAATGAGGTATCACCTCACACCAGTCAGAATGGCCGTCATTCAAAAATCCACAAATGACAAATGCTGGAGAGGCTGTGGAGAAAAGGGAACCCTCCTCCACTGCTGGTGGGAATGCAGTTTGGTGCAGCCACTATGGAAAACAGTGTGGAGATTCCTCAAAAGACTAGGAATAGACTTACCATATGACCCAGGAATCCCACTCCTGGGCTTGTATCCAGAAGGAACCCTACTTCAGGATGACACCTGCACCCCAATGTTCACAGCAGCATTATTTACAATAGCCAAAACATGGAAACAGCCTAAATGTCCATCAACAGGTGACTGGATAAAGAAGAAGTGGTATATTTATACAATGGAATACTACTCAGCCATAAAAACCGACAACATAATGCCATTTGCAGCAACATGGATGCTCCTGGAGAATGTCATTCTAAGTGAAGTAAGCCAGAAAGAGAAAGAAAAATACCATATGAGATCGCTCATATGTGGAATCTAAAAAACAAAAACAAAAACAAAAAACCAAAGTGTAAATAAAGGACAGAAATAGACTCACAGACAGAGAATACAGACTTGTGGTTACCAGGGGGGTGGAGGGTGGGAAGGGATAGACTGGGATTTCAAAATTGTAGAATAGACTACACTGTATAGCACAGGGAAATATACACAAAATGTTATGATAACTCACAGAGAAAAAAATGTGACAATGAGTGTGTATATGTCCATGAATAACTGAAAAATTGTGCTGAACACTGGAATTTGACACAACATTGTAAAATGATTATAAATCAATAAAAAATGTTAAAAAAAAAACATATCTTGGATGGTATCAGCAATAACGAAAACAATGAATAAATAATCCATGGCAGACAAAGGCTGCCAGAATAGAAACAAGTGAAAAAGGAATGTAAATCTCAATATCTTCTTTCAGTTTAATCTCAAAGCTTTCAAAACCATAAGGCTTGGGTGGACTCAGAATTCTAAGTCAAATCATTCCCTAGACACAATTTTCCACTTCCTATGAAAATAAGCTACGTTGTGTTTCATACTGCAGTTGCTGGAAGTACAACTGTTTTAGGCTGAGAGTGTAATTATAAGGCAGTTACTCCTCCTTATCCTTGGGTTCTGCATCCACAGATTCAACCAACCATAGATCAAAAATATTCAAGAAAAAAATTCCAGAAAGTTCCAAAAAGCAAAACTTGAATTTGCCACACTCTGGCAACTATTTACATAACATTTACAACTATTTATATTGCATTTACATTGTTGTCAGTACTATAGGTAATCTAGAGATGACTTAAGGGAGTATGTGTGTAGGTTATATGCAAATAGTAAGCCATCTACATAAGGGAATTGAGCATCTGTGGACTGTATGCAACTTTCCACTTTTAATATAATAAAGACCCATTTGAAATGATGAAACTTGTCATCAAGGAAGAGAATATGACTGGTTTGAAGCACAGCTGTCAAGATAACAGAGAATGTCAAAACAACATGATCTTTCAGTGTGAGGGCTCAGCTCAGGGCTGGGCACATAGCAGGCACTCAATTAACTACATTAAGAGGGTAAATGCTGACTAAATAAATACTATTCCTACTTTCTTAGGATTTCTTTTTCAATAAGATATGATTTATATATAATATAATGCACAGAACTCTAATATTCAGTTGAACAAGTTTTGACTATTACTTCTATGTCATCACCACCTGAAACAAATTATAGAATACTTCCATCACCCCAGAAAGTTTTTTCTTGGCCCTTTCCAATTAATTACCCATCTCCTAAACCCAGAGGCAACCACTTCCTGATTTTTATCAGCATAGTTAGTTTGTACTGTTCATGAACTTCATATAAATTGAATCCACAGCATGCATTCTTTTGCGCAGCAATTATTTTGCTTAACATAATATTTTTAAGATTCATCCATGTTGCGGTATCATTCATTCCTTTTTACCACTGAGTATACATTGTATTATTGTATAGATATGCCACAGTTTGTTTTTCCATTCTTCTCTTGATATACGTTAGGTTATTTTTTCAATTTGTGGCCATTATGAATAAGGCTGCTGTGAACATTATTACCCAAGTCTTTTTGTGAACGTAGTTTTCATTTTTCTTAGATATTTTTCTGAGATAAATTAGTGGAGTTTCTGGGTTATTGGGAAAACATATGTTTAACTTTATAAGAAGTTGCCAAACACATCTCCAAATTTGTTATTCCATTTTATACTTTCACGAGAAATGCATGAGAGTTCTAGTTGCTCCACATCCTAGCCAACACTTACGTCAGTCTTTTAAAATTTTTGCCATTTTAGTGGGCATGTTGTGGTGTCTCATTGTGTTCGTTTTTGATGGAGATATAAAATTTAATGAATTCTGATGATTTTATAAATCATGTAATCATTATGTAAAACAACATATAAAACATTTCTATTACAACAGGAAAAAAAATTCCCTTGTGCCCCTTTCAGTTAGTTCTCTCCTTTTATACAGGCAGACATCTATTATCTCACAGTTTCCATAAATCAGAAATCTGGCACAGCATGGCTTAATTCTCTGCTCATGATCTCACGAGACCAAAATCAAGGTGTTGGCTGAAGGGAGGTTCTCATCTACAGCTCACGGTCATCTTCCAAGCACTGGTTGTTGGCAGAATCCATTTCCTTCTCACATTTGCCACATGGACTCCATCTTCAAGCTAGTCTGAGTTCTTCTCAAGCTTCAAATATCTCTCACTTCCCCCCTCCCATTGCTTTCAAGGATTCATATGATTAATTGGACCTCACAGGATAATCCTGAATAATCTCCCTATGTTAAGGTCAAGTGATAAGTAACCCTAATTACATCTGCAGAGGCCCTCTTTGCCATGTAATGTAACATATTCACAGGTATAGCAACATGACCAAAGAAAGTGTCATGGGGTCAAAATTTTGCCACCTTTTGTTGTTGTTGTTGATTTGCTGCAGTCAGATTAATATCTTGTAAGTTTCAGGCATATTTTGTTATTATTATTAATAGTTTTAAACTTTTTCTTGAGAAGTATTTCATTCTGTGACTATATCATAGTTTACCCGTTTTCTTGGTTGACTGCTGTGTGTTTTTCCAGTTTTTGGCTATTGTGAGTTAGAATCTTATGAATGTGATTTTACAAGTCCTTTAGTTAACATGTGTTTCAGTGTCTCTTGTTAAGTACAGGAATGTAATTGCTTAGTCATGGGGGACATATATGTTTAATTTTATAAGAAGCTGCCAAGTAGCTCTCCAAGTAGCTTGTACCATTTTTTTCCCTCCCACTAGTGATGTATGAGAGTTTCAACTGCTCAACATCTTCCCTGTTTTTTAAAAAAAATCATTCCAGCGAGTGTGAAATTGCAGCACACTGTGGTTTTAATTTGCCTTTTCCAGATGACTAATGATGTTCAGCTACTTTTCTTGTGTTTGTTGGCTATTCGTATGACTTCTTTTGTGAAATGTCTGTTCAAATTTTGTGTCCATTTAAAAAATATGATTTTTCAATTATCAATTTGTATGTATTAGGACACAGTCCTTTGTCAGACATTTATTGTAAATACATTCTTCAGTCCGTGACTTGCCAAGTCATTTTCTCAATAATGGCTCTTGAACAGCAGAACATTTAATTTTGATGAAGTCTATTCTGTCATTATTTTTCCTATTGTTTGTTAGTGTTTGTGGAATCTTGTCTAAGAATATCTATTTTTTTTTCTAAAAGCTGTATGATTATAGATTGTTTACATTTAAGGCTATGACACATCTTAAATTAATTTTCCTCTACAGAGCAACATGGGAATTGAAGTTTATTTTTAAAATATGGAGATCTAGTTTCTTCTAGCATCATTTATTAAAAAGACATTCCTTTTCCCCATTGGTTGATTTTTATCAAAAACCACCCCTCTCTCTCTCTATATATATATATTTTTTTTTTAATACATATAGTAAGTTCTCTAGTTCCATTCTTATTTTTCAGAATAATTCTCTATTCTAAATCTTTCGCAAGTATTCCAGCACCATTTGCTGAAATAATTTTTTCCCTAGTTAATTGCCTTAGCAATTTTGTCAAAAATCAATTAATCATATATATATGGGGGTGGTCTAGACTCTATTCTGCTTTATTGATCTATTTGCTTTGCTTATACCAACACCACACTGTCTTGATTACTGCGGCTTATAAAAAGTCTTGAAATCAACTTTGTTCTTCTTCAGAGTTGTTTTGGCTATTTCAGGCGTTTGCATTTTCACAGGAATTTTATTGTCAACTTGTCAACTTATACAAAAAAGTCTGTTAAAACTTTGAATGAGATAATATTTAATCTGTATATCCATTTAGGAAGAACTGACATCTTAAGATTTAATGCTTCTGATCAATGAATGTGGTATATCTCTCCATTCATTCTGATCATTAATTTCTTTTAGCGATTTTTATTATTCTCAGCATTCAAGTATTAAACATATTTTGTCAAATATATCCCTAATTATTTCGTGCTTTTTGATGTGTTATAAATGGCATTTTTTAAAGTTTCATTTTTAATTGTTTATTACTAACATATAGAAATACAATTGATTTTTGAATACTGACCTCCTGTAAGCATGCTATATTTGCTAGTTCTAGTGATTTTTAAATAGATTCCCATTGGATTTTCTACATAGATAATCATGTTGAATGCAGAAAAAAAAAATAGTTCTACTTTTTTCTTTCTAATCTGGATGCCTGGCTTATTTTTCTTGCCTTATCTTACTGGCTAGAATCTCCTAGAACAATGTTGAATAGAAATGGTGGTAGTGAACATTCTTTCCTTGTCCCGGATCTTAGGGGGAAAGCATTCAGTCTTTTACCATTTGTATGGTATAGCTGTATGTTTTCCAAGGATGCATTTTTTTTAGATTGGGCAAGTTTCTTTTCATTCTTAGTTTGGTGTAAGTTTTTATCAGAAATAGATGCTGGATTTTGTAAAATGCTTTTCTGTACCTATTGATAGATGATATAGTTTTTCTTTTCTAGGCTGTAAGTATGGTGTGTTTCACTGAACAATTTTCAAATATTAAATCAACTGTTCATTCCTGAATAAACCTAAATTGGCCATGATGTATTACAATTTTAATATACTGTTGGATTTAATTTCTTAAAATTTTATTAGCATTTTAGGGGCTTGTTTTTGAAGGATATGGGTCTGTAGTTTCACTGTATTGTCTTTTCCAGGTTTTGTATTAGGATAATACTTGCCTATTAGAATGTATTAGAAAGTAATCTGTACTTTTTGATTTTCTAGAAAAATTTGTATAGAATTGCTATTATATATTCCTTAACTGCTTGGTGGGAAGTACTATCATGAAGATGTAAGTAATGCTTGAAATAAACGAATGGCTCAGGAAGAATGTATAGAGATCATTCATTCATCAAACTGGTCATTCAGCACTGGGGAAAAAGCAATGAGATGCAAGATCTTTCAGTCTCTGAAGTTACAGTCTGGGGCGGGGGGGAGGAACCTCTGAGGACAGACAATAAACAAGTAAACATGTCAATAAATAAGATTTTCAGATAGTTCTAGTGCTAAAAAGAAAATAAATATTATGAAGAGAAGAAAATGACCACGTGTTTTAGACCAGGTGTTCAGAAGTCCTCAGGAAGGACTTCTCTGAGATGTTGTATTATTGAAGCTGAGAGGCAGGAAGACCAATGACTGAAGCCAGAGGATGACTGACATTTAGGAGCCAAAGAGAAAAAAGATCACACAAACACTGGGAAGGACTGATCAAAGATTTGGGAGAACCTCCACAGATAAAAGTAGCAGAAGCCATGAGAGAAGAGCTTTTCAAGAATGGAAAGGTTAAAAGACATTTCAAAAATTTCTTGGCTATTTAGATCCTTTGTCTTCTAGATCAGCTTGAAAAGATCGATTTGGAATGAGCTTGCTTAGTTTCATAAAGATCCTACTGAGGTTTTATTGGGATTGCATTGGGTTTCTAGGTTAATTTAGAGAAAATTGATAGCTTTATAAATATGGACTGTTCGATCAGAAATGGCATATTTTCTCCCATTTATTTAGATCTTCTTTTATAGTTTGTAGTAATTTTGTTTTACATGTAGTTTTTTCAGAAGTCTTGAAAATGTTTATGTTTAGTAGATTTCCAGTTATTTTGTAGGTTTGTTATCATCATGAATTGGACCATTTTTTCTCTGACATTTCTAATCAGTTATTTTGGCACATATGAAAGCTAATGTTTTTGTATGTTGGCTGTATTTATCTGTAAATTCTCATTTCTTCTTAGAATTTTTCAGTTTACTTTTTTGAATTCTCCAGGCAGATGTTTCTATCATCCATAAGAGCCCAACCTGTTACCTTCCATACTACATTGCTTCCCCTGTGAGGGTTAAATTTGGAAATTTAAAACATTAGCATGGAAATTTAAGACAGTTAAAAAACTTTTAATTTGAAACATAGTGTAAATTGTGACAAATAAGAGATTTCAAGGTATACTTCTCACTCATAATATATATTTTATATTCTACCCTGGCTTTGTAATAATTGTCACTTAAACTTTTTTAGAAATCGTAAGGCACTGTTAAAAAGCATTGTGTAAAATTAACATTCACTTAAACGTTATATTTTATTCTTAGCTAAAATGAATAGGACACTAGGAATTCCTTTAATGCTTCTTTAACAAACTGTCTACTATTATCTACCAATGATCCATCAAAGGCTACAATTTAAGCTTTTGAGAAAGCTTAGATATTTGAACAGAGGTATCAAAGATCCTATTGAATGTGGTTTTAATTTTCAAATGGGAGGTACAGACCAAATTAAATTTACATACAATTGTTTTGAACAAATGCTTGAAATTTGATCAGTTCTATGGAACATTCGAGTTTTATGGTCAGATTAGCATCTATAAGAACCTACTTGCTAATTAACAGTGAGCAGTGAGAGAACCAGATGATGAGAATTAAAAAATATATTGCCTTTATGCTAAAGTATATGTCATATTATTACGTAAACATAACTTTTAAAGTGTTTTATACTTTTTTCCTCCAAGAGAAAAAAAATGGGTCACTTCAATCATGTTCAACAGATCTTTATTTTTAAAATGGTTTTTACCTTATTTCAACTTTTCTGACCACCTCAATAATATTTTGAAACGAAATGATTGAAATGACCTAACAAATAAAGCAAGCAGCACTGTTGGCCTCTCTTGTTTCCCTAGCACAGAGAGCCACTGTGGGAAGGCACTAATCCAGTTCTCAAAACTGGTTTAGTTCTCCCTTGCCACACTCAGGATTTAGGAGTTGGAGTATTGAATCTTCCAGTGTGAAGTTTTGACTTCATGGAAACACAGGCATAGTGATATTGTAGCAAAAGCTAAAGGGAAAAATCCATGTGCCCCCAAACCCTCCTCTCCACTCTCTTTTTTCATTATAATTACCATAGGAAAAGAATTACTGGGAAAACAGAAGGGAGAAAGGAGGAAATAAGAGGGTGGATAAAACCCCAATGTCGTTCAACCATAAAGCCCAACAGAAAAGACATTGGGGAACAAGAGTAGATAATCTCTTAGAGAAAAAAAAATGCAGACGGCAGTAAAGATGAATATAAGGAAAGGGACAGGGAAGAGTAAATTTTTAAAAATACATCAATCCAAGTCAAGCATTTTTCCCCCATCACATTAAAAGGGTACGTATCAGAACTTGAAAATACAGAGTGATCACAGAGAGTGATGAGGGTGGATACTTTTTTTTTTTTTCCATTAGGATTAAAGAACCTGGAATTTAGTTGGATCTAAACACTTCCTACATTTATCCTGTCTCCGTTTTTATTACAATTACCCTTTACTCCCCTAATTTCAATATTATGAGCCACATCTACATATATAACAGAAACAGGGCAGGAACTCAAGCAGTTTTTAAATTTTCCAACCGAGGGAAAGGATTCTCCAGGGGTTACATCTTATAATTGGAAATGAAGGGAGAAACCCAGCAAGGCTGTCCTGCTGAAATCATGTGTAGGCAGCATGAGAACCCATACCCATTCTCTCATTCTTAAGCATGAAATCACCTACCAGAGCTACAAGAATTAGGAAAAATTGTATCTACTCTTTTAAAATTCACTTTTGATTTTTTTTGCCAACATCAAAAATTCTTCCTGGAAATAAACTTATTTTTAAGACAGAATCAAGTAAAATGAAGCATATGTTAAGAAAAAATTGCATTTTATATTGAGCAGGTGAATTGCACATCAGATTATGTCAGCACAAGTAGGTGGGGTTCAACGTTTTTAACTTTTCTTTTTCCTCCCTTTACTAGACTTCCCTATTTTTCTACACTTAGTTTTATTAGGCTTCACTTAGCTTCACCAGCTTAACAGAGTCTGGGCAGGCAACGCATGTATGATGGCCTGAAAACACATTGCCCTATGTAAACAATTGTTTTTGGCAATTCAGAGGTTTCGTGGCAGGACTGCATTTTTTTTTCTGAAAATCAAATGTTTAGGCCAAAGTTAGAATTGCATGTGCATTTTTATGACTTGGCATATTCAAACATTACAATTGTGTGTTTAAAAAGGGAATTTGATCTTTTTTGCTGTTTCTTTTTTGGGCTTCCATTTTTCCCTAGTTCCATTGTTTTCTCTTTTACAGTACATTTTCATATCTTGGTATATCTCTTCAGCATCTGCTTCTCCTCAATAATAATTTTCATTCAAGAATAATAACTCTTTGGTCTCTTTGGACATATTTTGTTTTGCCCCTACCTATGAACTTCACCAGGGTGTGTTGAAGGTTAACGGCTCCATTTCTGGAATTTTCTTGGATCCCTTTTGAAGAAAAGTGCCAAAGTATATAAAGAGGGCTCAAATGTATGTGGGCTCTGCCAAGGCCTTTGAGAAAGGCTCCACATAGCTGCACCTCCTTCCAGCTCCCTTCTGTTCTCACTGTGCCCGGCTTCTTCACAATTCCATGTCGGGGTTCATATCTTCTGCTCATGTAGGAAAACAACCTTTGGATTAATAGAAGCACCAGAATCCTTGTTAACCTAGCAACACTCTGCCTCGTCTATTAACAGGTAGACAATTGTTTCTCACTTTACTGAGTTTTCTATCCTCTTCTCTTTTCCATCCCACATCACTCAGCATCAGGAATGTCTCTGTTGGTCATTTTCTAATGACCCCGTCAGTCTTTAGGAATAGCCAGAGTTGCTCACAGATCTTTTCTCATAGCTGTTGAAATAGTAGAAAGATGATGTAAGGAACAGGAGCATTGTTGGAAATGGTTGAAGGGACCTTTTAGCAGTGTTTTGCCCGAGGGGCACTGAACCACAGGGTCACTCCACTAACTCATCTGTCCTATAACATATGTCAAGCAGTTTGCTTCAGTTGTGACTTTCTGCTCAAAGAGGCAGTAAAGTCAACCTAAACCAAACTCAAACAAAAAGAGATTTTAGTGGTTTGTATAACTGAAAAGCTCAGAGATGGGGCTGTCTTCTTATGCAGCACAACATGAGGCTCAGATGGTGCTACGTGACCACTGGCATCTCTCTATAGATCTCTTCGCTTTTCTTTCTCTAGTGTCGGCTCATTCTTAGGCAAGCTCTTCCCTCAGACTCATAAGATGGCTGCAGAAGCTCTAGAACTTACATCGTCTCAGTTTCACATCCACAAGGGGTCACTGCAGTCAGCCATCCGACAGCAGGAGGTTTATACTCATGAAGTGTTTCTGGAAAGAGAAGCCCTCCTGGAAACTGACACTCCCGAAGATTAACCAACCCTGGAGCCATCCTACCTCAAGATCTGAGACAATAACTTATTCTTATTGATTAATTCTATTTTATGTGAAGTTTTCTTGTTAAGAAGAAATTCATCTTTTTTGCCATTTCATCTTTGCTCTACACTTTCTTCTAGGTCCATTATTTTCTCTCACACCGTACATTCAGCAGACAGTTTCCTAGATGATGTCATTAGCTCTAGTGGGGTCATGTGCTCATTCCTGACCATTCACAGTGGGAATGTGATGTGTGACTGGCCTCAGCCTAGATGCTCCAGTCCACTTCCGCAGTGGGATGGGTTCATCCCACTGGATGACATGGACTGAGCACAGAGGAGAAGGAATAGCTACTGTGAAATTAGGGTAGGTTTTTATAAAATAGTGAAATAGATACTGTGAAGCAAAAATATCAGGTGTCCAGTACTTCATCCTTTTGAATGTGCCTTTTATTATCCAGGGGCCACAAACTGTCAGTATAGGGACCGTGTAATTCGTCACTTGGTCTGGTAGCCCAGCATATGTAGCTTTGGAGGTGTTTCAGATCAAAGGTACATCTGCTATGTTATTGACTCATCTCAATAGTCTATGAATACTTTTCCTTAGTTAGGGCCTCATGTCTCCAGCTTTGGAACATCAGCCACTTCAAGGTCATGACAAAGGACAGGCAAAGCCTTGAGTTGCTGCACAATCTAGTGCTCTCTAAAGGATACTAGAAAACCGAAGCAGCTATTGAAGAGCCTCACGTGCCATCCCACAGGCCCCCTTCTCTCTTACCTCCTGCAGTCTAGTTGGTCTCATGGCTCTCAGAGTTAGCCTGGTATGTAGCACAGTGAGGCCTCAGGTCAGCCTGCATCTAGTGATTTCAATTCTGCAGTTGGCTGGAATTCCATCTGTCAAGAAGCTTTTGCAGTCAGTCATTTGATAGTGGAAGTGTTGGCCCACTAGGATTTCCTGCGTATCTGGAAAGAGGAGCACCCCTTGAGATCTGACATGCTCTGTGAAAATTAGGGGTTAGTTTTCCCTATTCTCAGTTAGTTTCTGCTGAACCTAATGTATTTCAGTGTTTGAGGACTAAAAAAAAAAAAACACATACACACACATAAAGAATAATTTCTCTCTTTTTCATTATGAACTTAGGTAACGTCATCAAGAGAATCTAATCAACATGACACTATTTACTTCCCTCCAAAGTAATTTCCTCTCTGTCAATGCAAAGACATGCATTTTTACTTAGTTATAATTAGTGTGAACATACTCGTTTTTGTTTCAGAAAGGTTTTCTTTACCTTGGCATTGAGATCTGTTTTCATAGGCAAGAACACTGAGAATGAGAAGAAACCTTCACTGGAGAGTTGGGAGGATTATATTGGGTCATATTATCCCAGAGTTAAAGAGACCTTGAAGGACCTCAAATCCCGCCCCGTATCTCTGATGACCGCACTTCTAGGCTAATAAACTCACTGGAGCAGCATTCCCATGCAAAGGCCTCACCAGATCTTACTGCACAGCACCAAGGGTGGACTCTCCCTTCTAAAGGAAGAATGAAATCCCATCCTCCGGGTGTGCTAGTGTCTACTTGTCTGCCATGGGCCCGCACCCTTGTCTTCTGCTCTGCGGTGTTGTGGGTTATCTAAAAGGTTTCCCATGCAGGAAAAAAGTGGAAACCATGCTGCTCTGGGACTGCCCTCCATAACATTCCCCTCAAATACTTTTTTTTTTTAAAGTGTAATCACACACCAATAGTTTTCAATCTATCAAAGCATAAATTTGCCAGCCCCCTTTTCCCAAGTCAAGGAAGTAGTGAAGCTAGGTTTAATTAAAACCAGCAACTATTTGTACAGCTGTCCCTGGGTTCATGGCTCGTAAAAGGATTTAGCTTCAAACTCTGCTGCCTAAGTCCTTCGGGAGTTTCACAAAAACCATTTAGGCTCCTCATCTGGGCAGTGCCAGGCCCTTGCGTCCCAAGTCGCTTCAGAAGCAGGCCGCCAAGGCTGAGTCTTGACCTCACTTTGGCTTTGGCAGTCAGGCCCTCCCACCACATGTGGCTTGGAGCAAACAAAGAGGATACACAAGTCCCCTTCTATTGTGTGGGGGACAGAAGCCTTGACGGCTACTCCAAGAAGTGCCTGAAATTCCCCAAGGGCTGGTAAAGGGAGGGAGGAGAATCAACAGCCTTCCTTTTGTGAGCTTTTCTCCTCACACTTTTCACTTCCTAGGGGATCTTTTACCCATGTGTGCTGCCCCCCGACCCCCACCTCCACCCCCACCCCGCGTCCCTAGCCCCCGAGGTGTGAATGGTCACTGACAGGCATCTCAGAGGGTATGGCGGCTGCGTATCCTTGCAGATAGATGCATCTGCACAAAGCTGCACATTTTCCCTGCAAAGCCCTGGAGAGGAGGAAGATCCAGCGCTCAGCATTTGGCTGATTTTCAACGGGCAGCAGCGTTTCAGGCTGCCTTGAGATGGAACAAGCCCATTCAGACCTGAAGGAAATGCAGGGGCCAGCACAGGTCACTGACTGCAGGCCGGGGGTGGGGCCGGCCCCACACGACGAGAAGCCAGGAGGTCGAGGAGCCGAGGGCTAGGAAATGTGACCCTGGCAACCCCAAACGCCCACACTTCCCTCGCTTGCCGCTGCTGCACCTGCCCGCGGAACGCCCCGTGCGCTGGTGGAGGCAATGGCTAGCCCCGCGCCCTTAGTGGCCTCCATCAGCCACCAAATGGTGGCTTTGCATACCCTGCAGCTGCTGCAGCCGGAGTGGGGCTGGGGGGACGGTCCAGGCACTCCAGGACTGTCCGCGCGACTTGGACCACGTATCCACCGCCCCAGCGCGTCACTCAGGCCAGCAGGTGGCCGGGCAGGGGTCAGGGCGAGAAGAGGGGGATGGAGGCAGGGGCGCCAAGAATCCGGAGTCTGGGGCGCAGGCGAGCTCCCCCGAGGTGGAAGTGGTGCTAGGCGTCAAGGGAGGCATGGAACTGCTGCCCTTACCAGGGGGTCGCAGGCCCTGCACCCTGGCCCGGATGGCGGTGCGCAGCACGCTGGCCCGCGTGGTGGACTCGACCTCGAAGCTGGTCAACGTGGAGCGGACGCTGCTGGGCCCCCTCCAGCAGGAGCGGTCCTTCCCCATCCACTAGAAGGTGAGTCTGCCCCTCCGTGGCTTAGGATCTCCACAGAGCCGGGCAGCCAGCCAGGACAGAGGGGTGGCTGAGCCGAAGGTTCCAAAGTGAAGCTTTCCCCAGAGATTCAGCACCCCGCACCCCGGAAGAGGGAAGAAGGGAGGTGACACTACAGGGATTCGGCACTTGGGGCAGGGAACTCAGTCCACCTGGGGCCCACCTGACTGCAGAACAGAAATGCAGAAAGGCCTCGCCAAAACCTTCCTCTGGAACTCCTTCCTCTGTCACACAAATCAGCTTCCTGCTCCAGCTGAAGGCCGTTTGTACACGTGCAACTTCTAGGGATGGAGGATGGCTCCCCTAACTGCCCTTCCAAGTTAATAACAGTTCCTCTAGAGTCTTAAATATACATATTAAGTCCTCTCTGCCTTTTGTATGATGAAAATCACCTACATTTATTTAAAGTTCTTTCACACTTATGAATTGCAGTTATTTTTGCATAAATCCAATTCCCCATAGAGCTCTGGGGTCTTAAAGAGTCAACCTAAATTCTCATAAAGTAGCATGAAAGTGGGTGGGTTCCGGGTGTTGAAGCGTGAATACTCATGCTAAACTCCTGCTAAGGCACGCAGCTCATACTTGTAGGGCACAGTTTCCTCTTAGGGTACCAAACTGTGTTAGCCGCTTTAGCCAGGGAGCAGAGCCGCTGCCTCCCAGGCTGAGTGGGATCACGGAAGTCCGGGGGTGTGGGATCCAGTCTTGGCCGTGCCATCAACTAACCTGATTGGCTTAAGGTCGCAACTCTCTCTGAGATCTTCCAGCTTTCCCATTTCGATCTGGAGCTTTGCTTCATTCATTCCCCTGGGGACTCTGGCAGAAGGAAATGAAGGAGAGGTAATGAAGAAAGCTTAGAGCATTTCTCAAGAGTTGCTATGCTTCCTCCAAAAGCCAAAGTTTGGAAAAAATTGCTATATATTAGGTTGCACTAAATATTGTAAAAGATTAATTTACAATCAAACATAATAAAGCATAGCATACAGCCAAATAGATATTGTTACTCTACATACATTAGGGTTTCTCAGCCTCCACACTGTTGACATTTTGGATTGGATGATTGTTGTAGGGGGGTTGTCCTGTGCATTATAGGATGTTTAGTGGCTTCTGTGGCCTCCATCCAGTAGATGCCAGCAGCATACCCTCCCTACCAATTTGTACAACCAAAAATTGATAAATGTGTGTGGTGGGAGGGGAAACAAAATCACCTCCAGATGTGGAGCACTGCTTCACTCACCTTAAAAAGGTAAAAAGAAAAAATGAAGCTGCATTTCATCAATGATCTTGAGTATAAGATGCACCATTTTTGTACCAACAAGAAATAAAAAATCCTACCAATTAAACTGACACTATTGGTCTAAGATACATCCTAATGTCAGAGATTTTTGAAATGTGAAAAATGCGCATTTTAGAACTGATGAAATATGAAAGGCTATGTGATCTTAGGAAAATATACAAGGCTCAGGTAGTTTGTCAAAAGGAGAGACGAGTGAGCAGTTTTACTTTAGGTGATCCTGGAAGGCTTCTTGGAGGAGGTAACCTTTTAAAAAAGAATGTTTGCTCTCCAGGCATTAAAGGGAAAAAGCATCTCAGAGGAACCGTGGGACTGAAGGCCTAGAAGCAATGAAAGGGCCTGGAGCTTGGAGGAAACTAAAATTAGTTCAGTATGGTAGAAGGCAAAAAAAAAAAAGATGCTGGAGTGGGGTCAGGTGGCAAAAGGCCTCCGGGTCATGCTAAGGACTTTGGATTGTCTTGCAGCCAGAAGACAGCTATTGAACTGAGTGAGGCAAGGACCCCGATAAATCACAGAGGCAAAGTCAGGTCAGAAGGCCTGACCCAGCTCAGTAGCAGTGGTGCCCTCTGCTCTGCATTACAAATCATGCCACTTGAGGTTAGTGTAGCTGCCACTTCTCCTTGGTAATCTTTTTAACCCTCTCTACTTGACTTTTTGTCCTAAACATTTAGAACTTTGCTGAAGATCTCGCTGTTGGGAAGTAGTGGCCCATGATTCAAACAGTTTTGTCTGACTCTTTCTACCAATCACAGTGCTAGCTCATAGGGTATTGTGAACATCACACTGAGATAAAGTACATGAGAGTGCACAGTTACAGGGCACAGTACAGGGCAGCCCATGCACTGCAGTCTGTTAGGGCTGTAACAGTCAAGTTGTAGACGGAGTATCTTAGTCAGCTTGGGTTGCCATAGCAAAATGCCACAGGCTGGGTGACTTAAACGACAGACATTTATTTTCTCACTGTTCTGGAGGCTAGGAAGTCCAAAAGCAAATCTGGTTTCTGGTAAGGGCTCTCTTCCTGCCTTATAAACTGCCACTGTCTCACTGTGTCCTCAATGGCCTTTCCTCTGTGTACGTGGAAAGAGAGATCTTGCATGTGTCTTCCTTATCTTGTAAGGACACCAATCCTATTGGATTAGGGCCCCACCCTAATGACCTAATTTAACTTTAATCACCTCCCTCAAGGTCCTATCTCCAAATACAGTCAAATTGCACATTACGTTTTCAACCTAGGAATTTTGGCAGAACACAGTTCAGTCCTTAACATGGGGTGATCTGTGTCTCCTTAAGTGATAGTGACCTTATATAGTGACAAAAAGCACCAGGTAAATGTAGGAAATTATTATCAAACTAGTAACACTAGCAAAGATGCTTTAATATTTGTCACCCAAAGGGAGCAGGGAAATGTGCAGAACATCAGAAGGAAGCAAGTGTAGGATTTTAAAAAAGGTTAAAAATGAACAACTGCCATAGACACCATTAACTAAGCCAATCATGAAGTCACTCAGATTGGGTTTTGTCTTCCTTTGATAGTTAAAAACATCTCTAGTTTCCAAGAGTTCTGTTCTGAAGTAAGTTTCATGGAAACTATGGCCGATGCCAACTTTAGGAGAGAGAAGAACTTTCTTGCCATTGCAGATAAAACTTGCTAGTGAGCTCACCCATTTCAGTTAGCTAATTCTGGTACCAATAATTCCATCATGTTCAGTAGTCTGTGCTGGTTTTCTCATTCTACAGAGCAAGAGCAGCAGTTGTAAAACCGCTGGTTTTGGCTTCACAGTCATTGCCAAGGCTCTTGCAAATTGCACGTGTGAACATCACGTTACTCCGAGGACGACACTGATGCTGAGTGCTTCTCCCTCCCACAACCCCAACAACATTAGTTAGTGAAGCCAGTTTCTGCAAATTTGGGAATTTTGTCTTTAAGAATTACTAATATTGTGTTGAACAAATAAGTTATCACGGTTATATTATTAGTAGCTACAGCCAGTGGGTTGCTCTTTATTTGGGGCAAAATTGTTCTTTTATGTTAGGCAAAGGCACAGTGACTGCTTTAGAAGTAGCTTAATTATAGTTTAGTCATTCCTTGTAAGGTGAATGATATGAAAACCAGTATATATAAGCTTTCTGAAATGAACATTTGGGGAAAGATATTGCAGGAAGGTCCTAAAATGTTTAACGTCTTGGTGGAAATGCTGTTGTGCTTTGTTTTATGATTTGGGAGTTCGCCTTGTGAGTGTACCTGAATTGAGTGCTTGTATCCATCACAAAGTGCTTTTCACTGGACATTCCTAATGGAAATGGTACTGTACCCAAAGCCAAGTGCATAAGGAACGTGAGTTACTACTTGTGAGCGTTTACACGGGTACACCACAAAGAAAAATGTTTAATTTCCTGTGGACAATAGACTTTTTAGTTACTTGCAAATACTGTGCTTCTTCATTGGGTGTTTTATTAATACATGGTTGCATATCTATTTGAGATTGATATTGAGTTTAGATAACTGGTGACTGCTCTGGGCCCTGTGAATTTGTCATTCAAAGCCAGATGTTGATGAATGAAGTAAAGTTGGGCCAATCTGTCATATGCCATTCCTGATAATATGGTTTTTACAATATCCCTCTAAAACAGAGAAACACAACGCCATTTTATGTACACATCCAGTGTGGAGGGTTGTGATGGGTCTAGGGAGGGGATTTGTGTTCCCCTGTAGTGCCCAGCCCTGGGCAGCTTTAGTGGAGAGTGGTCTGCTGGCCAGGCTGAAGTTCCTTAAGGTCAGGCTTCATCATAGAAAGCTGGGGAAAAACTCTTTCTTTCGTTAATACTCTTTGTAGAGGGTGTTAGGCATTCAGAGAGAGTGAGAGGGAAAAATGTGAGAAGAGGCAAGTTTGTGGAGGCCATTGTAAGAGAATATAGCTCAAGACATAACTTTTGGAAAATACTAAGTTATTTTAAGGCCAGCAGTGAAAGGAATATGAACTGATTGATAGTTTGTGTAGATCTAGAAGTGACTTTAAAGTGACGTTGCAGGAAAAAAACCAAAAACTTTGTTTATTGTTTAAAAGGTATCTGCATTTTAGAGCCTATAAAGCCATATTGTATTTTTGACTTTATTATCCATTCATGTTGGTTTCAGAAAACAAAGCTTTGAAACTGACTCCCGCTGCCAGATTCTTTTTGCTTTCAAGCCTTCAGTTTTCATGGAAGTGTTTATTTTCAAAAAGAAGCTAAAAACAGGCTTAACTTTTCTTCCCTTTTCGGACTTTGCAGGTGCATTTTCAGTTGTTCAGGGATTCCAGATGTGCACATTGCTAAGAAACACAACACACAGTGCACAAGGGTGCAAGTGGGGTGGATTTTGTAAGTGACCTCCGTTACACTGAGTAGGAGAGAACAGAGCGGAGGAAGGGAGAGCTCCATCTAGGAGGTCCCTGATTAGCTAGGGGCTGTCGTTACATGGGGTGTAGAAGGTTCCGTGCCTTGAATCTCTTCCAGATCGCCAAGCCCTCTCAAATGCTGCACTGAAGAGGGATGGACCAAGAGAAGAGTCTTCAATTTGGATGTGACCATTGCCAATTTGAGCTTCATAACATTTCGTTAGACTTAAGAAAAACAGCATGAATATAGTCAAAGAGAAACATGAAACAATTCACATGTAGACATTTTTGTTTCACCCCCAAAGCTAGTTGGGTGCCTCTCTGCTTGCTCCCATGGTTGTCCGCGTTCACCCCACTGCGTCATCTACAGCTCGGTACTCCCTGTTGCTAGTCTGTCTCCTGCACTGGACGGCGAGCTCTGCTCTCTCTGTGTCATCCTGGCACCTGGCCCGGTTCCTGATTTGGGGTGGATCTTTGATGAGCATTTGAGTTTTGGAAGAGAGGTTCACTCCGGCTCTGCCACTTACTGCTGTGCAATTTAGGGACATCATTTAATCTCTGCAAGCCACCTTTCTTTCTATCTCCCATTCACGGGAGAATGGTGCCTAGGCCAGATGCGTGTTCTTCAACACTGGTTTGCCGAGTTCCTCCCTTGCTCAGAAGTTCCACAGACTTTACTGTGGCATTCAAGGCTTTCTGCACTAGCTTATCCTGATATGCAACATGAGGCTCTTTTCTTTTCAGACTGATCTCCTCCAGTCCCTGTCCCTACTTGTCTCCATGCCTTTGCTGGTATCATTCATTCTAATTGTAAAGCCGTCTCTTTTCCCCATGAGTCAAATACTGCTTTTGCCAACACCGCGTCTCTTACAGCAGCTTCTCACCTACTACTTCTCTGATGCCTCATCCAAATTTCCTTTCCCTCCTATAAAGCTGGCAGTAATCTGATGGTCTCAACCATCCCTTTTTTTATGGTAAAAAATGCAAAACAAAACTTACTACTTTAAGGGTATAGTTCAGTAATGTTAAGTACATTCACATTTCTGTGCAAATAATCTCCCTAACTTTTTCATCTTGCAAATCTGGAAACTCTATACCCATTAAACAAACAAAAATCCTCATTTTTCCCCCTCCCTCCAGCCCCTGGAAACCACCATTCTAGTTTTTTTTCTATGAGTTTAAATACTCTAGGTGCTGCATATATGGAGAATCACAGAGTCTCTGTCCTTTTGTGACTAGCCTGTTTTCACTCACTTAAGATGTCCTTAAGGTTCATCCATGTTGTAGCATGTGTCAGAATTTTCTTTCTTTTTAAGGCTGAATAGTATTCCATTGCATGTATAGACCACATTTTCTTTATGTATTCACCCACCTGAACAAAATCTGTATGAACTCTGAGCAGGGCTCAGACTATGAGTCTTTAAATGCCTGTTCTTCTTTAGGATTGGGTTTTTGTGTTTTACCATAGCCTTCTTCACATGTCATTTGGAGATATGCTGTATGTGTCTCATTTTCCACGCCTAAGTTATAAGCTCTTTAGCGATCAGGTACCGTGTCTTATTGCCTTTTATTCAGTGTAGTCAGTCATGTAGCGGAGACTTGATACACATTTGAAATAAATTTAACTGATTTATTAATTGAATGAAATAGGCCAAGGCCATTATCCCAATAGATTAGTCGAGTCATGGGTAGTTATCTCAACTCACTCTAAAATATAAAAGTTGGCCATCGATTTGGACCACTGTAGCACTCAATACATTTCATATCCAAAGTCTGAGATTACTCAAGGCTTTAAAAGCCCCAAAACCTGATTTTAGATTGCTCAGCCACCATCATGTTCTAATTCTGGCAAAGGGCTCAAAGCACCATGTAGGATATTACATCATTTCTGGAAGTATCTGGGACTTGCTAAATAAAAGCTGCTGGGAGGATACACCCTGTTATTGAATGGAAAGCACCGTAAGTGAAATCATCACCAATATTGATCATGTGAGTTTCTACCGAAAGCCCATGAGCCATTTAACATGCTGTCGCCTTCAGGCTGTCACTGGTGGCCCCTACCTTCTGCAGCAGAATCAGTAGAGGCTGGGTTGAAGACCTTGATTTTTGGATCCATAGTTGGCTTTCAGACCTTCCAGAAAGGAAGAGAAGCAACCACCTGTTTTATTTTTCCCTTCCTTGGCTTAAGAGTCCCATGGAAAGCCTATTCCTATTAATTTGTTTTCTTTGACTGTTAATATATTTGAGAAAGGATTAAATGGAAATACTGTACTAAAATAGTAAAATAAAGAGACTTTGCAAAGCTCGCCAGAGATCTGAAGTTTACCCAGGGCCTCAGGGACCAGTACAGTCCAGCAGTGGAATTTTATTGTATGTATAACTTCCCCAAAAGATATCTTCTTTGATTCTTTACAGCAAATGTGAAATTGCCTTCAGAATTTAGGCCCACAAATGTATTTTTAAAGGCATTTTAATCTTCTTTGGGTGATGAATGCCTTTGCAGACCGGCTAATAGGCACACGTCAGCACACATTTCAGTGGTTCCTTCTATTTTAAATTTCCTTTTGCATGTTGTCTTTGATCCTTCCACTTTGTACTTAGAGTTGGATTACTTCTATAAAGCAAGCAGACAACTCCCCTTGATGTGGATCTTGGGAAAGTAGTCCAGAGTCATTTTTTCCCTTACTTTCTCATTCCCAAGCAACATGCTCCAGCAATATAGGTTACCCCATAAACCGTGGGATAGATTATTTAAGTAGCCTCTTGATATCCTCTGAGCAGAAATGAACAACACACAAAAGCAGGGAAGCAAGAATGCTTTAAAGAGGGAAAAAAACCAAGAAGGATGGTAGCCTGTGAATATTCGAGTAGGGGACTATTTGCATGTTAGCCACACTGGGTCCCGCCGTTGTTTGCTGAATTGAACAAATGGATGTTTGTTTTGTTTCTTGGAGGATGTTTTTCTAATAAATAAACACTTTTCCATCTCACCAGGTCCGTCTCACCCAAATGACAAGAGTTTTTATTAGGGAGAAGAATAGCTTCTCTTTCTATACAGAATTAGAAAGAAAAACTAGTTCCTCGTCAAACTTGGGTTCAACTCTTTATTTTTCTTTTTGTTCTCTTTTGCATTATCTGTTCTTCTTTTCCTAGTTTACTGAGTTCAATTCTTAGCTCATGGATTTTCAGTGATTATTCTTTCCTTATACAAGCATTTAGGTAACTATGTCTCACAAATTGTGATATAGTATTTCCATAACTGTTCAGTATAGAGCATTTTAAAATTTCAGTTAGTTTTTCACTGACCCATGAATTATTTCAAAGTAGATTTTTAAGTCATACATGTTTTGGCAAGGTTATCTGTATTACTGATTTTTCATTTATTTTCATTGATTTGTGTGATATAGACTTTTTGATGTTAGTTGAGATTTGCTTTGTGGCATTAAAATAAAAGTTATCTTTCGTAAGTAATCCATAGATGTTTGAGAATAATGTATATTTGCTTATCTCCATTAGACCAAGCTTGTGATTAGAAAAGATTTTTATCTTTTCTCTCTAGGCTGATCGTCCTGTTGTTTGAACAGTTTCTGAAAAAGATGGGTTAAAATCAGTCTTTATGTCTGTGGATTGAATATAAATTGAGGTTACCATGTTAGACACACGCAAGTACAAAACTGTTAGATTTTCTTGTGCAATAGTGCCTGTTATTAATTGCAGTTTATTTTGTCCCAAATAATGATTTTGGGGGGGTTTATTTTGGCTTCTCTTTGCTTGGGATATATCTGAGTATCTGTTTACCTTCAATCTTTGGGTGTTTTTAGTTTATAATGTGTTGCTTGTAAGCAGCATGCATATAGATAGATTTTGAAAATCCAACCTGATAACCACTGTATTTCAAAAGGTGTCTGATTTGGTGCTTTCTATTCACCTTGCTTTGTGTTTGAATCTTTATTTCTCTGTTTTTACCTTCTATCAGTAGGATCAAAAAAGTTTTGATAAACATTTCCCTCTGCTGATTTTGAAGTTTTATGTATTATTTCTCTGTTTTTAATGATGGTCATTACATTTCTCACTCGCGTACTTTCTCACTTGTGAATACTTAACAAGCCTGAAACTTTGTCAGTTTCGCCACCTTTGTCTTGAATGATACAGGGCCTCAGAATGCCACTGCATCCCACAGGCTACTGCTCCTCAGCACTTTGGAACCATCTTGCTTTTGTAAACCCCACGTTAGTTATAATTTTTGTTTTGAATAATCAAATCTTTAGATTTACTCCATGTTTTTAAGTTTCTTTCCTTACTGTAACTTCTTACATCTCTTTCTTTCTGAGTTGAATTTTCTCTTTCTGAATTATATCTTTAAGAAGATCTGACAGTGAGGGTCTGTTTGTGGTAGTTTCTTCTTGTGGTATATTTACTTTGCCCTGGTGTTTAAATGGTGAAAGCGCCGAATCCTAGCCACTAGACCACCAGGGAGCTGCCCTGATGTTTAAATGGTAGTTTAGGGGGATTAAAAAAATCTTGGTTGACAGTTAAGTGAAAATATTATTCTATACTATTCTATTCTATCATCAATTGTTGTGGCTTAGAAGCTGGCTGTCTGTCTGGTCATCCAGACTGAACCTTATCTGTCGTTTTCCTTTCTGGTTGCTTTTAAGAGTAGTTTTACCTTGATGAGTATAGATTTGGATCTCACTTAGCTTTTCCTGCTCAAATCTCCCTGAATCTTAAGGATTCACTTTCTGAATCAACTTGGGGTAATTTTATCTGTTATTCTCTTTGACTACTGCCTCCCCTCTATTCTCCTTCTTGTCTCTCCTGGATATGTATTTGTTGTACTTTGTTATTCTCTCATCCATGTCTCTTAATGTCTCATTTATTATTTCCCATGGCTTCCACTTTTTATTTTGCATTCTGGGAATTTTTTCAAAATTACTATCCAGTTTACTAATCCTCATTTCAGATGCATTTATTCAGGTGTATTTATTCAGATGTTTAAACTGTCCATTGAGTTTTTAATTTGTCATGATAGCTGTCGTTTCTAGGAGTGGTACTGAGTTCTTTTTCAAGCCTGTTTTTTCTTAAAACATTTTTTCCCGGATTCCTTCTTTTATATCTTTAATCATTATGAATATATTTTATAAGTTTATACCTGAAATCCTCAGAGTTTAATCCTGCCCTGCATTGCATCTACTATATCATGGTGGCTCCCACTTTAAATGTCATATGCTGAGTCTGTCGTAGCAGTGCTTTATGGGACGACTGCTGCGGGGGCGTGGGTGGTGGGCATGTTCCTGTGGAATAGGCTTTTGTTTGCTTTTACCATGTGTCCATGGATATTTCAGATCAGTTCAAATATTTAAGTTAATTTCTTTGCAAGCGTGTTCCAAAAACATATATATGGTATAGAGGACAACCACAAACTTGAACTAGTGTGTACTATAGGTCCACGGTTGCACATTCATAGGGCAACTTCACCTTCCACCTGAAATCCAGCTCAAGAGAGACCAACTTTCTTTTCTTGATGGGTATTGGCAGGCAGCTAAAGTAAGCTACTTTTCTTTTTTTTTTTCTGGCCCTTGGGGATTTCCGTTACTTTCTTGCAAACTCAGAAAGGATGTTTGTTCTGTATTATTTAGAATTTAGTAGCGAGGAATTATGGGGAAACTACATGTGCTAAGTTGCTAGAACCAAAAGTCTGGGGGAGGTCATTTTCATGTACATTGGAATCTTGAAGGGTGGGAGAATTTTGGATGCTGACCCCACCATGGAGTCAAAAATCTGCATATAACTTTATAGTTGGCCCTCTGTATCCAGAGTTCCAAATCCATGGATTCAACCAACTGCAAATAGCGCAGTACTGTAGTAAATATTTATTGGAAAAAATCTGCATATAATTGAACCTGTACAATTCAAACTTCTGTTGTTTGAGGTAACCGTATTTAAAATGAAATTTATATTCAACATTATCTCTGATGTGGAATAATTTCAGTGTACTATTTACATGCAGTGGATTTTAGAATATGACACATCTACAGATTAAAAATCTATTTAATTAGCTCATTCTTTAAAACTGTCTGTGAACTATTCTTTCCAAATTTGCATTGGAAATTTATTGGGACTATGTTCATTAAATACCAAATCTTGTACTGGAATCTTGAAGACAGTGAGTATGGAGTAACAGGAACAGAGTTTATTTGTGTATTCATCAAAGCTCTTCTAGGGACAAATAAGAGAAATTCAGTTCCAAATGGCTTAAGTAAAAAGAAATATTTATTGATTCAGAGAACTAAAAAATCCTGGGATTTATTGTTTAAGTACAGCTAGATTGACATGCTCAGAAAGTGTAATTAGAATCAGTCTCTTTCAATCGCTGGGTTCTACTTTTTTTCTGTGTTGGCTTCACTTTAATTTGGATTCTCTCCTTATGGTGGTGAGATGTTTTCCAACAGCCCCAGTTAAACAGAGCTTCTCTTTCCCAGTCTAGCAAATATCCTGAGATGTGGCTTATCGGCCTGCCTTACGTGATCTGTCCATCCCTGGCCAATCTAAGTGGCTGAGAGATGATGGCTCTGATTGGCCTGGTCCCTGGAGTTGTGGAGTGGGGTCAGCTTTGGTCAAACCACATAGACTGAGAATGGAGGAGAGCAGTTCTCTGAGAGAAAAATCAAGATCCTGACATCAGAAAGGACAGGAATGGAAACTTGGGTACACAAAGCACAACAAATGTCCTCCACAGCCTCGCTCATTGCTTGTTTGTGTTTGCTCTTCACTGCAGGGCAGTGTTGAGTTTAGGAACATCTGTAGTCATCTGGCTCTACAGAGTGAAGGACAGCAGTTTGACAGAGATTTGAATGCTGCCCACCAGTGTTTGAAGATGATAGTCAAGAAGCTGATTCAGTCACTTGCTAATCTTCCTTCAGAAGCCCACATGGTAGCCTGTGCTTCCTTGAGACAGATCTTACAGAATCTCCCAGACGTATGAGTGTTCAAGACACTGGAACTAAAACCACAGTGAGCACTGCTAAGAGAACTGGGTACCTTAAATTTCTAATTGAATCAGCAGACAAGGGATGTTTTCATTCCCAGTAAGGAGAGACTTGATAGCATATATAGCAATCTGACCCGTGGCATCTGTACCATTTGGAATTACAGCATGTTGGTGAAAAAGTTTTAAAGCAGTAGTTCACATTTTTAAATGTACTGACATATTTGCTGACTTTTTGATTGAAATATATTCCACCCTGTGACACATTTATTAATCTATATTAAGTATTAATTTTAATTGAATGACACCTCAACCTACATTCATATTAATGTAGGCCTGTGAGGTTTAATATGGTTATTTGTATGATTAAAGCTCCATGGTTCTTAAAATTATCTTGAATAAGAGGGATATTTGATAATTGATATGTTCTACTTACTGAGCACTTCATTTTATGTTATGAGAATGATCTTTAGCTGCAGGACCACAACCACATGTGTCAGTAATTATGAGTTCTGATCCTGGCATTAATAACTTGCTGTTCAGCAGAAGAGCTGCTTCTAAACCTTGTGCTTTCATATACTGATTTGTAAATTTAAAATGATAATGGGCTATGAAGTACCAAGATATATGATATGTAAATACAAAGTACAGTATTATTAAAGTCTCATGTGGAAACATCTAGCTCTTTGTACTTTTCCTAAATATTCTCATTGAAGTAGAAAATTCTTGGGAAAAAAAAGGAGGGAGTGGATACACTGGCAGGTTTCCCTAAACATTTAGAGCTAGGAAAAGAGAGGGTGACTTTTTTTGCAACAACAATCTGCACATGCTTAGGAAAAATGAAATTTCCTGCTGTCTAATGATGACTGTGTTGGGAACCAAAGTAAACTGAAATGCTGCTTTTCCCTTAAAGTTTTAGTAGCAGTGGCATCAGATTTAGGGGGGAATAAAAAGAGCATACGGTATACATGTAGCTTGTTTTCTGAAGGAATAATTAACTGAGTCTGTATGGCAAGAATATATCTATTATAAAAAAATTAAGTGCTAATTATAATTAAAGCGTTTTTAATCTCACATATTCCAATCCCAGTTGGTTCCAAGTATTTTCTTCCACAATCTTAGGGTAAAAAGTAAATATATTGCTTCCCTTTAGATATAACTGACCATTTTCATAGAAGAGAATTAAATTTATGAGACTGAATTTTGTTTTAACTTTTAAATTGAAATATAGTTGATTTATAGTGTTTCAGCTGTACAGTAAAGTGATTCAGTTATACACACACACACACACACACACATTCTTTTTCAGATTGTTTTCCATTATAGGTTATTACAAGATATTGAATATATTTCCCTGTGCTATACAGTAGGTCTTTGCTGTTATCTATTTTATATATAGTAGTGTATATATGTTAATCCCAAATTCCAAATTTATCCCCCTCCCTTTCCCCTTTGGTAAATAAGTTTGTTTTCTATGACTATGAGTCTATTTCTGGTTTGTAAATAAATTCATTTCTATCATTTTTTTGAGATTCCACATATAAGTGATATCATATGATATTTACCTTTGTCTGACTTCACTTAGTATGATAATCTCTAGGTCTATCCATGTTGCTGCAAATGGCATTATTTCATCCTTTTTCATGGCTGAGTAATATTCCATCGTATATGTATACACCACATCTTCTTTATTCAGTCATCTGTCAACGGATATTTAGGCTGCTTCTGCATCTTGGCTACTGTAAATAGTGCTGCTATGAACACTGGGGTGCATGTGTTTTCAAATTAGAGTTTTCTCCAGATATATGCCCAGGAGTGGGATTGCTCGATCATATGGTAAGTCTATTTTCAGTTTTTTAAGGAACCTCAATACTGTCCTCCACAGTGGCTGCATGAATTTACATTCCTACCAAGAGTGCAGGAAGGTTCCTTTTTTCCCACAACCTCCCCTGTATTTATTATTTATAGACTTTTTGATGATGGCCATCCTGACTGGTGTGAGGTGATACCTCGTTGTGGTTTTGATTTGCATTTCTCTAAGAAATAGCAATGTTGAGCATCTTTTCATGTGCCTGTTGGCCATCTGTATGTCTTCTTTGGAGAAATACCTATTTAGGTGTTTTTCCCAATTTTTGATTGGGTTGTTTGTTTATTTGTTTGTTTTTGATATTGAGCTGTATGAGCTGTTTGTATATTTTGGAAATTAATCCCTTGTCCATTACAGTATTTGCAAATATTTTCTCCCATTCCATAGGCTGTCTTTTCATTTTGTTTATGGTTTCCTTTGCTGTGCAAAAGCTTTTAAGTTTAATTGGATTCTATTTGTTATTTTTGCCTTTATTTCATTACTCTAGGAGCTGCTTTGGAAAAAAAATATTGCTGCAATTTATATCAAAGAGTGATCCCCCTATCTTTTCCTCTAGGAGTTTTGGAGCATCTGGTCTTACATTTAGGTCTTTAATCCATTTTGAGTTTATTTTTGCATATGGTGTTAGAGAATGTTCTAATTTCATTATTTTACATGTAGCTGTCCAATTTTCCCATCACCACTTATTAAAGAGACTGTCTTTTCTCCATTGTATGTTCTAGCCTGCTTTGTTGTAGATTGACTATAAGTACGTGGGTTTCTTTCTGGGCTTTTTATCCTGTTCCACTGATCCATGTGTCTGGTTTTTTTTTTTTTGCCAGTACCATTCTGTTTCAATTACTGTAGCTTTGTAATATAGTCTAATGTCAGGGACTATGATTCCTCCAGCTCTGTTCTTCTTTCTATGAGACTGAATTTTAAATGAAAGCTGGGAAGTGTGTTGTTTATGCAGGTGCATGTGTGTATAAGGAGGATGGATGAGCCAGAAAGGAAAGGCATTCATTTCTTAGGAACAATCTTTGGCACTTTGTTCTCACAGTTCTAGGAAATATTGTATTCTGGGGGTATTACTGTACTTTATGGTGCAGTCTTTCCCCAGGGAAATTATTCTAGGATTCCACTCTAATGACTTATCATTACTATAGCTGCCTTCCCTATTGTAATCAATAGGTCTCCCAATAAATATTAATATTAAAGGTTTTTTAAAACTCCTACCTCAAGAAATATCGGATATTTTTGCTTTTCTGTTTATATTTGTACTGTTTCCTCACTTTGCAATGTGCTTCCCACAGACCAATGAAAATTCCATTCATCCTTCAAGGCCTGATTTATTCACCACTTCTTTCACGGACCTTTCCAGATCATCCCAGTAGGACATGGGCTCTTCATCTTCTGACCTCAATAAAACACATTTTTGTTACTGCACAGGCATTTGTCACACACCATCTTATAGCACAGCTACTGGCATATCTACCATCAAACTCAGCTTGCTGAGGGCAAAGATTATTCCAGACATCTTTATATATTGCATAGCAGCTATAGTTCTAAAAGTTCCTTGACTCTACCAGAACTTCCACAGCCTTTACCACTTTTTTACACACACATTTCCATCCTTACTTCTGTGGCTTATGTTCTTTGCTCAGTCTGTATAATCATTTGGTTGTACATGCCACTAACTCTTTTCTTTTTAAATTTTTTTCCCTTTGGTTGAATGCTGCTGGCAAAACTCATTCCTGGTCAAGACCAACTCTCTGCCTACTCCATGTCTGCACATGAGTTCTGAATATGGCCTGAGAACAACACACAGCCATGCCAATATCACCTCAATCTATGGTTCACAATCTCAAGGGGCCCTCGTGTTCTCCATTACTGCCACTTCATTTCCTAGGACCGTGTTGTCCAGTGTGGCAGCCACTGGCCACATGTGACTCTTGAGCACTTGAATATGGGTAGTCTGAGTTAAGATGTGCTGACAATGTAATGCACAACGGCTTTTAAAACCTTACCACTAAAAACAAAGAATGTAAAAGACCTCAGTAATTTTTATACAGATACCTCCTGCAATGATAATATTTTAAA
Organism: Camelus ferus; assembly: GCF_009834535.1. Taxonomy (NCBI): domain Eukaryota; kingdom Metazoa; phylum Chordata; class Mammalia; order Artiodactyla; family Camelidae; genus Camelus; species Camelus ferus. Next base: position 10,511,874 of record NC_045709.1, on the reverse strand, counting down.
TATATTTGGTGAGATAAAATACATTCTTAAAATTAATTTGACCAGTTTTGTTTTACCTCTTTAAGGTGGCTACTGGAAAATTTGAATTTCATTTGTGTCTTGCATTGTATTTCTGTGGGGTAGTGCTGTCCTAGAAAATTCACTGGAAAATGCAATGCTGTCCTTCACAATTACTGAGGAGTTTGGTCCAAACCTTCTCAAACTTGATTCTTCTTCACTCTTCTCATTCTCAGCTAGTGACCTGGCTTCTGATTGCACAGAAAAAAACAAAAGCCCTCAGAAGAGCATGTTCATCTCCACACTAACAGATCTACCATAGACTCTTGAGTTCCCTTTTGCTGTGAGGAGGACCTGCCCTGCTCCTAACCAAAGCTGATCGACCACTCGGGCACTGGACCCTGTCTTCTCTCGCTTGCTTGAGGACCATCCTCTTGCACCCATTCCTTTGTCCGCATTATCAATTTTTGCTTCTTTTTTTAAAAATAATTTTTAATTGAGTACAGTCAGTTACAACATGTCCATTTCTGGTGTACGGCATGATGTCCCAGCAATTTTTTCTTTTTAATGGGAACATTTCCATCCGCATGATATTATGTTATAGTATCTCCAATCTTTAAAAACAAAAACAATTTCTCCAGCAATGACTTTATTTTTCTCCTCTCCTTAAGAGCAAAACTCATTGTAATTGTCTAAATTAATCATCTACAATCCCTCGTCTCTGATTCCCTTTTGAACTCACTCCAAGTGGATTTTGTGCCCACAACTCTGCTAAAACTGCTCTTGTCAAGATCCCTAACGACTGCCTCTTGGATAAACTCAATGGTAAATTTCTTGGTGCTCATCTTATTTGATCTAGCTACCAGAAGCTTTTGATACAATTGATGACTCTCTCCTTGCATCACTTTCTTAATTTGGTTTCCAGCTCAACAGACTTCCATGGTTTTACTTTTTCACTAGCTTATTTCACAGAACTTTTTCCTGGTTCTTCCCCATCTCCCTGACTTCTTAATTTTGGAGTGCCTCAGAGTTCAGTCTTGGTCCTCTTCTCTATCTGCACTTACTTCATGGTGATTTTAAATACTGAGCTATTCTCCAATGGCATCAGATACATGTCTTTCACCCCGAACTCCAGACTCCTGTAGCAACTGACTAAAAAATGTCTTTATTTGAATGTCTATAAGGCATTTCAAATGCCAAGATAGAATTCTTGATCCCCAAACCGCTTCTCCCCCATCCTCTAAATTTCATTTGGCAGAGGCTCTCATCCTGGCAGTCACACAGGCAAGAAGAAAAACGCTGAAGCCATCCTTGACTCCTCTGTTACTCTCACCTCCAGCCACTCAGTCAGCAAATCCTATTGGCTCCAACTTCAAAATACATCTCAGATCGGATCAGTTCACAACACTTCCACAGCCACTATTCTCTTCTGCCTGGAATGTTGCAGTATCTTCCTAACTGGTCCGATTGCTTCATGGCCCTCTCCCCATTATCTGTTCTTTACACATCAGCCACAGTGCTGTGTCAGACCCATTAGTCCTCTGCTCTAAACCCACCAATGACTGCCTGTTTTACTCATAATAAAATCTCAGTTCTGCCTCTGATCCATCTCTTACCACACTCCTGTTCTAACAACGTCGATCTTTTTTGCCACTCTCATCTCTTCAAACACAACTAGTCTCAGGGCCTTGCCGTTGCTTTTCATTCTGCTCGAAGGACTTTCCTCTCATCTAGTTTAAAGTAAGTTGACTCCAATGCCATCTCATGAAAGAGGCTCTTCTAATCTTCTTATTGAAAATACCACCCCCAGTCACTCTCTTATCCCTTCTCCCTGCTTTGTTCTCTTCTTAACTCATAATGGCCTGAATTTATTTATGTGTTTACTGACTTGTAACTGGGTTGACTGGTGGCCCCCAAAGGCTATTTCCATGTCCTAATCAATGAAACTTGTGAATATTACTTTATATGGCAAAAAGTGAATATGTTCTTGGATGGCAACAGATGCGATTATATTGGGGATATTGAGGTGAGATTATTTGAGATTATCTAGGTGGCCCCTAGATCCCGTAAGAAAGAGGCAAAGGGAGAGAGTATAGGCAAAAGAGGAGGTGGCAATGTGACAGAGACACAGGTTGGAGTGATGTGTCCACAAGTTAAAGGATGCAGACAGCTATCAGAAGCTGGAAGAGGCAAAGAACGGATTCTCCCTTCCAGCCTTCAGAGGGAGAGCTGCCTTGTTGACACCTGGTCTCCAGAACTGTGGGAATAAACTGTTTTGTTGTTTTAAGGCACCCAGTTTGGGATAATTTGTTGCAGCAGCCGTAAGAGATGAATGCACCTGCTTTTCCTCACTAGGATGAAAGCACCAGGACGTTGTCCATGGCTGTATCCCGGGTCCTGCAGCAAGGCCTGGTGTAGAGTGGCAGCTAGATAAATACTTGATAAATGAAGACATACAAGTCGGGGTTAATTATTTAAGCTGTTTTGTTTGTTTTTTACTAACGGAGTTGATTTCTCCACAAGTTCCCCAAGCGTTATATCACTTTTGGTAAATATCTAAACTCAAAGAAAAAAGTTAAAAGGACAATTCTAAGGGTTACATTAATCAGTACATTCTGGTCAGGAGTGGGGTTGAAAGCAATCACGTAGCTACCATTCAGTAAGTGGTGAATAGCTGTGATGATCACTGTAATAAGGACTGGGCCTGCCAGGCCCCTCTGCACAGTGGGATTCTTCTCTTCTCCCTTACCTCACAGACTGCATAAATGTACCTTTAAAAAGCACATTTTAAAACTTTATTATCATGGGCTGTTTTCTTCTTCAGCCATATTATCATCATCAGCAGCAACAATCTTAATAAAAAAATTCCTACATTTTTTTGTGACACCACAATGTCTGGCGGGATTTGGTCATCTTGGAGCCAGCCTGTGGTTTTTTAATTTATGACCATGTAGTACCTTGAGCAGTCTGTGACACTTGCAAGAGAGTGTGTCTCTTCATAATGCTGAGAAAAACTTGAGCCATCTGATAATTTCTGTGTTGGATTTCCTTAGATATTTAACCCTTCCCACTCCCTTGATCTCTTACGTTGGTGTGCTTGGGAACAACTTCTGGAAGGTGGAGTTACATTTGCTTATGGAATAAAAATAGGGGCCATGCAGAGGACTTCCTAAGCAGAGCTGGGAAGGCAAGTGACAAGACCAGACAAGACACACCGTCTCTCCTCACTCTTCTCCACTTCTCTGGAAGTGCTGTGAGCTCCCAGACTGGCCGGATCCTACATCCTTTTGACTGCATGCCTTATATCTGTGAGTCCCTTGGGTGTGTCTCATTTTCTTTTGCCTCTTCAGAATCAGTCCTCTTCCCTCATTTAACTGCTCTTTCTCTTCTTATAGCTTCTCCCCAAAGTGGATTAGTTTCCTTGGTTTAAATGAAGGCCTTTGGAGGGTAGAAGTCCATTCAGATACTTGTTCCGCACAGAACACAGGACTACAAGAATCACGTTTTTCACATCTAAAAATTCCCTGCAACAGTTGGCCCCATTATCCATTGTTCTTCACGCTCCAGTGCCAGACACTTATGGAGTAAACCTGTCTGAGAGGAGTATAAATTCTGTGGATCCATGAGTTTCAAGACCCATTAAATTCAGAACTTCGAATAAGAAGTGTTCTGTGTAATCTGGGTATCCTCAGGAGGGATCCCAGTGTTCCATTCTTCAGCCAAAAAATTACCACAGTCCTGGTTTCACTTAGCTCATAGCAGAACCAAAGATCTAGGCTGTTGTGGTCCTGGCATATGTTACCAGAGAGCTTACCTTTGTTTACTGCTATGCTCAATAGATGTGATATTTAAAGCTGAGCCATGGTTTATACATTTTTCTTGTAGACAAGCTCATATTTGCTCCATGCTTATAATCATAAGTCAGGAGACACTGTCAAGGTTGACAGAAATCTTTCCCAGCAGAGAAGTAACATTAATTTGTGCCTCTTGCCTTGATGAAGGCTTTTATATCATCAAGGCTTCATTTTCTTTTTCCTTAAAAAAGCATTACAAAATGTCTGTAGAGTTGGGGTGGGGGGGGGCATCTGGTGGGAAAATAAATTCACAGTGATCCTAGAAATGAGTCGTGGAAGACAGTGTTGGCTGAAGTTGGCACAAAGAGAGGAAAGGAGGTTGCATAGACCTCTTTCCCTGTCCTGCATGTGTCACTTCTAGCTTTAAATGTAACCGAGGAGTCCAGGGGTGTAGCGTATACTTGGAACACTGTGTGTGTGTGTGTGTGTGTGTGTGTGTGTGTGTATGTGTGTCTGGGCCAGAGGTAGGGAGGTCAGGGGAGGAAGTACACCTGACCCAGGTGTTATAACCCCAAACATGAAGAAAGCAGTGGGACAATTTGAAAAAATGAATCCCCTTGGGGATTCCCACAGACTCACCTTGAAGAGTCCATCAGATGGATCTGACTGCGTTATTGATTTGCTCAAATGAAAAATATAGTGCTTCTCACACGTGAAGCTTTTCATGCCATTCGATAATAATACTAAGACAGCTGCTTTATACAATCTCATTCAGTCCTCAACATCTGTCTCCACACCCCTCATGTCTCAGCCTCTCTCCAAGTCTTGGACCAATCTGCATAGAATTTGAGGGGCAAAGGCATTCATAAGGCTATCAACTGCGTTATGCTTTCTCTTGTATCTAAGCATTCTCTTATGTATAAGTAAAGTTAACAGATATTGGTCTTTGGTTCTTTTCCCTCAATTTTTCATGTTTCCTTGCCTCTCTTACAGTCTCAGAAACCTATTTAGAAACCTATTTCCTGTGTAACTCAGACTTGAACTAAATGTGCATATTGTAGGAATACCATTTACACTCACATTGGATGAACAGCTGTACCCAGATGGAATGTGAATAAATCTCTTCTATCCATTTTCCTGTCTCTTGGCAATTTTGACTGAAAGACAAAAAGAATGGGATAAACTTTGTTGATGTAATTTCCCTAACACTTTTGCTTAATTAAATATGAATGGTTGATACAACACCTTATATTATCCTGTATTATGAAATTTTGCATTTTTTGTAGCCACTTCAAGAATATCTCCTGTTTTTGAAGTTTAATTTTTGAATTTTTCCTTAAAAAGATAAGTAGCTTTGCTGGTTTTTTTTCACTATCAGGAGCCCTGCAGTTAATGGGGTTGGAATCACTGCCATAAGGTTGCACTGAATGCTGTTCTGCTCCTGTTTTCGGGCTTTGCATCTTCTGGGACAAGTATTGCAACATCAAGTCACAAACACTGACAGACTTAGGTGCAGCCTAAGTGGGCCCACAGGCTGATTTACTCCAAATTTACCCGCAGCATCAGTAAACACACATTCCTACACAACTTGGGCCTAACTCTAGTGCAAACCAGCATCTATTCTAGACGTAGGATACAGTTGTCCATTGTTTATGGGTGTTTTGACTGCTGAACCTGCTCAATAGTTGATCTAATTAGTATGGAAATAATGGAAACAGAATTGACAACAAATTCAGTCAACTCAACAGGAGTGTGTGTGTAAGTTCCTGTATCAATAAACATCTGACTTCCAGGTGCTCCCTTTCATTTTCCTTTACCCATTTCAGTAGATTAAAACCAACAAGTTGAAAATATCTTTGAGTGGAGAGATTTTTCTATTTACAATGGGAATCCACAAAAATGAGAAATTCCATAATGATACCCAGTTCTAAAAAATGATTACATATCTAACATGTTCCCAAATGAACTTTTTGAGTACTAATTATTACATCGTAATTTCCAAGAGGTGTTGTAGTTATAGGTTTTAAAACTATTCATAACAAGTAAAATGAGTTCCTGGGAAAATTAAGGTGGCCCTTAGCAAAACAGTATCACTAGTGAAGAACAGAGTTTGCCAAATAAAAGACACAGGCATTTTTATATTTATCAAGAAAACTTGTTATCTATGCATGTATTTATTTTTAACCTTTTATTTTGAAATAATTATATATTCATAGATTATTCAAAGATTATATGTTGATAGGAAGTTGCAAAATACAGTGCATGTGGTCTCATAAACTCTTCACCCAGCTTTCCCCAGTGATGGTATTTCATAAGACTATAGTACAATAGCAAAACCAGGAAACTGACGTTGGTACAACAGTGCTAACTAGATTACAGATCTTATTCAGTTTTCATTAGTTTTTACATGTACTAGGGTATGTGTTAGCACTTCTGTGCAATTCAATTCCATGTATAGATTTCTGTAACCACCTCTAAAATCAAGACACAGAACTGTTGCATCACTCCAAGGAACATATCAATAAACACTCATTTATATGAAAAAATAAATAGATAAACAAACAACATAATTTATATGAATAAATCAAAGCTCGATTTACTTGCAGGAACTATATTGGTTTTCCAAAAATTATGAGTGGATGACTATATGGATGGATGGATGGATGATGGATGGGTGGATGGTCTGGGTTGCTCAGTGGTCCATCAGTGTTGGTCCTGGCTTCATGTAGGCAGAAACTAGGCTGAATCACATAGATCTAGGAACTCATGGAGTCAACTGCTATTTGTTTCACTTTCTTATTTTCAAAATTCACTTTCTAAACAAAAGAGTTTTGCAAAACCCATTCAGTGTTCATATCTGGAAATTCTGCTGAGTTGGTAAGCTCTAGGTGACAAAAATGACTACCAAGAAAATCTTCATCAGAATCATTAAAGTGAAAGGATTCTCTTATGTTGCGCTGATATAATAAATTTCCACATGTGGACTATCCCAAACCCATATGACAGAATCAAGAGCTAAATATTTCCAAGTGTGTCTTTGTCTCTTTACATAACTTCCCATATTTTCACTTCACAAGATAGCCCTTAAAATAGTATAGTGGTGACAATGACCTCACTCAAATAGATTCAGAGCCAGTCTGTCCCATATCTAATGTATTTTTCTGTAGTTTAAACTAGACTGTAAAATATTGCTCATTTGCTCTTCTATCAGGTATGTCTGGTCATACTTTGCTAATTTAAAAACTTTCCATGTTGAAGTTCAATCCAATTTAAAAAATACATATTGCTTAAAATGCCATTTTTATGTTTTCTTTTTTGTCATTTTAGACATTAAATATGGAAGTTCAGGCTCTTTAATATAAACTGGTTATTTATTTCCAACATCAAAATATGGCATTTGCCAATATGATAAAATTCAACATCCATTTATGATAAAAATTCTCAGAAAGTGGGCATAACAAGACAAGGATGCTCACTCTTGACACTTTAATTCATCAAATGGTCCTTGACTTCAGACTATACTACAAAGCTACAGTAACCAAAAACAGCATGGCACTGGCACAAAAACAGACACATGATCAATGGAACAGGATAAAAAGCCCAGAAAGAAACCCACACACTTATAGTCAATTAATCTACAACAAAGCAGGTTAGAATATTCAATGGAGAAAAGACAGTCTCTTCAATAAATGGTGCTGGGAAAACTGGACAACTACATGTAAAGGAATGAAATTAGAACATTCTCTAACACCATATACAAAAATAAACTCAAAACAGATTAAAGACTTAAATGTAAGACCAAATACTCCAAAACTCCCAGAGGAAAACAAAGGCAGAACAGTCTTTGACATAAACCACAGCAATATTTTTTTCAAAGTAGCTCCTACAGTAATGGAAATAAAAGCAAAAATAACAAATGGGACCTAATTAAACTTAAAAGCTTTTGCACAGCAAAGGAAACCATAAACAAAATGAAAAGACAGCCTATGGAATGGGAGAAAATATTTGCAAATAGTGCAACTGACAAGGGATTCATTTCCAAAATATACAAACAGCTCATACAGCTCAATATCAAAAAACCCCAAACGAACCAATCAAAAAATGAGCAGAATATTTAAATAGGCATTTCTCCAAAGAAGACATACAGATGGCCAACAGGCACATGAAAAGATGCTCAACGTCACTAATTATTAGAGAAATGCAAATCAAAACCACAATGAGGTATCACCTCACACCAGTCAGAATGGCCATCATCAAATGCTGGAGAGGGTGTGGAAAAAAAGGAATCCTACACTGTTGGTGGGAATGTAAATTTGTTCAGCCACTGTGGAGGACAGCATGGAGGTTCCTTAAAAAAGTAAAAACAGATAACCATATAATCCAGCAATCCACTCTTGGGCATATATCTGCAAAAAAAATCTAATTTGAAAAGATTTATGCACTCCAATGTTCATATCAGCACTATTACAATAGTCAAGATATGGAAGCAACCTAAATGTCCATGAACAGATGAATGGATAAAGAGGATGTGACATATATTATATATATAATGGAATATTACTCAGCTGTAAAAAGGATGAAATAATGCCATTTGCAACAACATGGATGGATCTAGAGATTATCATATTAAGTGAAGTAGGTCAGACAGAGAAAGACAAATATTGTATGACACCACTTATATGTGGAATCTAAAAAAAAAAGATACAAATGAACTTATTTACAAACCAGAAATAGACACTCAGACACAGAAAACAAACTATGGTTACCAAAGGGCAAAGGAGTGGTGAGGAGGGATAAATTAGGAGTCTGGGATTAACAGATACACATTATTATATATAAAATAGATAAATAACAAGATCCTACAGTATAGTATAGGAAACTATACTCAATATCTTATAATGAACTATAATGAAAAAAATCTGAAAAAGAATATACATATATATGTATATGTAGAACTGAATCACTTTGCTGTATACCTAAAAGTAACAAAGCACTGTAAATCAACTACATTTCAATAAAAATATGGCATTTGCTATTTCATTTTAAAATGGATAAAAATACATTTTTTAATGGATAAAAATCCATAAAAAGAAATACCTCCTAGAATTCCTATTTCAATCTAACTAGAGAGAAATGTTATAATTCACATAAAAGAAGTATATCATGGAAAATAAACAGAACTTATACAGAGTAATACCTGTCTCCTAAGTTAGCTGAGTCATAAAACAGAGCACTTCTTTGCTTTACAGTAAATCCAAGATCATCACTTTAATATTTAAATCGAAGACCTCTACAGTTTACCTTAAAGTGTTTTTATGTATTGGATATAAAAATTTTGAAGAAATTATGGAGATTTTTCAGTTATTAAAGGGAGGCTATGTAAACTCTCATCTGTCCTTCGCCCCAAGGCTTACAGCATTTTTGGTAAAACTCGGATGCATCAACTTAAGGGTACATTTCACATGACGTAGCTATCATACTGATAGGTGAAGAGTTCTAAGATCTGCAGATTACTCAGAGAATAAAATAATTTATTTAGTTTTTTTTTTTATCTTTTCAGAGCATTTGGTTTTTCACATGTAACAACAGCTCAAATCAAACTCTGAACGGAAGTTTTAATTTGAAGGCATATGTATTTTTATCCATTCATTCTACACCTTTTGCTATGTCCGTGTCAAGATTTTCCTCCATTACTTTAAATATCTCTTCATCTGTGAACTGGATTTATACATATAAAACTACACACAACTATTCACATATATCAACAAGCTACACCCCGAATCCCAACTGTGAGTGACTGAAAGGCATTTGTTTTTATTCCATAGACTAAAGTTTATGCCTTTCTGCTGACGAGGTTGATGATAGTGGCCTGTGTTAGGCCTTAGGCCCTTCATAGCTGCTTTTCTTGTGCTTAGAACTGTTTACCCTGACATAGCCTTTCTTTACCCTACATCTCTATGCACAGACTAAAACTCATGTTTGAAAACAGTAACCACATATATACACCCAAATAGGCTTTCTATAGCTCTAGCATACAGTCAGCAGCTGTGAGGGCTGGAAGGATGTGGAATCCCACCTACCCTGTGGTTTCACCAGCGGTTTCTCAGAGCAGGTGGGACCGGCCAGCCCAAGTGGTGTGCCTCAGGTCTGAGTTCAGGCACACGTTCACCCATGCTCTCCACTACAGTAAAGGGCCTGATTTACTTACATCAATTTTCAAATAGCATCTCTATGAAAAACAAGAGTTCTGCTGCTGAAAACAAAAGTTAAAAAAAAAATCCTGTAAATAAATGAATAAGGAACAAAACCAAAAAAAGACTGATAAACACCAACTTACTTCATCTTACAGGTTTTTAAATATGAAGCTAGAGAAGTGGGGAGACTTTCCCACTATTTCAGACACTGACCCAGCTCTGCCGACTCCTAATTCAGCCTTCCTTCTGTTAGAGCTTACAACTTAAGCACGTCAGCCTGCTGCAGCAGCTAATCTTTCCCTCCTCAGCTCCGCATTCCCAGGCTCCGGGTGCAAGGGACGGTGAAGGGTGGGTGAGGGAGCGTCAGTGCTTAACCCACGGGATGGGTCCTTTTCTACATGGGCCTAACCACGAAAATCCCTGCCAGGAACTTTTCACAGGAGAGCAGATTTCCTTCTCATGAACCCCAACTATTATCATCATTTCTGGGATAGAAGTTTCCAGGCAATGGTATGCAGTCCTGTTAAGCAGGAAGGAGTCGGAGTAAAGGAGAGAGATTGGGAGGCTCCGCTCGGTCCTGCCAGGCGTCTGCAGAGGCCCGAGGACTCCCTGCGAGGAGCCTGACCCGGCACTGCCTCCCCTCCATGTGCCTCCCCCTCGCACCTCTCTGGTTGCTTCCTTTTTAAATGCTTCCTCTGGGTCCTTAACATTTAGTTTCTGTCTACACTCTTCTAATTTGCCTTTTTTTCCTCCTGTTTAGAAGCCCCCTATAAAGGACCAAAAGTATGGAGTTTGTTTATTGGGATCACAGCAACAAGTTTCTGGGTTCCTGGCAGGTGCTTCCAGCTGCTGCGCGCACACACACACACACACACACACACACCCCTTCCGGCATGAAACCACCAGGAAGTCTATGTGTTTTCATTGGTACCACACGTTGTCCTGAACATTTTCAGAACCCCTTCTACAGTAACACAACTTTTAAAAATTAATTTCTAGGGTCAAGGTCATTAAAAAGAAAACATCATTAAGCTCTTTGAAATTCCACTGGGTTTTAAAGATTTAAGATACTCACGGTGTTTAATATAAATTTTGCCAAACTTTTAAATAAACTAAAAAATTCACAACAGTTGACTCCCCCCGAAGGTCCCTTTAAAACACTTACAGATTGCTCAGATGTGGGTCATGACGGATGACTGCGAAAGGGCCCTGCATGGATGGCATGCAATGAAACACCTCCCCCTTCTGTAGATCCTGGCACCTGAAGTTCTCTGTGGTCTTTCCCCTAATGGAGTGATTTCCAAATGCCAGTTGTGGGCCAGGGCCAGTTGTTGACATAGTCTTCAAATTCAGGAGTGAAATGAGAAAGGCCAGGAAAATAGTGTGCCCCGTCTCCTACAGCTAAACATATTCAATGGCAGGCTCTGTCCTCTATTTTGAGATTTTTATCTTTGCTTTTCTTGCCTTTCTCTTTTGGTATTAAAATGTTCATTTCTTACAGAAAGCGAGGGTAATAGTGGATGATAGACATATTCTGTTTTGTTTAAATGACCTTTCTTTATAAAATTAAAAGATGGAAACTGCATTGGTTTTAAAACCAATTTTAACTCTACATGAAATTTAAAGTCAGGAAAACATTGCTCTAAGGTTGCGTCAAATCCCAAGACCGGGAATGAATGCCTGCAACCAGGCATTAGCTTTTTTTTAAGAACTTCTCTTCCGGAAAGTATAGAGAATGAGGATGGTGAAGGATTCCTCACCCTACTTTACTCTCTTTTCCCAGCATTCATGGAGGTTGAGACGCCCTGAATGCAAGGTCCTCTTGAGATGTGAAACAGAAATAGGGCAACGTGATGTGCAAGCTGCCTCTGCTGTTGATCTACTCTTGTGCCTGCTGGCTCAAAGGCTCATGAAGTATGACACTGTGTCACAAACAGAGTCCTCGATGTGCTTACATTTTCCTGATGAATGCTATAAATTTTCTTCTTGTAGTGAACAAACATTGTTTACGCAGCTGTGAGTCCTTAAATGCAAACTGACTTTCTAGCCCAATGTATCTTTGTTTCAAAGACACTTAAGGAGAGCTCTCTTCTGGCATTTGGGGAGGACTTTTCAAGGAAGACCGCCTAATTAGGAACAATCACTGTGCATTAGATCCACCAAAAAGAAAAAAACAAAAACAAAAACATTAGGCCCTGTTAAGTGTTTCCATCCTGGGCTGGTTACAGGCTTCATCTAAAGTGGCTTCTCGCCTGGCTTGAAGGGCCTTCGCTGTGGAGGCTGAAGGTGAGAGCAGCTGCTGGTCGGCCCAACAGATCTAGAACAAACTCTCAGGAAATCTCAGCCTCCTCAGGCAGCTGAATTCCTACTCCTCTGAGACCAGCTGGGATTATTTTCTTACTTCATTTAACCAGCCAGATGATAGATTGACTGATGGGGTCACTATGTCCAGAGCAAAGTAATTTTAGAATGAAAATTATGCAATAGGTTAGACTACAGCTCAATTTTTATCACCCCAAATGCATACAATGTCCCTAATGTGATTGCCTTTGGGCTAAGGCTGAAAGAAATGTTTAGTCCCAAGATGGCTATAATTTCTGAAATAGATTGAGTGAAACCTCTCTCTCTTTTTTTTTTTCCTGCTTGAACACATGGAAATGAATTTCCTAGGTTTTATTTTTTAAATATCTGGTACAAGGTAAAAACTGCAGTGATGAATATTTCCTGTGGGGCCAGTGGCTGGTGAGGAAAAGTCGCCAGGCTTTATCTGACAGTTCATCAAGTTGCTATTATCATTTTCATGCTTGGGTCAGTCACACAGACAAGCTTCTTGACAGTGAATTGCCTGGGAAACTGGGAATTGATCCCATTTTTAAAAAGTCTTCAGCACATAGGTTTTCGCTGAAGTGGCTTCTAATTTAAAATGCACCCCAGGACATCATAGTAAGTTTCTTTTTGTGCTTTTTTTTTTTTAATTCTCTGGTTATTCCTGTTGACTTTTCTAATTTTTCTTTTGAAATAAAGGATGATTGTCAATCTCACGATTTTATAGAAAAGCTCAGTTTTGCAAGAACATCAGAAATTTCTCATTTGAACATCTTATGCTGTTCCCAGTTGCTGAAGCTTAACTTTGACTCCTGAACCCCATGTGTAAATCAGTCCTCCTTTTCACCCTTACCCATCCCGAAATGAGCCTCTTCCTGAAGTTCTTGTCTCATTTTTTGGGGCATCCCTATCTACTCAACAGCAAGAGAACAGAAGAAGTCTTGCAGTCAGAGGGTCTCCTTTCCATCTATCACTCTACACCTATACACTGGGTACCTACCAAGTGCCACACACCGCTCTAGGTAGTGGCAATACAGTCATGTACAAGACAGAGACGGAACTGTTTTCATAGCAATTACATTCTAGTACATTTCTTCCAACACACTGTCTCTTTTCATGGATCTTCCCAACCTCAAATACATTTATATATTTCAATATGTATAATATATTTTGATATATATTTAAGACATAAAATGGATGTTCTCACAAGCATGGCCCAGTTTCTTTTAGTTGCCCCAGATACTTGTTGGACAGAAGGGGATGTGCTGAACAACTTGAAATGGGTTGGGAGTGCTATGGTCCCATCTGAGAAGGTTAGATGCTTGGAAGCTGCTTCTTTTGGATTCAGATGAGCAATGTGCAATAAAAACTCTCCATGCCTGGCGAGTCTTCTTTGCCTTGGTGCACACTGAGAACTGGCTGACCAAAGGTTTCAGCTAGGATGATGGAAACATGTTTTTCTTTGTTTCTGATAGTCCTCTGTTCACTGTGTGATCCTGTCTTCTTGATCTTCAGCATTTCTAGTAAATCTACAAAGTTGACCCATCCACAGTTTGATCCCTAATAGAATAGATCTCCCTCCCATTCAGTGGGAAGCCTTCTCTGGGAGGTCAGCAGTTAACTTCTTAATGCCATGACCCACTTTTCGGTCTCAGTACCTCCTAGACTTTGCACACGCTGGTCCCTTTCCTTAGAAAGAAAGTCCGTTCCATTGGGCATTTTCTCCTTTTGGAAGACTTCACCAACTTCCTCAGGCTGGGCTAGATGGTATTTTCTCTCTATGTCAGAAGTACTGTCAGCACTTCTCCTCCCAAACTAGAGAACACTTAGATGCAGGGTAAATGTGATGCCCAAGTTGGCCGTATGAATATATGGTGAGAAGGCCCTCTACTGAAACATATTTCCCCACTTTTTCTCCTTATTTTAGCCTATCAAAGTTCCTGAAATGTCCATTAAAGAATTCCTGTGCATTTAAGGTTTCCCCATCAAAATGTTACTACTCTTGGGAAGAGTAATATATTTCTTTGGCTTTTTTATTACTGAATACTAAAAAAATAACTTGCATCTGGGAGAACGCTTTGTAGGGGATGTTACCTGAAATTTGGTGCCCAGAAGCAAGAGGAGGGAAGAAAGATGTCAAATTCCACCAAATTATTATTTTCTTCTATCTGTTTTTGACAACTATCTTTAAAAGATTATAAGTGCCACACGTGAATTCAAGAAAGAGAATAAAGTAGGATTCTAAGAAGTAATAAAAAACTTTTGAAGGAAGCTGGTATTATATCATTTCTATCTCTGACATTTCTGCTCATATACTAAAGTTCATTGAAAACTAAGAACAATTAGAGAATATATACATTTTATATAATTTAAATTGACATTTTGTTTTAAGACATATATCTTAACACCATTTAATACTTCACTAAAGTTTGCAGAAAAAGACTACTTTTAAAAATAAAAGGCAGAGAAGCAGAAAGAAAACAATGAAATAGTGTAATTATCACTAAAATTTCAGTTCATTTAAAAAATTATACTTCTGAGTAAAAATGAAAATAAATTTTGTGAAACTATTTGGACACAATGGTTTTGGTAAATATGCAAATACATTAAAGTTCTAAAAAACTGGTTTAATTTAAAATAAGCCTGATACATAACTAAATAAGACTTAGATAGCAAAAGAGGTTAAGGGTGAAGTTAGGAGTGTTTAAATGCGTATTTTTTCCACCTATTTTAAAATATTTATAGCAGGGTTTACTTACAGTTACTTCTGAAGTTTCAAATGCTAAATATCACTTTGAACTGTCTACCTTAATTGAGTCAGGATTTAGGGCAATAAAAAATACAAAACTGTAATTTTTCTTACTAAAAAACTATACGTTTTTTATTTTATGTTTATGTTCTCCATTGAGAACTAAATCGTACCTAAGAGAACTATAAAAAAAATCATAAAAATTATTAAACCAAGGAGAAAACATCTACCTATATCTAGGACGAAGATATTCAGTATGCTAGGATCTCTCTCCAATGTCCAAAGAACAGCCAACCAAAGAAACAAACAAAACCCAGTTTCTTGGAATATCATCTGAGGACTTCTAATTTTAACATGCAGAATGAAGTCAGCATTTTCTCATTCACTTTTCAGAAAAGCCACCCAAAAGCAGAAAGGAAAACAGGGGAAATAGAGATGCAAAGCCTATCCTTTGTAAACTAAGAAACAACAGAGACCCCAAAATAAAAAATAAGAAAAAAAGACTTCCAAAATCAGTCGAACAAGGACATAGGAATCGCCACAGTGAAGATGCCCATGGATGCTGAGCTGGGAATAAGTTGTAAGAGTCTTAAGTGACACATACTAAATGTAAACCCAGCTTTTTACAACAAGGGCCAGCAAACTTTTTCTTAAATAGCCAGACTGTAAATTTTTAGGCTTTGTGGACAATATGGGCGTGCTGTGTTGTAAGAAAACTATAAAAACAGGCAGCTGGCCTGTGGACTGTGGCTTGCTGACTGTTGTTCGATAGTAATAAGGGTGTACCAGATTGCGTGAGAGATTCTCTTGATTTCAAACTGATGAGATTTTTGGAAAAAGGAGAGGAGATAAAGCTAAATGAAAAGCGGTATAAAAATACCATACTTGTTGGAAGCAGTCTACCAGTGTGCCCATGAGGAGGAAACTGACTTTGCTTTATGTGTAGCCCAAAGCTGCTGGTATCACTTGCCTGGAGAAAGTTAAAGGCTAAAATAACTGACTTTCTCATAAGAAAAACCCCTACTAGCTGGAACATGGCCTATACTGCTCTCTCATAGAAGCCTTTTTTAAAAAGCTGGGTAGGAAAAACTTGTCTTATTCTGTGATCAATCAGAAAGAAATCAACTCAGGATCTATGAAGAGATATTAAGAGAAGGTGAAATAAAAAGGAGGACAGAAAGGGGAAAACTAAATGGTAGTCAAGAAATATTCACCAGAAAATGTCTAATATGGTAGATGAAAATTGATGACCAAATACATTCCTGAGCTTTTTAAAATGAATTATTAATCACTTATATGCAATTTCACAGGAAACAATAATGAAAGAACAGAAGTAGCTCAAGCATGTGCTGGCAGAATTAAGGGAAGATATGAAAAAAGACTAAAAAAAACCCAAAAACAGAAATGGAGGTCAAAGTGCAGCTTGGAAGCTGCACAAAGATTGGGCACTGCTGAAAACACAGTGAGGAATGTGAAAGACACATCAGGAAAAAGGGAGTGTAAAGAATAAACAGACAAGAAGCTTAAAAAGATTACATGAAAGATATGGATAAATACAAAATAAATTAAACATATGCATAATTGATGACACTGAAGAAGAAAATTTGAATTGTAAGATCACTCTTAGGAATATTACACAAAAATAATCAATATAAAACACTATCAAACAGAATCCAGTAACATATTAAAAACTAACACACCAAGACCAAGTGTGATTTATTCCAGGAATGCAAGGATGGTTCAATATTAGGAAATCTGTTAATTTATTTTCATCACACTAATAGATTAAAAGTCATGTTTGCTAGATGCTGAGAAGCACTTGTTAAAACTCAACATCCATTCTTATTTGTTAGCTTTATCAATAAAATAGCAACAGATACTTCATTAACATAATTATATTTATCTCAATCTAAAATCTAGCATCATTTTCTTAGGGTGAAACTGAGAACTATTCACAGTAAAGTCATGAATAAGACAAGGATGTCTACTATCACTACTACTAATATACATTCATCTAGAGATCCTGGTCAATTCAGTTATCCAAGAGAAAGCAATAAAATGTAGACAACTTAGGAAAAAAAGACAAATCATATTTCTTTGTAGATTATAAGATTTAATACTGAATGAATATAAAAAAGTAATCCAACTGAAAAAACATTACAAATAATAGTGGAATTTAGTTAGGCCCTTGGTTACAAGATTAATCTATAAAACCATCATCCCTCATATATTAAAAGATGTATTAATAGAAAACACTTTATTTTTATTTATTTATTTTGTTTTGTTTTTTGGGGGGAGGTAATTAGCTTTTTATTTATTTATCTTTAATGGAGGTACTGGGGATTCAACATGGGACCCCATGCATGCTCGGCACACACTCTGCCACAGAGCTGTACCATCCACCCCAGAGAATACTTTATTCTTAATAACAATATGACTAGAAATATTTAGAAATAAATTTATCAGATATAATAGATCTGTATGAAGGAATCTTTACAATGCTACTCATGGACAGAAAAAAGTACTCATATAAATGTAAAAATATTCTATATTCTTGGCAAGTGAAACTCAGTATCATGCAGCTTTCAGTTCTCTCCAAATTAATGTAAACATTTAATAAAGATAGTTAATATATGTATCAATGGAATTTTGGAGTCTACATGATTCTAAAGTTTATATAGAAAAATAAACACGCAAAAATAACCAGGAAAATTCAGGGGGAAAAAAGAAAAGAAAAGAAAATATGTGGTACTAACCCTACCAGATGTTAAAATATTTAGAATATGATAAGTAAGTGTGGCATTTCAAATTAATGGAAAAAAGTTGAAATTAAATAATAAATGTTGCTTATTTTGGCCCAGTCATTCTATTGAGTTGCCTTCTGGAAAAATGAAATACTGAGTTCTAATCTCACATCTTACATCAAAATAATTTCCTGATGAATCAAAGATTTCTACATAAATAATAAAAATATAAAAATACTAGAGCACTCTATAAGAAAGTTAAAGTACTGTAGTGGAGAATACCTAAGTATGTCATGAAACTCAGAAGCCATAAAAAAATTTATAAATCTGATAATATAAAAATATAACTGACCAAAAAGTTTGCAATTCATAATATAAACTGGCATTATCCAATATAAATATAATGTAAGATGCAATTGTAATCCTAAATTTTCTGCTAGTTACATTAAAAAAGTAAAAATAAATGGGTGAAATTAATTTTAATAATTTATTTTATTTAACTTGACATATCCAAAATATTTTCTTTTCAATAAGTAATTAATATAAAATATTATAAATGAGACAGTTTCATTCTCTTTTTGGTACTAAGAGATCTGGTTTGTATTTTATACTTATTGGGCACCACAATTTGGATAAGCCACATTTCAAATGCTCAAAAGCCACATGTAGGTGGTGGTTATCACATCTGACAGCACTTTAATGAGTTAATTTCCTTAATACAGAATATTTTAATATAGAAAGAGTTCTCATAAATCAATAAGGAAAAGTCTAACAATTAAAAGGGACAAATGTAATAAATTCACTAAAATTAGAGAATTTCAAGTTAAGCTGTAAGAAAATATTATTTCATCTCAGATTGGCAAAAGTCAACAAATTTTATAACATGCTGAGTCCATGACGAAGATGAGATTCAGTCATCTCATATCCTAATAGTAAGAGTATAAATTGGTACAGTCTCAGTGGAAAGAAATTGGTAACATACATCAAAATGACCAATACACATACCGTTGACCTAGCAACTCCAGTTTCAAGAAATTTTCTTAGAGCTATACTTGCAAGTATGAGAAATTGGTTATGTGCCAGTGATTTATTGAAATATTGCTTATAAATGTAAAAATTTGGAAACTGCCTAAATCTTTATGAATGGAGTACAAGGTAAATAAATTATGGAACACTATATAATAAAATACTGTGCAATAAAACTAATAAGGTGCTAGTTACTGTAATGCCGTGAGAGGCTATTCAGGCTGTATTGTTATGTGGGGGAAAAAAAGGCAAGCCACGGACAAGTATAAATAGTCTAGGTCCACCTCTACAAAAATTTTATGTACCTATACATAGTATGCGTAAGTGCAGACATATTGGGTGTGTCTGGGAGGATCCATAAATAGTTAGTAATAGAAATTGTCCATGGGAAGAGGAACTGGTTGACTCGGGGACAAGGATAAGAGAGTTGCTTTTTACTGTATATCCTTTTATGCCTTTTAATTTAGTACCAAGTATGTATTATTTATTCAAAATTTATATGAAATATTTAAATATATTAAAGGGGATTGAAGCAACAAGGATACTCACTGAGGCTATTTCACTCAACTTTTCATATCTATTGCACGTGTATATTTTAAAACTTCTTAAAATAGTGGTGTTAAGGCAACATCCTGTTCCAAATGCAGGCACCAACCCAAATAACACAGGTCTGCTCTCTGAAAGTTTTGTTCTTGGCTCTGGTTTCCTTGACAGTGAGGAACACCTGTTACACATTGTTCACTTAGACCTTTCTGACCGCCTCTGTTCAGTGGGACCAAATGGCAGTTATTTCCAAATAAGAATCTCCTCTTCCAAATGCTCCCTTAATCCTATTGTAAGCTCCTGAGTCAGGGAGGCCTCAATTAGACTTCCATCATAGTCAGCAAGGGCCTGAATTCCTGAGGGGCTGCTCTGGATTCAAAGGGTAAATGGTAAATATTTCCAGAAAAAAAAAACGGGTTTGCATGTTTTCAGGATCCAGAGGCCCCCTTGTCAACTTTGCCTTCCATCTCTCTGGAAAACCCTGGCTGGTTCCGAATCCTGACGACTCTCATGAAGAGAATCACAGCACACCCTTGGTGGCACTGATCCCAATGGGCCTTCCTTGCCCACCTCCTGGAAGACAATGAAGGCACTGGTAACATGGTATCTGGCACAGTTTGAGTCTGTATGTGAGGTTATGATACCAATTGAAAATGGGGTTGCAATTGCCAACATGAGTTTAAGTCATTTAAAAGATAATAATAAATGAGTTGGCAACTGAATAGTCACTCGTATTGGGGTGGGGAGATAGACTGACCTAGATTTCTCAGATCCCTGTGAATTCAACCTTGAGCATCCAAATCTGTTAAGCAAAATGGTGCTGCATCCTGCTTGGTGTGTGGCAGTGCAGGGGCCCTGAGGCACTCCAAGTTCTCTGGTCCCACAGTTCAATGTCGGGCCAGAGTTTTCCAGAATCTACATATGTAACCCTGGGAGGTGGATTTATAATCATTCAAAATTTCAATCACCAGTGAAATGCTGGCGTGTCCAAGCAAGGCACTGGCGGGCTCTCTGCCCAGACTGTGGAAATGTGCAAGGATTGGAGAGAAAGGGATTAGGTATTTCTACGCCAACCAGTGGAGGTCAGTGTTGAGTCACTGATCTCTCGTGTTAACTGGACGCAGAAGCTACCACAGTAGACAGGTCCTTGCTCATAAAAGAGAGACAGAGGAAGGACACTCAAAGATGAAAACTGTGGTGCCAGGACACAGTTCGAAGTGTAAACAGCTGTTCCATGGTGCCCAAGGATGATTGCTTGGAGTGGCTGGTAACTTTTGGAGCAAACTAATGCATGGGGTACTGCATAGTAAGAAGGTGGGTGGAGGGGTGCCTGGGTGTACATACAGCTTCTGCTACCGAGAGCTGGTCCTATCTTTTAAACTGACTGCTTCCCCAAAGTCCTCTCTGCTGAGAGGTTCTGGGATCCAAAGGGAGCATGCTGGTCTCTTCATTATCTAAATGAGTTTTAAGAACGAGTAGAGGCTGGAAGTTGCTTCCCAAGAGTAAACTTGCAGGCAATATGTTTCTCAGGGTCACTGTCCTTATTTCTATGACATTTGAAAAGCCTCCTCAAACGTTCTTGCCAAACAGGGAGTCAAGCCCACTGCTGGCCCGCTGGTGGCCACTCCCTGGGGGGGCCACCCTCATTACTCTCTAGATACTGCACACGGAGAAATTTAGAGTCCGAGGGAGGAGCCTGTGGTGTGCTAACCCCTCACTAACCACCAGCCTCCAGCAACAGAAAACTCCAAGAGGCCATTCATAGCTCTAGTGTCTCCTCACCTCACCTCTCTTCTCTCCTCCTTTGTGGCCCACAAGTTTTCTCTCCATAATTTGAGGCTTTGAGGGTGTAAAGAAGTGAGTGGAATATTTGTCCAAATTAAATACTTAAGCTGTTGAAGGTTCACTCAGCTGGAGTGGGAGATGGGCAGAAGGCTGAATGTGCAGGAAAGCCCCACTTTATATGGATTAAACGTCCTCGTGGGTAGTGGTTACATTTTCAGATGCTTATTTTCCATCATCAAAGGGTAGCTAAGGCGGGTGGATGGCAGCTCTCTGTGTCTGTTAATGCCTGGGGGTGTAGGTAGCAATTAGTAACTTAGAATCATGCTCTTTGTATTCCTCAGAGCGGATGATTCCTGTACAAGGCTCCGATAAGCAAAGGACAATTTTTGAAATAGAAAGGGAAGGACTGCTTTCTTGGTTTCTGAGTTTGGTATTCTTCTTTACATTTTGGTGTTTACTTTTGGGAGACTTTCAGTTTCTTTTTTACAGTCAGTCAAGGAGGGCTGAGCACTGACAATAGGTATTTGTCTTCTTATACAAGTACCATGTGCTTTAGTTACCAGAAACTGCCACTGCTCTTTTCATACCACAGCCTGGCATGCTCCCATGCCCTCACCCATGCTACCTTCTGTTGTCACACTTCTTTGCTTGTGTTCTCTACCACCGGCCAATCCCAAGATAGGCATCTTTCCCGAATGGTGAAATTCTGTTCATTCTTCAAACCTAACTCCAATGTCACCTTTTGCATAAGGACTTCAATGCCCCCTGCGTTGCAATCCTTTTTTGCCCCGACAAAATTAATCATTCCCTGCTCCATCCCTCCCCAGAGAATTGCATATATTTTGATAGTGTATACACACATCTATGTGGACTTCAAATAGTTAAACAGAAAAACTTCAGTAATGCAGGAGAGAGGTCATCAAAACCCCCTGTTGTTGCCATTGGGAGAATGAAGACAATGCAATACAGGCAGTAATCACAGAGTAAATGACTTCAAATAAATGGAGAAAAGAGGAGATAGCTTTTCTAGATAGCTTCTAAACAGATTTTTTTCAATTGCTGTCTCCAAATCAGAGGGGTCTATAATACCACTCCCCTCCACAGTAGTGCAGAGAGGAGAAGGCAGTTTGTAGAAGTCACTTTACAGAGTCCCTTTTAGAGAAGACCGAAGTCTCCTTAAGTTTCTGCATTTGCCCAGATCTGTGCAGTTTTTTTTTTTTTTGCGCTCTTTTTTTTTTTTTATTGAAGTATAGTTAGTTTACAATGTTGTGTCAATTTCTGGTGTACAGCATAATGCTTCAGTCATACATTTACGTACATGTATTCATTTTCATATTCTTTTTCATTATAGGTTACTACAAGATATTGAATATAGTTCTCTGTGCTACACAGAAGAAAGTTGTTTATCTATTTTATATATAGTAGTTAGTATCTGCAAATTTTGAACTCCTAATTTATCCCTTCCCAACCCTTTAGTCCCTGGTAACTGTTAAGTTTGTTCTCTACGTCTGTGAGTCTGTTTCTATTTTGTAAATAAGTTCATTTGCGGCTTTTTTTTTTTTCCTTCAGATTTCACATATGAGTGATACCATATGGTATTTTTCCTTCTCTTTCTGGCTTAGTTCACTTAGAATGATGATCTCCAGGTCCATCCATGTTGCTACAAATGGCATTATTTTATTCTCCTTTATGGCTGAGTAGAATTCCATTGTATACATATACCACAATTTCTTTATCCAGTCATCTGTCGATGGACATTTAGGCTGTTTCCATGTCTTGGCTGTTGTAAATAGTGCTCCTGTGAACACTGGGTGCAGGTGTCTTTTCGAGCTGTATTTTTCTCCGGGTGTATGCCCAGGAGTGGGATTGCTGGATCACATGGTAAGTTTATTTTTAGTGCGCAGTTTTATCTATGAATGGAAATAGCTGGTGCTACAGAAATGTAGTTGTTAAAGAATCTCAAGTTTAGAATCTAAACTATAATCAGAGCAGAAGAACTTTTTAAAAATTGCAGGCAGAATTCTCTGAAGTTAATAAAATCACTCTGATAGAAACTAACCTGAAATCTAGGTTAAGCTGGGACATGGACCAGAGAGGACTAGAGAACAGCATCAGGAAATAATACAAAATTGTAAAACCAAATGCAAGAATTCAGACAGGGACAAGGCTAAGGTGCTCTCCATGGCCATTTGTGCTGTAGACTTAGTGAGTGCATTAGTGAAGCGGGGCACTTAGTGAGTCTCTCTGTAATGTGGAGGCTGGAGTCTGCGTATGTGTGCACACATGCGCAGTTGAACAGTATTGTGACATCTTGACTTGTCTGCTGCCCTGCCCCCAACCAGACAAAGCTCATTGACTGTTTGTGGTTTACTGACTCAGGGAAAGGATGTGTTAACCAAAAGCAGAGAAAGGGGACCCTCTTCTGGCTTTTGAGTTTCCAAAACCAAAGCCCAGAAAAAAAGCAGAGAAAATTAAAAGCAGAGGTTCCAGCTTCCTCGGAGAAAGATAAAGCTTTCTCAGCTTGGGTGAAAGGGAAGAGTTGGAGGGGAAGTGAGGAGAGCTTACAAATGGGGGTGTATTTTTTCTGAAGGTGGCGTGAGGTGGGAGGGATGCCCACACAGGAGTGTGGGATCCAGGTGCAAAGGCTGACCCAGGGCCCTAGTATGCAGGAAGACTCCAGAGAAGCAACAGCGGCATGGCTCCAGTGCTTTGACAGATCCACGGAGTTCCTAGTCCTCTGATGTAGGGAATGACCAGTAAAACTGTCCTGCTTAGAAGTTCTGTCATGGCTTGGAGTAGAGATGGGACATCATCAGCCTCTGAGAGTTTTTCATGACTTTATGCAACCTGGCAGCAGCCAAATAATTTCTTATGGGCTGAAGAATGGCCCACACAAGGAGGCCCCAGGCCGGATGAGGCCTTGCACACATGATCAAGGGATTGTGGGCTGAGAACCAAACAGGATGGCCATCTCAGTGGCAGCCAGCATCATTAGGTGATGATGAAGAACCAGATGCCCACCGAGAGCCCTGGCACTGCAGGGATCCCCCTGGCCCACTCTGCCCTGCCCTGAACTTATGTGGAGTCAAGAATTGCCTAGGTTTCAATTTATGCCCAGTTTAGCCAAAAGGGGACTCAGTTTATAAAGTGAGTAACTAAGAATATAAAAAAATTTATTTGGGGAACCGTTGAGTTTGCAGTAAGGTTTGTGAATTTTGTTGTTTTGTACAATTGCTTAATTCTTCGTGTACTCATCTGTTGCACCGTGAACTCCTTAGTCATTCTATTTTCCTAAGCCCAAACAGTGTGACCCAGGAGAGAGGCTCAATAAATATTCATTAAATGAGTTCAAGAATGCTCCTAATGGTAGGGGACAGTGATTGAATCTTACAATTCTTTTGTGTCCCCCTCAGATCTGGCAGATTTGGAGGCACAGAATTAGGGCTCAATACTCACCAAGCAAATGAACTACTGCTACTGCTGCTGCTACTACTGATTAATAATAATAATAATGATAATAATAACAATAACAATAATATAAAATACATGACATCAGAGAGATGTTCAGTTTCCTCAGCATTTTCCAAAGGAAAGTGAATCTACATCTGTCTGAATTTTTCTCAGTTGTGTGTCTAAAGGTCTGAGCAGGACAAGCCCCTCAATGTTTTAATGTTTTCATATCTTTCCCTGCTCTGAGAGTAAACAATTGCTAATGAACTCAAGAGCTAAGAAAACACATAAATGCTTTTTTAGGTACTAAAAAAGAAGAAACAAACACCCACTCTTTTTCCATTTCCCATTCCTACATCAAAACTCTTTCTGATTCTTTATTAAAATGCAAAAACTTGCAAAGAAAAAAAGAATGCTTCCTTAAGTGTTGCTCAGTGATTAGGGCCTTAAAAGCGGGATACAAGGTCCCTGTGTCTGGAACCCTTGTTATATTAGCATATTTAAGGAAAGGGTTAGATTTCTCTCAATATTGACTTTGGTTGAGTTTCCTCCCTCATGTCTCACACCCACAGTGACTGAGCTTTCTGGGTTGGACTCTAGGTTGGGATTCTGACCACTGAGCCCATTTCTGGGAGGATGAATCCCAGCACCCTTTTGAATGCCAGCTGCTTCCCTTGGGCTGAATCCAGCTCTAGACCTACTCTCTGGACCCATATGCCTGCCTGCTTATCCCAGAACAACCGACTCCATCCAATATGCTCCATGCTCAGGTCTTACATCCTCTCCAACCTGATCATGTACCAAGTCTGTTCCAAACCCTGTAATGGATCCCCGTTTTCTATTGCAGAATTTTCCTTTTGCCGGTCATGTTTTGTTCCAAGTATTAGGATAGGCTAACTACTTTAACAACCCATTTAAGATGTGAAGTGACTTAACACAGAGTTCTACTTCTTGCTCATGACACAGCGTAATGCATGTCAGAAGCAGAGTAGGGGGTCTGCCCCACGTCGTCTCTCAGGGACCCACTTCCCTTCCATCCAGTGACCCTGCCCTGCTCTAGGGCTTCATAGACCTCATCAGTCAACTAGACGGACACCAGACGTTTTCACCAGGCCTGGTGTGGCCTGGTGTGGCGCTCCGCACTTCCATTCACAGTTCCCGACCAGAACCCAGTTACAGAACCAGGCCTACCTGGAAAGTACAATCTGATAGTCTGCTGAGAGAGAAGCAAGAACACATGTTGGTGAGCACCAATAAGCTGAGTCATAACTGTTCAACTTGCACTACTGAAGATCCATAGTTCTCAAAGCTTTCAGGCCAAAAGTGTCTATTACTCACAAGAGATTATACCACCCTAACTAGGTCAGGCCACATGATCTAGCCTAGCTGTTACTTGCAGTCACTTCTTTTCTAACTATAAGAACTGAGAAATGAGCGAGCAGAGGTCAATCATCATAATCATAACGAATTATTTTCATTTTCCAGTTTATGTACCTGATCTCAGTTCTGCAGTTTGCTTTAAAATAATTTCAGTGTGGGTTACCATTTTAGATTGCTGATAGAAACACTGAGATTGCTGAAAGAATATTCAAGTAACATTTGCCATTTATTAACGAATTCAATAGAACCCCCAATATGTGTAACACACATACAGTACTGAATATTTCAAAATGGAGAATGTTAATATTTTAACTATCATTTGAGTTGAGAAATACTAAACAAAAATAGGATAAATGCCATGTTCCTTCCCAATCTAGCTTCAACCCACTTCTTCAACATCATCTTCATCACCTCTTCCAAGGAATAGAACTGATAGCTGGAGCAGGCATAACAAAGGTGAGCGGCTACTCTTCTACCCACCTTTACTGTCAAGCTGTATTTGCTGACAGAGAGTAGGCAAGGTACTGGACAGCAGTGGATGGCTATTGGTGGCCTGGGCATGCTTCAGGGTAAATTTGCTTCTTTTAAGTCACTGTGGCCCCTAGTCCAGAAGGATCTGTTTGATTTAAGAAATGTTTAACCCACTGACCAGAGGCTGTTTTTCTCAGGTCAGCCTCCTACTCTAGGAAAGCACATATTGATTTCCTACAGGTGATATGAGTTAGTACATCCCCAACTTTTGGTTAGTAACTGTAATTCACTAAGCAAGCCAAGGACTTCACAGCTTGGGATCCTTTTATATGGTTTCTGAAGCCAGACCATGGATGACAGAGTACTTAATTCTTAGTTAGAGATGTCAGCCTAGCTTTCACCGAATAATTTTACTGTGTTTCATCACCATATACTAGAAGAAGACAAGTGTTGGCATTAAATTCACCCTGTTGAAAAATTATCTTCCATGGTTAGAGCCTGGGTGGAACTTCAGTTTAAACAGGCTCTACAACTTCCAAAGCCCAGGGAGGAATGTGAGCTTAGTTTCAAGAAAGCTTCCTTCACCCCTCCCTTTCTTCCTCTGGTTATCTGGATTGTTGAGGTGACGCATCGCCCAAGGGCGCCCGCTCCATCATTTACACTGCTTACATGCTAGCCAGGGGCAGGCTCACCAGGAAGCCAGGGAAGCTTGCAGTTCAGGGCCCTCCATACAAAGAGCATTTCCAAGATCCTGGGAGAAGGAAATGTGTTCACATGGTCCATATGTTTTAGTAAAATATGCAAAAGACAGATATTTCTGTTGCAATCAGTTAAGACTGCTGTCTATTTCCAATCTGCCTTCCTCTTCATCACCCTGTGTTGAGCGGTGTTGGGAGTGGCTGAGGACATTTTTGGTAGCAGCTAAAGGGAAGCTGCACTGGGGATGTAATTACTCGGGGTTTAATGAGGTATATACATGACACACAGACGCTTCTCTGTATAGTTATTGAGCTAATACATTTTTGTGTGTAGCGATATCTCCCAGAAACAGAAGTTTGGGCATATCTCAGAGATATTGTGGGTTTGGTTCTAGACCACCACAATAAAGCAAATGATACAATAAAGTGAGTCACACAATTTTGGGGGGGTTCCCAGTGCATATATAAGTTATATTTACACTATAGTCTTTCCAGTGTGCAATAGCATTATATCTAAAAAAAAAAAAAAAGATCAGTTTACATAGCCTAATTAAAAATAGTTTATTGCTAGAAAATGCTACCATCTGAGCCTTTGGTGAGTCGGAGTAGTAACATCAAAAGTCGCTTATCACAGATCATGATAACAAGCATAATAATAATGAAAAAGTTTGAAATATTGCTAGAATTACCAAAATGGAATAACAGAGACACAAAGTGAGCAAACGCTGTGAGAAAAATGGCATGGATAGATTTGCTCAATGCAGGGTTGCCACAAACCCTCAATTTTTAAAACACACTGTATCTGCGAAGTGCAATAAAGAATAAAGTGAATTCAGTAAAATGAGGTCTGATGGGCTGATTCTTGGATTACTTGATAATTCAATGAAAGAGGAAGAGTAAATCATTGGTATGATTTGTTGAACACATTGAAACGGTTTTAATTTCCTGCCAATTTGACATAAAATATTGACTTCAGTGAAGAAAACAGGAAACTTATATTCACCACTACAAGGCGATATATGATGCTCTGGCTGATGAGTGTTATCAATTTACAGAATATCTAGGATTAGTCACTGTGCAAGAAAACTCAAAATAACCTCAAATCCTAGAGTTCATATATGAAAGAAACTTGACAGAGGCTTCCCCACATTTGACAACAATTCTTAAAAAAAAAGAGTAAAACATTGCCAATAAGAAATTGTAAAGCTGAAAGTTTTCAGCTAGAAAGCAAAGACTGAAATTGAACTATCTTTCCATTCTCGCTCTAGAAAATGCTATTACAATACTGTCGTCAGAGGAAAAGTGGGTCAAAGAGCAGTCAAGAAAACGTGGAAAACATACAAAGGTGTCAGGCTGTTAACAAATAAAAATATGTTTCTAGACTTTGTGATGTTTCTGGTATTTGTCAGATCTTTAAAATTGTCATTTGTTGTAGTTTCTTTTTTCATACTAAATAAATATTTTCACACAAGCTGGTATTTATAATTTTGTAATTTTTTTTCTTTAAGAGAGCTCCATAACTGTGTAAATTTTAGGCTCCACAAAATTTGAACCCGCCTCTGCAACTGGCCCACAGGGAGATGAGGGGGAGACGCAGGTGTTCCTGGAGTGGCCAAGAGCAAGTACACACACTCACTGCACACGCACGTGTTCCCTGCTCAACCCTGTCCCCCGGCTACTCCTCAGGTGGCCCTGCTGTTGCTCCTTCTGGAGATGCAAGTCTCATGGCCCACATTTCCTGAACCCCATGTGGTCACCTCCTGTGGGGGCCTGGAGTGGGGTAGGAAGCCCTGGGCAAGTGCTGGGGATGTGAGTGGGAGAGAGTGTCGGTGTCCCAGGGCCCTGCCTGGCTCTGCAAACAGCTCAGGGAGGAGCGTGGCCAAGCCCAGGGGGTGCATCTATGCAACAGTAATTCTCCTGAATCCTGATGGGACGCATATGCTGATTTAATAAAGAGTGTGATTCATGGAACCACAGGTTGGGTACATTTACGGTGACTTTCATCACTGAAGCTCCAGAATCAGAGCTCTCTTGACTCCTCTGTTGTGTCCTTACACCCTTCCGGTCTCCCACTCCTCTTCCACTCAGGGCCACTGTGCAGAGTCACCAATTCAGATGGAGGAAGGGGTAATGGTGCCATCTCCTCCCCGACTCTACGGCTTTTCCTTGAGAATAGCCCAAGTACGTTTATCCAGTTTGGCTAATAATACACTAAACACATATATGTATCTTTTTTTTTAACTTGAGGAGGTGACTTTTTTTTTCAAATGAAGACAGACAGTTAGTCCTGGTTGTTCCTTCCAGAATGCAGTGGGACCAGCTTCCATGGCTAATCTGTAGCGGAAGCCCCTCTGCTGTTACTGCCTCATCTGTAAAATGGGGCTAATGATAACATCCGCATCTTTGGCTCAACAGCTTGGGGGCAGAGTCCTCTTCCTCCCCGAGTAGGTCTTGCGTCCCCACAACCACCACACCAGCCTAATCACCACAGCCTGGCCATTCACACTCCCCGCCACTCCAAATTTTCCCGAAACATGTTTCCTCCTCACTAGTGTCTGAGAAACCAAGAACTTCTCCAAGCTGTCTCTGAGTAAGTCTGACGGTCAGACTTCATGGCAAATATCTTAAAGACAACAAGAAAAAGCAGCAGGGGTCTCCTTAAATGGGGAGCGTTATTTTGGTTCACATGAGATCCTCGTGTGCCTAAGAGGGAATCTCAAAGTTGTGTCATGAAAAGAATCAGAAAAGGATCTGAAAGAAGAAAAACAAACTTCTCTCCCACACAACTCCTACTCTTCCCCTTCAGATCTTCTCTCTCTCTCTCTTTTTTTTTTTTTTCTTCAACAAAACAAAGAAAAAGACATTAATGGCAAAGGACACACAAATGGTGACTAGATAACTCTGGGAAACAGAGACTTGCAGAATTACCTGCTATTTCCTTCTGAGATGTTTCAATTTACCTCATCAGCACCTGAAGTAACATTATGAAGCATTTTATATGGGGGACATATTTTGAAATATTAGAAATGGCCAGTAACGTATCTCACCAGGTTTAAGTTTTCTTAGCTGCAATGTGAACAGATAAAACAAAAGGATCTCCAAGGTCGTTTTGGGGGGCCAACTTTCTATGATTTCATACTAATGATGTTGACAATATTTTGGCATTTAGGTAACATTTCTTTGGTTTTATATTTTTTAAGTGCCTTGAGATCAAGTCAACAGGCATCCATGAAGGAGCAACAGGGCATATAACTCAGAAAAATACTTTCCTATAGGAAACAACTGTGTTCTTGAAAATGTGGAGGAAAAGCGTATTTTTTAAACGGACCAACAACCATTTTATATATGTACCCTGGAGTCTTTGGCCTTCAAGACTCCCACGATGGAGGTTTCAGCAGAGCTTGTTCATCTAGTAAGTCATGTTCCGTTTTCGTAAAGGAGGTGCATTAATCCTGGGTGCTTACACCGCACCGAAGCTCATTCTCCAGAAGATCGCACCGAGGCTCAGAGAAGCTAACTGGGGCTGCTGAGAAGTAAGGGCAGCGGCAGGACCGAGGCAAGAACTCTGCACACTCCAGGCCCACACTCTGACCCGTGAGCCGCAGGCGTCCTGCCCTCGTTAATTCTTCCCGAGAATTAACGCGTTAACGCGCCCCCGTGATGGGCGACCAGCGAACGCGGAGCTCTGAGGCACCACGCCCCCTCCAGGCAACACTTCCCGAAAAGCAGACAGCCTTCTGGATGCTGCCGTCATATGGCGACGAGGCTCTGTCTGTTTGGCAATACAACGGCACTCCAGATGTATGTTTCCCCAAATTAAAACCATTTATTTACAGACATACAAAGGGAAAATAAACCTCCCTCTGCTGTAGACTTCTTAGTAGCTGCTCTCTCCTTTGCTAGAACCCAGGCTCCCCCTCTCTGTTTATGGCTGGAAATCAGGCCGGGTTGGCAGAGTGGCGGCATCCACAAACCCCCAGGGGTGTGAAGTGGGGGGTGTCCCCCAGGAAGGGAGACGTCTGCTTCCTCATGTTGCTCCCTGTGCTTGGTCCCTCGGTGAGAACCCTGACATCCTCCTTCCTCACAGCTCTTGCACGAGGAGCAAGAACAAGTCTCCAGTCTGATTAAAAGTCAGAGGCCCAGGTTTCTTATAATCCTCGCATGAGGTACTTCCCCATGTATCGTCTCCACGTCTGAGAATCCCAGGCTAGGGCCCTTCACATTATTTTCCTCTCAGGAAATATTTCTTCCCTTATAATATTTTCACTTCTTGACCCCTTGAAAAATGATACAGTTCCGCTCTGCGCTTCGCTCGAGGAAACAGAGAACAGAGCAGTCCTGCGTTGGAAGGGATGTGTTAGCGCTGAAGAGGGGAAAGCAGCTTGATGGTGAAGCCTAAAAATTTAGAGTGTACTTGACAATGAGATTCTTTCTGTTAAATGCCAGGAATTGCTTTTCTTGCCTTCACCCTTTTCTTCACCGTGTTGGTATTATTTTTCAGTGTTCTCACACACACAAAGGGCCTTGGGCTGGGGTATGTATGGGAGATGCCCGGGGCCAGCCTGGAATTGGCCGAGGAGGGAAGTCTAGTCATGTGCCCTGAGAGATGGGGAAATAGGTTTGCTAAGCACCCGCTCTGGCTCTGCCTCGGGAAGACTGTTGCAGCAAGGCTAGGCCGCTGGATAAATGAATATTTACTGCCGGTGACCCTGTGTGCACTGGGCCGGAGGCGGGAAGTACAGGGTGAAGTGAAACTCAGAGCTGAGAGGCAGAGCTGGGGATCAGTTCCTCTAAGGGATGTGACCCAGCACAGTGGGGAGTCCCTGCTGGTCCTGTGAACAGAGAAGGCAGAGACTGGGGGTGAGGTGGGGGGACTGGGGCGTGGGGAGGACACAGGCCTGTCTTCTGGACTTAGGGAAGGTTTCACAGCATAGGTTACTTTGAGTCTGTGAAGGGTGAGTGTGGCTTTGGGAGGGCGAGAAAGGGACAGTGGGTATGAGAGAGGAAGCCCCTGAGCCTAGCCAGGGGTGGCAGGTGATCCAACGTCAGTGCCGGGGGTGGAGGGAGGCTGCAGAGCCAGCTGGGGGAGACAGGGGGTGGAACTGGTCTGTTGAGAACAGGGGGAGGGGAATCACCCAGGGAGTAGGTCACTGCTGGAGGCTGGGGGCAGGGGAGTGACATGATTGGGTCCACGTTATAGGCAGCTGGTGACTGTTGTGGAGGATGAAGGGAGGCCAGAGGAGAAACAGCAGGAGGGAGGGCGTCCAGTGAGAAACTTCAACACTCTGGGCAGGAGACAAAGAGTCGGAGCAAATGGGGAGAAGGAGGTGGGTCAAGACTTCTCCAGGGTTCTGGGTGCCTATTGAGTGTGGCGGGCGAAGGCTCGGCCCTTTGATTCCCTGTGTTTGCCTCGCTCAGTACCCACTGATGTCCATTTTACTCGCGCTTCGAATGCTAATTTTAACGTTGGTAATTACAACAGATAGTCTTACTCATTTAACAGTGGGAAGTCTCTCCAGAGTAGAGAAGTGAAGGCAATGCTGCTAGTAGTAACATTTAAAATTTTTGCTCTAAATCCCTTCTGGGCCTTTTTAAGTGGACATACTCATAGCCAGAATAATTTTAATAGCATTAACTAAGTAAATGCTAGGCATTGTTTTAAGGACTTCACATGTATTATAACTTACTGAGCTTTCACAATAACCCAAAAAGATAGGTACTGTCAGAAAAATTATCCAAAATTTAGGATAAAGGCAAGAAGGTGGACAGCAGGTCCTTTCAGTGTTAAGAGGGCAAAGGCTACCCAAGGATTTTCTCAAGGAATGTCCTTGGTTTGCCTCATTGCTTAATCTTGATGAAAGTTCCCAGACTTAGAGAAGTCACTTGTTAATTTAAAGACTTTGATCCAGGAGATTTACAAATAATTTCTCATGAGTGAAACACATAATCCCAATAATTTATGTTAGATATTAACCAGGTTATATCTAATCCAACAATCCTACCCTAATAGTTCTTTGTTAAATTGCCTATAAATATCCTAGCTTCTCAGATGCTCTTTGAATTGATCATAACATCTTATTAGTTATGTCTTTAACTAATGAGTTAAAAATACATGATTTAAAAATTATTTAAAATTACATTTTAAAAATTATTACCCTGATTTTATAGAAGGATAAACTGAGGCACAGAGAAGTCATGGGACTTGGCTTAAGATCAAAGAGATCCTTTGTATCTCTCAGGGGTAGAGCCTGGATTCAAACTAGGTAGTCTGGTTCTAGAAAAGTCTCTATATTCACTCCTACCGAGGGTTATGTATTTAATTTAACAAATATATACTGAATTGTTATTTTGTAGCAGATTCTGTATTAATCTTTTCATTGTAAATTGTTTTCATGTTTTATAGTACAAGCTTAAAAATAAGCCCTTGTCCATATGTCCAGGCTCTAAAAAACCAGGCTAACAGTGTTCTGGGCATTCATATAACTTGCTGTGTCCTTTCTGTTGGAGTCTACAGCTGTCCGTGCATCTGGGGAAGCAACTGTACTTCCCTCAAGCAGAGGGAGGAATCAGAAGAGGTAAAATCACACTCTTTGATGATGGGGTTAGGGCCAATGTAAATTGCAGAAAATGGTTTTCTTCCAGAACCTTGGGCCATGTAATTCATATTTGTAAAGCGGGACATGCAGAATGATGTTATATGAAGGCTCCCCTCTGCCAAATCTTCATCATCCATGCTTTGCTTCAAAATCATGCCACAGTTAGCTTCAGTTTCCAAACCCAATTCTAATCTTAATGTTGGTCCTTTATGCTAGAACCTTTCCAAGCAATTAGAATGGGTGATTTCCTTCTATTTCAGCTGTCAGTATGTTTCTGTTATTGTTTTGCTATGTCTCTTTCTTTAGGTGATAAAATCACAGCATAAAGCAACTGGGATAGCTTTGGCCACACCTGTACCACCAGCTGTTTGCTGAGAACATTCAGCAAGTGATAAACGTTGGTGATAAATGTTCTGCTCTTGGAGAAAACAGGTTCTTCCCACTACACTTGGAAGTGTTTACCTCCATTTTGTGGATGACCAGTTGAACTCCAAAGCCAGGAAATTCACCTGCATCCCAGAGAGGAAGGAAGTGATGCTCCAGGCATGTTCTCCACCCAGCCTGTCCAACAGTGACGGTGATGCCTAATTTGCCATTTAGCTCTGCAGGCTCTTAATCTCCCAGTCACTGGCCAAGTCGCCTTGGATAATCTTTCTATAGTTGGCCATGGCGCTGTAACAACTACTCAGTGCTCCAAATGCCACAATCCAGCTTCCAATTTCCAGTGGGTTATGTTGACTCCAGCATCTACTAACATATTTGGCTTCTAACACAGCAAAACTCTGGGAGGAAACTTTTCTATCCACCTCCCCACCCACTAGAAAATTAATAAAATTTAAAGAAATGATAACATAATACTATATTGTTATTAATTGTTGCATCTTCTGATTCAAGTTAAAATGCTTCAAGATGTTAAAGGACTGGAATACTAGTGAGTGCCTGGGCTCATTCCTGATTCCTGGTGCATCCATCTCTGTGTCTCACTTGTTCCAACTCAAGGTGCCTGCTGAATTTGGGTTCCCTCCAAATAATGCCGTATCATGGCTATGTGAATTACTCTTCAGCTTGAATCAGTAAGGAGGAATGTTGACATTGGACACCTGGCAGAGGTGGCAGACTTTGGCTGCAGTGAACCGGTGTCTCAGTGACAACAGTCATGGTACTTATGCAGTGCGTGACGTTAACTGAGGAATCATTCCTTCTCCTCCCATAACGAGTCTAAGTAGAAGCACAATCATGTTAAATCTGGAGAACAAAGTGTCCTCCACTAGGGAAGTGCTCACTTGTACGTCTGGATTCTGCCAGTTTCATGCTGGTGACTGACAGCTCTAGGGAGGAACAGTTCACCCAGAGCTGAGGACAGGTAGGAATATGAATCACTTATTTTTATTAAGCACTTAACTGTTTACACAGACCCAGGGACGGGGTTACATGGCAGGGATCCAGGGGAGGAGGCTGAATGGCTAGACTGATTCCCTACTGCAGATCAGAGAAAGGAGGCCCGGACAATTCAAATGGCTTGTCTGGGGTCACTGCTAGGGAGATGTGGCAAATCGGGGCTGGGGTTCGGGATCTCAAATGCAATGATGATCTAATTTATCTGTGAGGGTCTCCAAGACAGGTTGCCATTTGTGCCCTTAGGGAAATGTACCTGAACACTTCTCCAGAGCATACAGGGCTCCACAGAAGGAAATGCCCATTACTTAGTTGGAGCACACACGTCTTTCTGAAAGAAAATATGCTCAGAAATGCCCAGTGCTCCTCCTTCTTTGAGATGGAAACAAGGGAGATGTGTGAAAGTGTGAAGTGGGCTCCCCAGGAGAATAAATAACCAGCTACATTAAGGCAGACATGCAAGTGGAATTCCAGTATGTCTGACTTACATGTGAGATGCCTGGCTGCATTTTCCCATTACTCGTTATAGACCTCTGAGGAGCTGTGAAAAGCACCTGGTCTCTAGGGTCTGATATTCTGAAGTCAGCAGTTAGGAAAAATTCTTCTTTAATAAATCTTGAAATGAACTCATGATTGGACCAGAAATATATCTTCACTCAACATGAGCACATCAAGAAGCCAAAAAACAGAGACGCTTCCAAAGCACTTCAAGTGGGTGTTTGATTAACGTCTCCTGGCCCACGGCAGCTCCAGAGCATGTTTGAAACTTCTCTGAGTCCAAGTTGAACAGAAACCCATGGGCAGATGGGAATGGAGCTCACAGACTCTTTGTGAAGGAGGTGAACATCCAGGTATGCTAGGAGCTCATGGGAGCACCTCTGTGAGGAGAGACGGAGTGGTAAGGAAGGTTTAAGATGATATTTGAGTGGTTTTTTTATT
The DNA here is from genome assembly GCF_009834535.1 of Camelus ferus. Taxonomy (NCBI): domain Eukaryota; kingdom Metazoa; phylum Chordata; class Mammalia; order Artiodactyla; family Camelidae; genus Camelus; species Camelus ferus. The sequence continues at coordinate 10,475,788 of NC_045709.1, read as the reverse complement.
AAATTATAGATAATGTACTTTTATTCTAAAAGGCAATCCCTATGTATATAAATTCAACCACAGTTTGTATGTATATAGAGAAGGATTTAACCAAATGTTAAAGAGCAGTAATAACTTACAGAGCCTTAAAGTGTGTAATGGACACTTAGCCTCAAATTTCAAAAATTTCTGACCCCTAATAAAATCTTTACATTAAAGCCATTTCTCATCCTCAAAATATGTGTACATAAGACAATTTGGTAGAAATTTTTTTATTTATTCTGTTTTATCTAAGGTAAATCGTATGTTAAAATTATCACAATTCCCTAGTTAACTGAGCTGAGACTAAATGGTGAATAGGAGTTTTTCAGGCAAGGCTACGTATGGCCCAGATCATGGTGGTGGTTGTGTGCCATGCTTAGGTTTATAATTCATCCTACAGGTGATAAGAAGCTATAAAAAGTGCTCTACATAGAATAGTGTCACAATCAAGTGTGTGTCTAGGAAGATGGATGAGGCGGTGATGTGAGGAGCAAGGGATCCAGGGAAGGAGGCAGGAAGACCATTAACAGATGCTCTAGAGCAATGATTTTCACAGTGACTTGAGGTCCTGAGGGTCCCCAAGACCTTTGTGGAAGTCTGTGAGGTCAAAGCTACTCTCATAGTAATATTAAGATGGTATTTGCCTTGTCCCTTTTGTTCTGTCACTGCTATGCAGTGGAGTTTTCCAGAAGCTAAATGATGTGTGATGACAATTTCTAGAGTGACTGGTAACAAATGCTTTTTCATTCTTGTGTTTTAAACATTTTCTTCTTATTTCTAATTAATTTCTAAAGTGGTATATAGACAATATAGAAAATATTGTTTGGTATGACCCACATGAACAAAAGCTCTTTGGGATCCTTGAAGTTTGAGGACCACTGTTTTGTAGCTATTTATTGATTTGATTTGGAAAATTAGCCAAGGAATTTGAATTAAGAAAAACAGGAAGAATCACTCTTATTATAATGGACGAGAAAACTAAGGCAGAAAAATCAGAGAATGATTGATTGACAAACCCAAAGACAGAAAGAAGGATGGTCTGGGAACTCATTTGAAGAAAACCAGTTTTGGGTGCTCTTTTAGTCAGGGTTCTCCATAGAAACAGAACCAACAGAATGAGGGGTGGAGGAGAGAGAGAGAAAAAGAGAGAGAGTGAGAGAGAGAGGGAGAATTCTTCCTTACTCATCCTTTTGGCTCTACTCGAGCCTTCCATGGATTGGACAAAGCCCACCACATTGGGGAGAGCAATCTACTTTACTCAGTCACTGATTCAAATGTTAATCTCATCCAGAAACACCATCACAGACGCACACAGAATAATGTTTAACCAAATACTGGACACCCTATGGCCCAGTCAAATTGACACATAAAATTAATCACCATAGGTGCTAACTTGGGGTGGAAGAAATGAAGATCCTTCAGTAAGAAAATGAAATAGCCAGAGAGGAGAGGAGACCAGGGCACTGCGTTTACTGACTCCCTTGCTAGTCTCTGCTCAACCACAGACTCTCACGGCTCCTTCTGCAGGCCCACAGATTCCATTTCCATGAGATCAGCTAAATGCCTTCTCATCCTCCCCTTGCCTTGCGGTTTATCTCATTTCTGCAGGAATCCTTTTGGGCAAGGACCGATGCTAATTCTACCTTCTGCACTGAGTTTAATTCTCAGCAATCATGAAGAATCAAGATGGTGTTCTCCCTCGACCCCGAATCCATATAAGACTTATGACTGCATCCTTACAGAGGCAAAGAACACATATATTTCTCCAGAAGAGTAGTAAATGTTAAAGCTTGTTTTATGAGGGAATCCTTAGCTGTAATCCAATCCCTACATGATAATGTGTTGCAAATTACTAGTAAATGTTCTTTTCAGTAATCTGCAAACGAATGCTTGCTCTCAATAAGTCAGTCATTAGTAAAAGAGATAATGACCTTTCACATTTGGGAATGCTGTTAAATCCAGGTTTTAAATCAAAAGGCCCCTGTTGAAACACATTTGGTGGGCTCAGCTCACTAATCCATACAATGTAGTAATCTGTCGGTGGAGACAACTGCACTGGAGGAAGTTGCAGACAGAGTGGTTCTTTACTCCCAGGACACACAACTAGGTCACCCTCTCCTGGGTGGCCCAGAGCAGCTTTGGGTCCCCACCATGGCTGCATGCCTAAATCTACCCTCTTGAAGACTCTGACCTTCTAGCCCCTCTGTTAGCTGTCCTTCAAAATTTACTTGGGCTTTTGCAGGGAGGGGCTTGCTACCATCAATAACAAACTAACAGTTGATATACAAGTGGCACAATGTAGCAGTCTTCAACTTGTGTTCCACAGAACACACTAGTTCTGGAAAGTATTTCATGGTAACATAACTTTAAATAAACCCTCTTCGGAGAGTCAGAATAACATTAGCATTTTTAAAACTCTGAGAAGGCTTTCAGCAAAGATAGCAGTTAAGCTTAAACTAATTTGATCGGGTGGCAGATACTGTGGGTTGGCTCACTCACCTCCTGTTCCAGCCATTCCACCCCCCACCCCTTATAGTGTGTGTGCTTCCATTTTCTAAAAATTACATTTCCCAGGACAGCCTTAGAGGTCAGGCACATGACCTAGATGCAACCAATCAGATTTACACCCAGGGATACCTGGTACAGGAAGTCAGTACGCTAGGGGAAAATTGCTTCTCTTGACACGCGTGGTGCCGGAAGTGTGTGCTATTCCTGAAGTGACGTGCCTGGTGTCCATTCTCAAGCAGTGGTGTTTCTACTAGAAAAGCAGTGAGGTAGGGCAGAGTTCTCTGCCTGTTGGTGGCCCTGGCTGCATTGTTTCCAGCTGAGTAACATACAAGTCTGGCCTCCCAAAGTATAATAATAAAAACAATAATGATAATGATGATGATGATGATGATGATGATGATGATGATAATAATAATAATAATAATAATAATAATAATAATAATTCTCTTATTCCTTAAGCTAGCTAGAGTGAATGCAGGTTGCCATTAAACCCTGAGTGCTACAACCAGAGAAACTACTGAATACCTAAGGCTATCCCATTAAAACTAGTGGTTCAAGGAAGACAAGTTTGGAAATGCTATTCTTCATAAAGAGGACTTGATGAGATTCTAGACCCTAATCCAAGGGAATATAAACTCTAAGCGTGGGAATTCCAGGTACTGTGCCAGGCAATGTCTCACGAGGATGGGGACCGGTGGCTGTATACATGCCATGTCATTTGCCATCTCTGGGTCAGAAGGTCTAGAGGTACTTCCTAAATTTACACTTTCATGAACATATTGGCTGGACTAAGCATATGTTCTTTATCTCACATCCTGCTAGGCCCTCATGTGGAAATACAAATCAGTCAATGGCTTGATTTCCCCTGGGGACTAACAAGAGGCTGGAGATTTATGTAGGAAATCATTAGGAAATGTAAAATGATATAAAATTAAGTGCTACTTTTCAGGTTAACTATATCAAACTTATTAAACACATAAATCATAAAGCAACTTTTCCATTATCTAGAATTTCCTTCTCTAAATTAGTGGCTCATAAGCCAAACTGGGTCCACAGGTATATTTTATTTTGCCCACACAGAGTTTTATTTAAGTAAGTTAGTTGACAACACTTGCAAAACTGGGAGATTTTTACCTTAAAAGAAGTGGCAACTAAGAGCCGAGGTAATTATGCTATTCTCTGATGTGAAGACTAATTTTTGTTGGTTTGTTTGCTTTTTAATGCCTAGAATTATTCTTCACAAGGGACACTGGTTATTTAGTTAGTTTTTCTGATGTTTTAAGTTCCCCCAAATGCAATTGCGCCCTTGAAAGAAGCACATTAGACTAATCGAAGTATGACCCAGCATACTCGTGGGATGGAAAGAAGAGGAAGCAGCAGCAGACAGATGAAGTCAGAAATGGAGACTGAGAGTTTAGATCTGCCACTTGGTCTTTCTGGGAGCAATGTACTCAGCTATTAAAAGGCAGGTCTGGAAACAGAATGCAGGTGTTCTGACTGCCAGTACAGTGTTCTGTCTACTTTCCCATACCTCTTCTAATGAAAGCAAATACAATATTGGTTAATACATGGGATGGAAAAGATTAGAAGAGTGAAGGTAGGTCTATGGAAATGATGAAGGTTTTACAGACTAAAGCTGCTCCCTTTCCCAAAACGTAGTGACATCTCATTGCTTCTTAGGGATGCCTTCAGTCAGACTTCTAATTCTGTTTGGTAACAAGAGGAAGAGAGCACTGTAAAGAGTGGATTATGGGTTTGAATTTTAAAAAGGCTTTATTTTTTATTCACATAAAAACCTAAAGAAATCATTTGCACATGAAAACCTGATAGAATCCTATTAGCTTCGTGATTGCAAACTTTTAATAATTTCACTGCCTAGGCAGGTCAGGTTTGGGTCTGCTGGTGCTCTGATGACTGTGGCAGGTGCCACAGCATTTCTTCCACCTCAAAGGGGAAGCGAGTATTCCGCTGAACCTTCCACTGCCAGGTGTAAGGTGCCCCAGTATCAGTCAAGATTCAAAATTTTCAAGAGAAGATGGGAATCGATTTTTGCATGAAATATCCCTACTAAGAAACAAACATGTAAAATGTGTAAGCCGCAAATTTGCAACCTCTGTTTAAAAATCTTCACTTGATTAAGCTACTTATAAACAATCATAGAAATAACAGAAACCCTTTCTTAACAAAACGTCTAGTAATTGTAAATAAAATGTTAAAAAATAATGTTTAAATATATAGTTAGCCTCTTCAAAGTGTAAGAAAAACTCTTAGTGAGCATGTGAGCTGACAGTGTGCCTTCCCTGCGTCCGGGGGTGCTTGGATTTTGCTTTGTTTCATTTAATTCTTTATTGGGAAAAATAGAAATAACATATTATTTACCATCTTAGGCATTTTTGAATGTGTAATTGAGTATGTCAAGTACAAGCACATTGTTGCACAACTCTCCCCACTGCCCACCTCTAGAATTCTTTCGTCATCCCAGACTGAAGCTCTGCACGCACTAAACGAATCCCCACTCCTCCCACACCCCCGGCCCCTGGCAAACACTGTTCTATATTCTGTCTCTGTAAGTTTGACTGCTCCAGATAGCTCACATAAGTGGAATCATACAGTATCTGTTCTTTTGTGACTGGCTTATATTTTAGCATAACATCTTCAAGGTTCATCCACGTTGTAGCATGTATCAGAATTTTATCCCCTTTTTGAGACAATAATATTATATATATTTTAATATCTTACATATAATAATCACATTTTACTTATAGCTTATATTTATATATATATATAAAATCCCATTTTATTTATCCATCCACCCATTCATCAATGGATGTTTGGATTGTCTTCACCGTTTTGGCTATTGTGAATATTGCTGCTATGAACGAATGTGGGTATACAAATATCATTGCAGCGCCCTGCTTTCATTTCTTTGGGTATATACTGAGAGTTGGAGCCACTGAATTAAACAGTAAGTCTATTTTTAATTTTTTAAGGAACTGCCATCCTATTTCCACAGTGGCTGCATTATTTTACATTTTTTACATTCCCATCAGCAGTGCACAAGGGTCCCAGTTTCCCCCATGCATGTGACCACTCTTGTTTTCTTTTCTGTTTTGTTTTTTCTGTTTTTTTATTATAGCCACTCTAATGGATGTGAAGTGAAGAGGCTGGAGTTTTAATGCTCATTTAGGAACAGGAATTGAGATGTTAAGATCTGGGACTCAGAAGAGGCTCAAAAACCTTCTATAAAAGGTCAGTATTTTAAAGTGACTAATTCCTCATTAAAAGGGAGAACTATAAATATATCTACTCATCAGCATAAGGATTTGTTAAGAAAAATTATCTATTTTAATCTGGACTCTGGTTGGAAGAAGTTTGCTAAGGTACATGAACCCTGACATTAAGAAATTAGTTGAAAAGTGTAACTGGACCAGTGATAGCACTGGAATATTTGGCAATTCAATGAAAACTCCTTTGTACAACTTTACCCTTCACCAAGGATCACAGATCATTTCTACAGATAAAATTCAGTTGAACATAAACTTAAAATCCAAATTTGAGTCAAAAACTCAAACATATAATGATACAATCCACCACGAATAGAAGTTAACTAACCAAATAAGTAATTTGACTTGGTCCTCCAGGATATGCAGATAATACAGCTCTCAGATGGAGATTATAAAATAAGTGTGGTTGAAATGACGAGGAACTTAAAAAGGAATTAAAAACATAAGAAAAGAACAAGGCCCTTGGGAAAAAAAGGCTGATGTGAAAAAGATAGAATTTCTGTAAATGAAAAACACAGTCACTGAAATTAAAAACTCAGTTGACAGATTAAATAGCCACTGAAATAAAGCCAGAGAGAAATTTAATGCATGAAAAGATACGTATGATGAAATTATCCAGACCATAACACACAGAGAAAACAGATGAATATTATGGATAGGAGAGTAATGGCAGGGTAGAAAGTTTGGATACTTTCCTGCCAATAACAATTATAAATGCTGGGGGGTGGGGAATGAACAAACAAGTGGGAGATGAACAAAAGCTGGCAGAAACTGGTGAAGATTTGAGCCTTACTGAGTGAGATCCACATTTATATGTTCTTTCCCCTACCTTAGGGTACTCCCAGGTACATAAGAGTGCGGCAGATAGAGCTGAAGCAGGTGGCAGTCTTACGAGAGTGAGGAATGAGAAGATGGAGTTTGAGACTGCCAGAGAGGCCTAAAATTGAAGGAGATTGGGTGGTGAATTCTAGGTGGGGAAGCCCCCAAATCTATGTAGACACTCAACTCAAATCTTTAGCTGATTCCTAGGCTACACCTACATAAGATGAGATTCCAAAATGCCCAGGAATAAACAAGAGCAAGAAAGTTGAAAGAACTGAGCAGAGATTTCAACAGTTGCCTATTACAGACATAATTTGGAATTCAAGTCTTGCCAAGTTAGACAGATTTGAAAAAAATGCCTCAAGCTTCTTAAATTAAAACCCAGGAGCAATTCCTTAGGACTTCGGACTAGGGGATTCACCCTATGCCAATTGCAAAACTGAAATAGAGCCACCCTTACAAGCCTAAATCCAAGCCTTCATAAATCAAGGTCATCTTCCAGTGATTCCACTACCTCTTAAAATAAAAGTCAATGCTTTTCAGAAGGGAAGGAATTCAGAGTCTCTACAAAGTTTCATCCACAACATCTACTATAAAATAAAAATTAATAGTCTGCAAAGATACAGGAAAGTGTGACACAGAGACAACAGAAAAGGCAGTTATAGAAAGAGACCCACAGACCAATCAGGTGTTGAAATTAATGGGCAAGGATTTTAACATAATTATGGTAAATATGTTAATGAGTTTACAGGAATGCATGAGTATAATGGGTGAAGAGATGGAGAACTGTCAGGAGTAATATGTACATTGAAAAAAGCATCAGATTTAATTCCAAGAACTGAAAAACACAATATCTGAAAAAAATTCATTTCCTATGACTGACAGTATATTAAGCAGAGAGAGAGAAAGAAGTAGTGACCATGAAGACAGGTCAACAGAAATTATCGAAGCTGAAAACAGAGAGAAAGAGATTTTTTAAAATGAGCAGTGCTTCACTGAGCTGTGGGACTGTCTTAAGTCTAGGACACATGTAAGAAAGAGAGGAGCTAGAAAATGGGGCAGGAAAACACTGCAATTATATTGGTTGAAAATATTCTAAATTTGACTCAAAGTAGCAACCCAGACATCCACGGAGCTCAGAAAGCCCCAAGCAGGATAAGTGCAAATGAAAACATAGAACTAACCACATTACAGACAAACTGCTGAAAATCAAAGATGAAGAGCAAATCTTAAAAGTATCCAAAGAAAGAAAATACGTTATATAAAAAAGAATAATTCTATGAATGATGGCTACCTTTCATAAGAAAAAAATGGGGCTAGAAGACATGGAACTGTTCATTTAAAGTGATGGAAAAAACAGTGCCAACTCAAAATTCTATACACAACAACAACAAAATTTTTTTAATGCAAGTGAAATAAAGAGGTTTTTAGATACACAAAAGCTGAAAGAATTTGTTGCCAGCAGACCCACACTATAAGAAATTCTCAAAGATGTTCTTCAGGCTGAGGAAAAACAGTACCAGACGGAAATTCAGAGCTACGGGAAGCAATGAAGAACATTCAAAATGATAAATATTTGAGTAAACATGAAAAATACATGGGACTTTGTCAAAACGAACACCTGTCCTTGAAAACACACCATTAGGAAAATAAAAGTAAGTCACAGAATGGCAGGAAGCACTCGCCCCTGTGGGACCTGCTGACACAGTCCTCACGGCCACCCCACTGGAGGGACAGCCTGGGGCTGGGTGCCAGGGCACAGGGAGAAGAGAAGCAATGGGAGATGTTCTCCCAGGAGCTCCCTTCCCCACTCTCCTAGCCAGGGCCACACCGGGGCCAGGGGTGTCTGCCAGAGCACCTTCTGTGCAGCTGGTCCCCACTTCTAGGTTTCAGGTTGGGGGACACAGGAGGAAAAATGGAAATGTCACCACCCATTCAGCGGTCTGTATTTTGAACTCTGCTCTTGTTCCGAGTCGACCTGCCACTTTTCAGAGTCCTCAGATAGCTGGTCCAGGTTTTTAAGCTACATTCAGTGAGAGAGTCAGGGGGAGGGAGTGTGCATGTTAAGCTGAGGCACTTGTGGAATATTTCCAGGCAGACATATCTGTCCGGAGTTTTGAAGCAAGATTCGGGCTAGAAATAAACATTTCAGTCTTTCGTGTATAGGTGCTTCCAATCATACCGATCAGGAAGGGTGCGCAGAGTAAGAGAAGTAGACTGAGAATAAAACCCTGGGGATCTCCCTGGGCCCAGGAAGAGGAGGCAGAGCAGAGAGAGGGGTCAGACAGGTCAGAGGAAAAGTGGGATGCTGGTGTCATCTCCACCCAGCTCTCCCAACCTGTGCATACCTGCTGTGCTCAGGTGCTTCCAGTGTTCTGGCTACACACCATCTGTGTCCGAATCACCTGGGAGGACGGGGGGCCAAACGTGTTGATTTTCAGGCCACACCTCAAACTTATATAATAAGAATCATAAGGAGTGGGGCCTGCCTGCCCGAGTTTTTAACTAGCTTTCCCAGATTTCTTAGGAACACTTAGAGAACCACTGCCCTAGGCCTAAAAAGTGTGGGAACCCCTGTGCCTTCACCAGCATATAGAGAGGGTGCTGAATAAGTGGAAAGGTATGAGAAAAGAAGGAGAGAGTGATTAAAAAAGGAGAGATTTCCAAAGTTTGGAACAGCTGAGTCGGGTTCATCTTGAGAGTTTCATGTTTGAAGCCCAGTAAGAGCCAAGCACAGGCCAGCAGGGCTCCAGCCCGAGCGAGGGGACGGTGAGCCGCAGGCGGAGCGCGGCCGTGCAGCCGCACGGAATGTGATGATGACCACGACAGGTGATGAGCCATTTGGCTGACACTGTTCTTCTTTAAACAGCATCCAGTGGTAGTGCAGTCCTGCTACTTTTACAGGACTCAGTCGGCAAAGGTTAACTGGTTCATTTTTGGCCAGATCCAGTAGTCATGTTTTATGCCATGGGGCTCTAGCCAGACAACATCTGTTTGGATGGGAGAGTGAAACTTGCCGAGATGCAGAGTCACTGCACGCCCCTCCTCCCCCAGCCGCCCTACTAAACAGTACATTTAAGACATCTTTAGAAAGAGTCCGAAAGCTAATGTCAATAGAAACCACATTAGATGAAAGGGAATTCATCACCAAAAGTGCTTAGAGAAAAAGCACTTGACCCCTTTTGAGCCTCCTAACAGTTAATGCAATGCCAAGTTTTCGTGGCCTTCACTTGGTTTCTTCCCAACCTTGATTCTTTCCCGGGAGTGCCTCTGGGACAGTGACCAGGGCTCTGCCTCTGTGTTCCTAGTTCCCAGCACGCTGCCTGGCACACACTGGGGGTCAATACATTTCTGAAACTTAATTAAGCTTAACTTTGAGTCTCGCATCAATTTGGCACACATTTTTCCTAATGTCTCCTACATTCCTTTTTTCTTCTTTCCAGATTTCTCCTCTTTTTTTCCTATCTCTTCCTTACTTCCTCTTCTTCTTCCTCTCTTTCTCCTTCTCTTTCTTCCTCCTCCTGTTTGTTCTCCTTTCTCCTCCAGGGCCCAATTATGCCCAGAAGAGGACCAAGTTGGGAACTGGGGGGTGAAGGAAGTGAATTCCTCCAGTCCCTTCTCTGGTCTTCCATCTCCCCTCCTTTTCCCATCCCCTCTCTGCAACCCTTGGGATTCTCTCTCTGCATCCCAAGTCCTCTATGTTGAAACATTTAACGTGAAGAATGCAGCACTATTCAAGTAATAGGAATAAAAGCTATTTTTCACTTCCTGTTACTCTCACATCTTTGGTGATTCTTAGATTTGGGTAAAAAGAACTCTAGAAAGCACAACTTCATTCTAAGACACAGCATCGTTCATGTAATATACCTAGCCCTTCCATATTTTTAAGTAGTGATGAACTAACTTTATGAAAAATTATTTTATCCCATCCACTTTGGCAGATTGTCTGATGTCCTGAGGACTCAAGAGATATGACCAAAGTCCCTTCCATAAGCTAAACTTGCCAGATCTTCTATGGAACAATGAACAAATGTTATAGATAACAACTGTGCCAGAAATGACTGAGATCATGGGTTTACATATATGTATTTTAAGTGACACATGGAGACCCTTGATTCACTCAAGTCCATTATTCTCTTGACTTACTGTGCTCTCATCAGCGGTACACATGTTTCTGAATAATCTAGGCCCTTGGCCGAGCTGGAGATTTTGCTGGTTGATCGCTAACCACTCCTGGCACATGAAAATACAGGCCAGCATATTTTCCTTTCTGAAAGCAGCCCTCATAAAAGCTGAGCTTCTCCTGGAACTATTTTATTTCTCAGGAAGAAAGAAAGTGGGAGTGGAAGGAGAAAATCAACATTTTTGAACCCCTTCTATATGCTACCCAACTTCTAGGTGTTAACTTGTTCAATTCTCATAAAAACACTGTAAGGGAGGAGGTATTACCTCAACACTACAGATAAAGTAACTGGGGCTCAGAGAGATTAGGTAACTTGCTCAAGGCCATAGAGCTAGACAGTGGTGAAGCTAAGATTCAAACCCAAGCCTGGCCAAGTCCAAGCCCACGTGCTTTCCAGCACACTCCATCTGCAGTGCTTAAAGCTCACTGCAGGGCTATAAGCACGGTCTGTCCTTAATTCCTTGCTGCAGTACTGTGCACAGTGGCCGGCGGCAGGCATTGCTCCCTCCCCTCTTCCCCGTCTCCCCTTGCATTCCTCACTTTCTCATTCCGCTTTCATCAATAACAACACCTCACATCTGGATGGTGATCTGCAGACACTTAGGTACTTTCACAGACATTGTCTCACGTGCTCACAGCAACCCCGGAAAGGAGCAGTGTTAACTGTTTACAGTTTATGGACGTGGATCCTGACATCTGGAGTGATGATGGGACTGGCTCTTTTTGTTGGTGTCTGAGCTGATTCTAGAAGAAAGATGGGCCATAGAGCACATCGCGGGGGAGCCTGCAGGGCAGATTAGGGAGCTCAGATTGCTGAAAGGCAGGTCAAAGGGACTAGGGCAGGGAGGGCAATATGGCCAGCTGAGCATTTCATTTCAATACAGAGGCTGAATGTGCTATATAGGGCACTGGTATCATCCTCTAATTCCTGACTCTGAAAATTCTTTCTTCACCCACAGAATTGCTCTTCTTTTGATGTTTGTCTCCTAAAAGCATTATTCATTTTCTTCTTCCATCTGCATGTGTGTAATTTCTGACACTGGCCCTCACCATGTCTTACAGAAAAGCATGCAGCCGCCTCCTGATCTGTCTCCCTATCTTCAGCCAGCATGAAATCTACACTCAAGGGCATTTAAAAGCCTTCATATTTAGCGATTTGCTGTGGGACAAGGTGGAGCTGACACTGACTAATGAGTCACCACCCAAGGGGATAGTCAGATCTCAGAGAGAGGGTGTCCAAAGGACAAAAGGCACAGTAAAGAGATGGTTGAGGAGAGAGGGAATCTGCAGGAGAGGGCCCAGGAGAGAAGTTTCCGCTGTGGCTGAGGCAGCCAGAGAAACACAGATGGTGAACAGGGGCAAGCTGGACAAGTCAGGGAACCCTCCCAAGTGCCTAGCACACTGTGAATGTGATATACTGAACTAAAGGAAGAGTCTTCAGTGTGAGGGAAGGAGGCGGGTCACCTTTTCCCCCTCTTAATCCCTTACCGATGCTGGTGTTTCTCCACCATGAAAAATGGATGTAAGGAGTAACACCTGAGACCAACTGACTGGCTGAATAGTAAGACTATTTTTATTGCTGTCTGTCCCACCCTGACCTCTTTATGATAAAGGCTAAATAATAATAAGCCTTTACACATGTATGGCACTTTACAGTGTGCTTTATAAAATCCCCAGACCTCATCCATTTAACCTTCAGTACAGATCTCTTAAGTCCTTATTTCTGTCACACGTTTTATTTTACAAGTTTGCACATGTGGAACCATAATCTCATATACTGGTAAAGATTTGAGAAGCCTGAGAGATCACTGGATTTAAACCATTCTTTCAGCAAATGAAGGGATTGAGAGTCTCAGCAGTTGAATGATTTCACCAAAGTGGTACAGCTAGTTGGGATAAAGTCAGTCAGGTTTTTTGCTTAGTTGGTTGGCTATTTTTTACTTCCTATTAATGCTAAATCAATTTAAAACAATGGATTTTAAATGGAAAATGTGTATATAGAGGGGAAGTGAGAAAAGAGAGGAGGGCAGATGGGGAATAAATTGACCATTGTCTAAAAGCATGTGTTTGCAAGTTGGTTGAGCTCCTCTGATACAATAAATTTCCAAAGGAACTCAGATTTGCTTGTGGCATCTAATTATTGCATGAGTCTCAGTGCCCTAGCACAAGACATGTGCTCCAAGACATTCTCCATGATGGGTTACACAGTATAATATTCAAAAATAAAGACTATGGTAGGCAGACTCTAAGATGGTCTCCAATCATCCCTGCCTTTTTGTGTAATGTTCTTTGAGTGTGGGCTGGACTTAGCGACTCACTTCCAATGAATAGAAAACAACAGAAGTCATGGAGTGTTACTTCTGAGATTAAGTTATGAAAAGACTCTGGCTTCTGTCTTGAGTGTTCTCTCTCCTCCCTCTCATCACTCACTCTGGAGGAAGCTAGCTGCTGCGTGTCTAGTCAGCCCTGCAGGGAGGTTTGTGTGGCAGGGAACTGAGGGAGGCCTTCAGCTAATAGCCAGTAGGAAACAGAGGCCCTTAGTCTAACTGCCCACAAGCAACTGAGGCCTAGCTACCACCAGGCAAGTGGGCTTGGAAATGGACCCTCCCCTCTGGAGTCTGCAGATGAGACCACAGCCCTACTGACAGCTTGACTACAGCCTCATGGAAGCACTTGAACCAAAGGCTCCCTGAATCAGAGAAACTGCGACAAAATAAAGGCTGTTTTAAACTGTTGAGTTTTGGGCAATTTGTTATGCAGCAACAGGTAATGAATATAAGAGTGAAATAAGGACAAAAAGAACTCTTAGTTAACTAATTATTTTCTCACTTCAATCAATGTCTATCACAGTGTTGAAGATGAACCTTGAAATGATTTTAACTTTTTCTTAGCAGTGTTAACAATAAGCCTGCAAATCACAAAGTTGAAAAGCTTATCCATTTATCCCCTTAAATGTGTTGCTTACCCCCAGTTGTGATTAAAAATACATCTTGATAATGAGGAAAGACACTGGAGGACCAAGTCAGTTGTAAATTATTTCAGCAACTTATCATACTTGGGTGCAAAATCTAAAACTGTTTTGAAGACGTGGTGGAACTGGTATGATTAAATGTGAATGACCATCTGGGCCAGAGTACTACTCTTCTTTCCACGGGCCCCTCCCCCCAAACTGGTCAGTCCTGGAAAGTGCTCAGGGAGCTCCTGCACTTTTGCTGACATCACATTACTTATTTGCAGAGATTTGCCTGCACAAGGTATAAAAATTCCTATTTTATAATTACATCTAGAAAGATAAGTATTTTCACGGTCTATCTCCAACTCACCCAGCCTCTGATCAAATTCAGCCTGAAAGATGGAGGTTTAGAGGAAAATAGAAGCTGCTTGCTGTGCCCAGAAAAGCAAATCACAGGCCAGAACGAAACAGAGCTGCCCTAAAGGTGCGAGCTCTTGAGTTTAGAAAGTAAAGTTATATGTTGAGATTGAGCAGGTGGGGAAATTCCAAAGGCCATGTAGTCAAAATAAGAAGGGGCTGTGATCATGGTGGATGTCTGTCAGTGAACCTGGAATGTCAGATTAGAAGAAGAGAAGTCAAGAAAAGCTGTGACCAGTGAAGACTCACTGACTTCAAGGTTCCTGTGACTAAAGAACAGCTCATTTATACCTGGGTGCTGGGTTCAAGACCCAGTTAGTTCCCCCTTGCCTGCTTTTTGGGGTTGATAATGCCTTTTAAGAAAAGCATTTAGATGCATCTGCCCGAATAAATGAAAGAGACCCCCACAGCCTCAAAAGGCAAATACAATCAGCATATTGAGAAATTTCTCCATATCTCCTTGTTCCTTTATTTCTCTTTCTTCTCTCTTCCCCCTCCTGCTCCTTCTCCTTCCCCCTCTCTCTTCCCTCCATTTACTAGCCTCCTGCACCAGCCTCCTTTGTTACATGGAAACACAAACAACCCCTCCAAAACACTGCCTCTCTTGTGAGTCTTTCTTTCACTGTGCTAAAAACCAAATCTATACTATTTTTTAAATTTAGAGGCTTATTATTTCTAGACATAGACTTCAACGTTTATTTTCCTCTCTAAGACAGTCAAAGCAGCAGACTCACGTCCTTGGTCATCCAGGAAGAGAGAACATTTTCATTTTCCAGGAGTATACCTTACTAATGACCCAGGCTGGCTTTTAAATACAGAAATGCTATGGGGGTCCTGTTGTGGAAAAGGAGCATTCAAGACCCCTGTCCTGGCCAGCTGTGAAATGTGTGATCGAGTTTTGAAAACCTATAGAAAAAAAAAAAGTTGAAGGAGACCATGTAAAAAATAAAAGAAATAAATTGAACACACATGTGCAATCATTATTCATACGAGCATCCTCTGTAATACAGCTGTATACACACAAAAAAACAGTCCCCTTTGCTTCTTTCTATTGGAGTCTTATTAATTTCTGTTTAATGAAATACAAATGTTTGTGTGCTTCATTTTGAGAAGCACAGTCCAGCTGGGTGTTTGTTAAGCACTGGCCCTAGTGGCTGCACCCACCTAATACAAATGTCTGTATGTCTGCAGGCCTTTCAGAGTCCCTTGACAGAGCATCTTTTGAGCATGCCAGTTTCCATGGTCACCAGTGTGCTGATTTGCAAGGAAAATTGGAAGCCATGCTTGTTACGTCAAAAACTACACTGGGGGATAAAAGGAGCATGTTTGCTTCAAGAGTTGGCAATTGGGGTTTGTTGGCTTCCCCGCCCACACACTTCCATCAAACAATGTCTCATTCAACTGCATAAGTCAAAGTTTACCACTCCCATCTTTCCAGCTGGAACAGGCCTGGGAAGTGTGAACGGAAAATTATCGCTCACAGAATCACAGCACAGGCTCGCAGGCTGAGCTGTTCCAGTGACTTGCAAGGACAGCAGAGAGGGAGACAGATGGGCAGTGGAGTAAGGGCAATGAAAACCTGCGTTGTGTGACCATCCGGCACCAACTAGATGTTTGATTTGAACTTGTGTGTGACATTTTGGGCTTTTCTTCATCTATAAAATGAGATGGTGAGAGAGAGCATCTATAGGGTCCCTCTCAGCCTCCAAGTTCTGTGATTCTAAAGCACACTCTCTATGCTGATGCATCCATGTTATATGCCCAGGCACATACATACATACAGCTGTATTTATTTTTTCATGTTCATTGGTTTGAGAGCATAAATGGAATGCTACCCATTTTTATGAGATGTCTAGACAAAATCAACCTCATTCCTTAATACAGTTGCCCAACCTGCAAACAGTACAGCTACAGTAGTTTGAGAATTAACCTCAGAAAGCATTGATTTAATCACATATGATTACTTTTCTTAGCAGTAATGATTGTCATCCACCTGCTTTGAAATAGTTACAGTGCTACCTTTAATGCATTCTGGGTTTTGTTATCATTTCCTGTTGGTCACATTACTTGGAAATTTTTTCCTGGGGGCATTCCAAAGTTTATATTCCACAAGTAGATGCTTACAAAAGTTAAATATTAACACTTAATATAAATATTTATATTATATTTATATTTATATTGCTGAGTATATACTGTGCTGAATGTGTTCACATCAAGACAGGCTAGGTAATTCTACCAAAGTCTTACAGCTAAGTGGCAAAGCCTGTTTGAAAATAGATCCTTTTCATGTTAAAATTCATTCTTTTCCTATCTACTAGGTGGCCTCTTTTCTTCCTCCTGACAGTCTTTACTTGGAAGGCCCTGGAAATCAGGGTGGGAGCAGGCAGGTGTACTTGTAAATAGATAAACCCACTAGAAAATTTGGTGGGCCCAAACAGAACTCTTCTAGAAACAGTAAAACTACACTGATTAAAGGGCTGTGTGTATCTCTGTGTGTAATACTGAAAAGTCACCATATCTAGAGAGGGAAGGACATGTAAAAGGTTAATAATTTTTATCTCTATTTTATTGATTAAGCTAACTATATAAATAAAATTACTGAATTTTGAAAGCTTGCATGTTGTATCAAGAAACCAAATTTATCCCCTGACACCCACAATGAAGGAATAAGGCCACATTATAGCTGGTTTGGAGGCAAAAGAAAGTAACTCACAAAGAGGCCAACAAAGCCACACTGCTTTCCCTGTGTGACTTTTATTTTTAGCATTTGGGGGGGTTAATCTTCTTTCATTGTGGGGTTATTTAAGAATCAAGTGGGTAGGGGAGAAGCAAGATGGTGGAGCAGAAGGACGCTTGTAGCTCACCCTCTCCCACAAATACACCAAAACTCACATCTACGGATCTACTCAGACAACCAGAGCACCTGCCGAACTCCAACAGAACATCACCCTCTTTGAAAGACAAAGACACCAAAAATCTGAGAACTCGCACTGCCAAGACAGACAAGGAGCTGAGATTTAGCACGGAGCAGGGGCAGGGCCGTTCCACGGTCTTCCCCAAGCCCACCTACGGAGTGCCGATCGGAGGCAGAGCGGGCAGCTGCACAGAGCAGTGGAGCGACTGGCACCGGGAGAGGGCGGGCGGCCACCCACCTTCCTGGCAGGAACGTAGCACCTGACCATGGTGCTGGGAGGGGGCGCAATCAGCCCACCTGCCTCGCCCAAGCGCAGTGTCTGACTGTGGCTTCGAGAAGGGGAGTGACCTGCCCACCCACCAGGTAAGAGCTCAGCACCTGACCCAGTATTGGGAGGGGGTGCAATCTGCTAGCCGACAGCAACTGGGAGCAGCACAGATCAGGGCGCCAACAGAGGGCCTCTGGAAACAGCAAGCTGAGTTCGCAAAACAGGGTGAAGACACAAAGACCTCTCAATAAAATCATTAAGAGCACACCGTCTCCAGGAGAACTAGAGAACTAATACTCCTTAAGCCAGTGCCAAAGAGATATGAGCAAGATGAAGAAGCAGAGGAACCACTCCCAATTAAAAGAGCAAGAGAAATCCCCTGAAAGCACAATCAAGGAAATAGACATTGATGGCCTACTAGATCAAGATTTCAAAAAAGGACTGATCAAAGTACTGAAGGAACTAAAAGAAATAGTGTTTAGAGATATAAAATATGTCAAAAATGGAATAGAAGCTATAAAGAAGAACCAAGTAGAATTAGTAAAGTCATTTGCTGAGATGAGAGCTGACCTAAAGGCTGTACAAATCAGGCTAGATAATGCAGAGGCACGAATAAGTGACCTAGAAGACAGGACAACAGAAAGCACCCAATCAGAACAGCTGAGAGAAAAACAAATAAAAAACAATGAAAACAATATAAGGGACCTATGGGATAATATAAAGTGTGCCAACCTATGCATAATAGGGGTTCTAGAAGGGGAAGAAAGAACAAAGGGGATTGAAAAGATATTTGAAGAATCATGACTGAAAACTTCCCAAACCTAAAGGAATCAGATATCCAAGTACAGGAAGCTCAGAGGGTCCCAAACAGGAAGAACCCAAACAGACCCACACCAAGACATATCATAATCAAGATGGCCAGAGTCAAGGATAAAGAAATGATCCTACAGGCAGCAAGAGAAAAACAAAGAGTGAGTTACAAGGGAACCCCCATAAGGTTCTCAGCTGATTTCTCTACACAAACACTACAGGCCAGAAGGGAGTGGAAAGATATATTCCAAGTCTTGAATGAAAAAAAGATGCAGCCTAGAATACTCTATCCAGCAAGGCTATCCTGTAGAATAGGAGAGATAAAGAACTTCACAGACAAGCAAAAACTAAAAGAGTTTAGCAACACTAAACCCATGCTAAAAGAAATATTGACAGGTCTACTCTAAATAGAAAAGAAGCAAGATGCTACAAAAATGAGAAACTCATAACTGGAAAGGAGATAACTGCCATGAATTACAAAAAGAATAAACACAAAATTGTAAAAGAAGGCACCTAAATCGTTAAGAGTGGGAGAGTGAAGCAAGGAAAGCCACTGTGGAAAACAGTATGGAGATTCCTCAAAAGGCTAGGAATAGACTTACCATATGACCCAGGAATCCTGCTTCTGGGAATATATCCAGAAGGAACCCTACTTCAAAATGACACCTGCACCCCAATGTTCATAGCAGCACTATTTACAATAGCCAAGACATGGAAACAGCCTGAATGTCTATCAACGGATGACTGAATAAAGAAGATGTGGTATATTTATACGATGGAATACTATTCAGCCACAAAAACCGACAACATAACGCCATCTTCAGCAACATGGATGCTCCTGGAGAATGTCATTCTAAGAGAAGTAAGCCAGAAAGAGAAAGAAAAATACCAGATGAGATTGCTCATATGAGGAATCTAAAAAAAACAAAAACAAAAACAAAAAACCCCAGAAATACAAAACAGAAACAGACTCATAGACGTAGAATACAAACTTGTGGTTGCCAAGGGGGTAGGGGGTGGGAAGGGACAGACTGGGATTTTAAAATGCAGAATAGATAAACAAGATTATACTGTATAGCACAGGGAAATATATACAAGATCTTGTGGTAGCTCATAGAGAAAAAAATGTGATAATGAATATATATATGTTCATGTATAACTGAAAAATTGTGCTCTACACTAGAATTTGACACAACATGGTAAAATGACCATTACTCAATAAAAAATGTAAAAAAAAAAAAGATATATAGATCAAAAAAAAAGAATCAAGTGAGTTAACGGACATGAAATTGGGTTGTAAAACGAAATACTTAACCAATGTTAATTGCCATTAAATTAACAAATGTTTGTTTTAATTAACACTTACACAGTTGTGTGTGCCAGGTACTATCCAAGAGCTTGATTCTCCTACAGAACTTGAGAGGTATTTACTGTTAGTATCTATACTGTACAGACATGGAAACTGAAGCCCGCAGATCAGTAATGACTTGATGGACATTGCCTTCTTGTTATAGAACTTGGCATGGAAGACTGTTATTAAGCAGTACCGATCTCTAAATATATATTAGAGTTGGCTTTGTCATGGTTTTCAAATACATAGTAAATTGCTTCAGTTTAATTTCCTTTGCAAAATTTGCCATGCTGTAACTACAATTAAAGTTTTGGTTTCCAGTTCTAATTCCTCTCAATTAGGTATACTTGATTACCTATGAATTATACTGAGAGGACCAGGAAATCCACTGCTTTTCAGAGAGCACCAACCAGATGCTCATAAATATTTAGCCCCTGACAACCACCATTCTACTCCCTGTCTCTATGAATCTGACTACTCCAGGTGCCTCATGTAAGTGGAATGGTACAGTATTTGTCCTTTTGCGATTGGCTTATTTCACTTGGCATAATGTCCTCGAGTTTCATCCATGTTAGAGCATGTTTCAGGATTACCTTCCTTTTCAAGGCTGAATAATATTCCATTGTATGTATAGACTGCATTTTGTTTATCTATTCATCTATTGATGGACACTCAGGTTGTTTCCACATTTTGACTATCATGAATAATACTGCTATGAACTTGGGTGTACATGTTTGAGTCCCTCCTTTCAGTTCTTTTAAGTGTATCTCCAGAATTTCTGGATCATATGGTAATTTTATTTTTACCTTTTGGAGGAACCTCCATACTGTTTTCCAAAGCAGTTGCATCATTTTACATTCCTACCAACAGTGCACAGGGTTTCAGTTTATCCATACTCTTGCCAACATTTGTTGTTCCCTACTTTTGGATAGTAGTCTTCCTCATGGACTTGACGTGGTATCTCATTGTGGTTTAAATTTGTATTGTCTTAATGATTAGTGACACTGAGCATCTTTTCATATGCTTACTGACCATTTGCACATCTTCTTTGAAGAAATGTCTACTCAAATCTTTTGCCCATTTTTAAATTGGTTTGTTTGTTACTATTGTTGTTGAGTTATAGGAGTTCTTTAGATACTCTGGATATTAATCCCTTATCAGCTATATGATTTACAAATATTTTCTCCCATTCCATGAATTGCTT
Organism: Camelus ferus; assembly: GCF_009834535.1. Taxonomy (NCBI): domain Eukaryota; kingdom Metazoa; phylum Chordata; class Mammalia; order Artiodactyla; family Camelidae; genus Camelus; species Camelus ferus. The sequence goes on along the minus strand of NC_045709.1, from coordinate 10,455,053 downwards.
TTCACTTTGTATTTGTCTGAATCGGCTTTTCATTCTTACAGTGTTGTATTTTAAAAAGTTTTCTTCCTTGCCTAAAGCTTTTCACCCATGGAAGTATGTTTACTGAGCCTATTCCTTGGATGATATACAATTTGTGAAATTGTTAATAGGTCTTTGTGAGCTAGATTTGGATCAGCATACAGAGTTACGATCCAGTCAGGAAACAGAAACCACACCAATGGCCATAACAGAGTGAATTTACTATGGTGAACAATTAAGCAGGTGTTGGAGAACTATAAATGCAAAAGGGGAAAACTGACATAACACAGAGATAGTAATTGCAGGAAGTAGCTACCTGCAATTACTATCTCTGTGGACTGCATGGGAAAAGGAAGAGGCTGGGATTATTAAAATTTAGCATGTGGGAGGAGGGGCTTGTGAGGCTGACCCAGATCCCTGCTGGAGGAGCGGTGGTGAAGCCAGGTCTAGGAGTGTGGAAACACTGCAAATGAGTTGCTGCTGCCAGGGTGAAGAAGCCTTGTGGTGATGATGCTGACATGACACCAAGCAAATGGGGGGAAAGCATGTATCCCTTCTCCTTCCAACAAATTTCCATCTGCCTCTAAAATACCCATTGGCAGAGTCTAAGAGGGAGCAACTGGCAAAAGTGAGAAGTGGTTTCCAGAATGTCACCCCCAGTATCCCTAAGGAGAATACAGAATGGTGGGTTTATAGCTCCAAGACAATAACTTAAGAACAAATACAGCCACTAAGTTCTTTCAGCTTTCTGTTGTCAGACATGAGGAATCTTTGTTCATTTTTGTAACCCCAGAAATCAGCACAGTGCCAGGGATACATAATAAATGGTGAGAAATATTTGCTGAATAAAAAAACGATGGACCTAGAAAACAGAATTCTAGAAGAGAAGCGCAATGTTTGAGTTTACTGCTTTGTTTTTTCACTCCCCTGGGACATTAATCACATTGTAATTTTTAGTTGCTGTCAATATGAATTTCCTGATCAAAACCTCATTTATTACAATAATTTCCATTTACTGGGCACTTATATTGTGTTAAAGGTTCAACATACTTTTTATTCTTTTCAGACATCCTGCAAGTTAAGATGTCCTTATTCCCATTTTACAGATGAGAAAACTGAGCCTTGGGAATTAAGACATATGCTAAAGATCAGACACCTAGTAAATAATAGGACCAGAATTTAAAACTTAGGTCTGTTTGTTTCCAAAGGCTGTACTATTAACCACAAACCTCACACACACAGACTTTCACAAGGTTTGTCTGTTGTTTTTAAAGACCCCTACTGGGCCATTCTTTAACCTTCTTTTCTGTCTTAGCTGCCCTGTCAGCAAACCTGCTCTGACCTCACATGGGCGGTCAATTTCCTTGCATAATCCAGTTTCCTTTGTGCTTCCTGTCCTTCTTTCTCCTCTCTCTCTCCCCATCTTTCTCTCTTTAACAAATTTCAGCCAGAGGAATATTTAAAGGAAAGAAATAATTAGACCCTAAGAAAAACAACTGAACTGGTTGCTTTGCAGCCCTTTAGGTAGGAGATTTCAGCCACCTTTTACAGAATAAAGGGGTGCATCCTGGACTACTCTGAAGCTCCAAATACAGGTTCTGCCAGTGCTGTTTTTTTTTTTTTTTTTTTTCCCACCCCAGGAGAAAGGTTTCCTAGTCTCTACTGATGGATGGTAAACTTGAGCCTCTGTGTCTCCTTTTTTGTAAGTAACATTTCACTGGGACGTAGTTTGATTTATCCTTTCACTTATTGTCTGCGGCTGCTTCACACACAGCAGAGTTGATTTGTTGCAACAGAGACTGACCCACAAAGCCCAGTATATTTCCTATCTGACGCTTTACAGAAAGCGTGCTGGCCCCTGGTCTGAGTACCAGTGACCAAGCTGATCTCCTGCCTACCTCATCAGTATGTGCAGCTGCTCCACCTCCGTGCCTTGGGCTTGGGAGTTTCTCTTCAGTCATCACCATGTAAGGAAAACAGGCTGCAAACCACACTAAATGCTAACCCTAGACTTTGAATCCTGAGTACGGCTTCCTGTGTTAGCCTTAAAATGGTGTTCCCCTCTCCAAGAAATACGCACTCCTTGGGCAAGCTAAAGGTGTTGCCTGATCTTTAAAGGACCTGGGGTGATTATTTAAGTCATTTTAGGGTTTCTTTAAACTTTAGGGGAAAAAAGCAAGGACCAAAGTCTTCCATTTCAAAGAGGATTGTTCACACAGGAGAATGATAAACTTTCCACCAAATACTTTTACACACACACACACACACACACACACAAGGTGAATTATTTTTAATCTTGCTCTTTTATCAGTTTTTATCAACCCTACAAAGGGACAAGCATTGCATTGTCCATTTTATTGATGAAGAAAATGAAGATTCTGAGAAAATATATACATTCTGAGTATATTAAGTACATTTCTTTGAGCATTTTAGGGCAAAGTAAACAGTGCTTAGATTCACTTAGTTAAGTAGATGTACCCATGAAATTGTGCGGAAAGTAAACATCTATGTGTGAGATCATGATTTCCAATTTTGGAGAGAATAATTTTGGCTCCAATATACAATAAAATCACAGTAATGCACCAAAGAGCATGCTACGTTTGATGATTCACATGTACTGTGCACGTGGCTCTCCCATGCAAACAGTGTAAGGAAAAGTTCATAAAATGGACAAAGGACAATGAGTTACTGTGTTTTGGGATGCTTGCTTAATTCATGAATAATTTAAATATCTGATATCATTGAATTCTCCTGGTCTCTAATGAGATAATGCTATTTCTTTTAAGATATTAATTAGGAGAGCATTGCTCAAAAAATAAAATCATTAAAAATATGAGTTAAGAGAAGCTCTGGGGAATTTTTTTAAGGTATGGGATATAGTCTTTATTCTCAGGCAGTTTATAACCTTGCTAAGAAATAGCAGTAAAAGAGGGAAAGTATAAATGTTGGTGTAGCCTGATTTGTCAAGGCTTTGCTTTGAAACAGTTGTCCTCAAGTTTATTTAACTGTAAGAATTCCCCTGGTCGGGAAGGGGAACTTGATGGCCTCCTCATTTCTGTGGCTCACCCTAAAAGATTCTGATTTTTAGTTCAGGGATAGAGGTCAATCATCTAAATACTTACCAATATCCATGGTTTTCTCATAGGTGGCTTATAAACCTTATCTTCAGGTACTTTCAAGAATGAATGCAGATGGAAGCAAAAGCTAGCATTTGAGGAGAAGGATTAGGCAACCTGACAATTTAGGGCAACTGATAAGACCCTTCCCCTGGCTGCTTCTCCCAAATAACTTTATAATCTTTCGAACTGAAAAACAAAAGACAGTTTACAACTGGAAATGCATTCCTTTGGCTTGGAATATTATAGCCATCATCTATCTCTCAGTTTGCGTAACCTCCCTGAGAGACAGATCTCCTCCAAGAGAGATTTTGATGGGGAAACAGGTGGTGCTAGAGACATGGCTGCCCAGAGTGCAGAGAGGTGAAGAACCCAAAGTGGATAAGGCTATTCTAAATTTTTCTACACCTTCAGGAAGAATTGAGGAGGTGGGGAGGAAAATGGAAATAAAAAATGTGGTGTATAGAAGCGTCTCCATTTACGAGCAGATAAGGTCCGAAAAAGGTTGGGGGTGTCCATTTACTCAGAAGATCAAAGTAATACTATAAGGGCCTCAATAGAATCAATACGTTTTTGCTTTGGTTCATTTGTTTATATCTATGAAAGTTCCTGAGCTGAAAGTTTGTAAATTGATGTGCTTCTGCATTTGGGACTACTTTTTCGTGTAAGCATGCTTTAGAATGACAGCTTTCGGAGATGCTACAGGAAGTCTAAGAGATCTCCCAGTTGCAGGACAGTGAATAAAATTCAACTCATGTGCAATCTCCAGTTGACTGGTAGTGACTGCCTGGTATACTGGGTTGCAAAGGATTCTGTGAGTGATTAGCAACGTCTGTTCTGTCTGTTACAAGAGTAGGCAAAACTCCATTAGTCTAATGGCCTAACTTTACACACACCAAGTATTTGAAATTCAGATTTAGTCACAGAGAAACCTCAGAAAGGATTGAGAAAAATAAGTCTATGGTGTGTAAATTTTCGTGTGGACATGGATTTAAAATGACTTCTTGGTTTCCTTTATTAGGAAAGTTGCCTATAGTAAGGTTGCTTCCAGACGTTGAGAAAAGAATTTACTGTTGTTATTATGGTTGGAGGTTGCTGTGTGTACTGTTGTAGCTTCCATCCTTTACCTATTTGCGCATCATTAGAATGGAACCTACCAAGGGATCAATAAATGGAAGTCTAAATAGTGCAGGAAAAATTGCGTGAGCATCTTTGGGAATAAAGCTCTTCATACATCTTCAAGCCTTTAGAAACATTTAAATTGTTGCATACACCTTCACGTTCCTGTCAGGTCTAAAACAGAGCAGAAATCAATGAGAAATCAGTGCAGTCTTAGTAACAAGGCAGAATTCACCTCTCTACACGCCATCTTTCTATACACCCTTCCATTAGCCAGTTGCTGATTTAATAAGAAATTCTAGGCATTTAGAATCATTTGTTTGGGAAGCTTCACATGCCCTGAAGAGAGAATCTGCTGTCACCATACATCATATCATATCTCATACAGCATTTAGTCAAAAGACAATAGGCAGGATTGGATTACATAAATGAGTGGGAATTCCCAGGGATCTGATCATGTCCTGGTTTTTATCTCTTTGGAGTTACAAGATATAGCAGAAAAGAAAAAATTCCTAGAAACTCTAATTACAGACGGGGATGGTGAGACAATATTCAGGCTCTCCCTAAAGCCTCTATTCTACCTGCTTCTTACAAAATGTGATTTATGTCTGATCCCTGGCCAGGACAAGCACAGGAGCCTCTTGAGGGTTGGTTTTTTTTAATTCCATTTTTAAAAATCTCAGAAATTACCCAACACCCATGTCTTTGCATCTCTTCACTCTGGAACTTGGCTCAAGGTTTGTCTCTCTCTGAATGCTGTTCCTCTCCATCCTATCACTGGGTGTCAATGTCCTGCCTGTCATCTGTTCATGGATTCACCTAAGGAGTCATTCAGTTTTATTCACAAGTATTTATTGAAACAAGTCAAATATGGTTCCAGATTACACTGATCTTAGAATCCAGAACACATCCAAATTTACACAAGACATGGTATAACTACAACTGTGTCCTGTGTCTCAAAGGAAAAGGGCAGGCCACTCTACCTGAGCAATCAGAGGCTTTACTGAGAAAGCAGCCTTTTATCTTAGCCCTGAAGAATGAATAGGATTGGTCTCAGTGAAGTTGTAAGTGTGAAGAAGGGAGGGGATAAGGGAAGAGCACTCCAGGAAAAAGGCATTGCTTAGGTAAGGCCACGAGGCAGGATGGAACATGATGAAGAGGACAGAAAGCAGGCCAGTGTGGCCAGCGTCGCGTGCACGTGTGTGTGTGTTATTTTTGGAGATGTGCCTACTGGGAAGTGCCCAAGATGAGGACAGAGAAGTAGAAAGGGTCCAGATCATGTAGGATCATGTAGACCATGTTAAAGGTTTTAGAGTTGAGCTTATGAACTATGGGGTGACACCAAATAGGTTTAAGTTGGGAGCAAAATACACGTCAGACACTACTAAGCAGCTTTCCCATTTTCCTCCAGCATCTTATTTGAAAATCTATAATATCATCTTGTATTAGAAATAAGTATAGATCTGTCTCCACTACACTATGATCTCCTTGTAGGCCAGAATTACAGCTTTTTCATTTCTGTATAATTTGCAGCAAAGCTAGCAGGACAATGTAGAAGGTTTACTGGCATGGAAGGAGCTTTAGAATCAGGCAGATCTGGCTTTGATTCCTGTCACTGTGCTTTTCCAATTGTATGACACTAACCATGTACCCAGGGCCGGGTAGTAGAAGGGTCCACCCTGGGTGCAGGCAGTGAGGGTGTGCATTGCTGTTAGGAATTTAAAAAACAAAATAAACCCAGCTGAAAGTCAGTCTGCTTTTTATTATCACCATGTGCTGGCAATTCTAAATAATGTCAGTGATAAAATACTCCTCCCTAAAAGAATCTTTTGTGGGCCCAGGTTCTAAGCAATTGTTGTGGTTACCACTGAGGGTTTTTCCCCAACATTTTATTATGAAAAATGTCAGATCCATAGAAAAGCTGAAAAGATTTTACAGCAAAAATTCATCATCTAGATTCTAAAATTAACATGCTACATTGCTTCATCTAAATCTGTATCTATCCATCCATCAATCCTCCCATTTACCCATCGATCAGTTTTTGGATTTCAGAGTAAGATACATTCCTGAGTACACTGCCCCCTAAATATTTCAGTATGAGAATCATAATCAGTATGAGCTATTCTTATTTAAAGGAGTTTGGAATTTGTTTAAAGCTATTTTTTTTTCTTTTGAGGTAAAATTTGCATAGCATGAAATGCATCAATCCTAAGGGCACTATTTGGTAAGTTATAACAAATGCACACACCTGTGTAAGCCAGACCGCCATCAAGATACAGAAAACGACCATTATCTCAACCAGTTCTTCTATGCCCCTTCCCAGGCAATCCCCTGTCCCATCTCTCCAGAGGTAACTTCTGTTCTGATATTCTTCACAACACATCAGTCTTGTCTACTCCAGAACTTCATACAAATGGAATCATACAGTACAGACTCTGAGTATAAGGCTTCTCTCTCTCAGCATAACATGTTTCAGATTCAACTACATAGTTGCATTTACCTGCAGTTTTTCTGAAATCTGTTGTTTTTCTGAGCATCCAGTTTAGTAGTATTCCTTTGTATAAACACACCACAGTTTATCCATTCTCCTATTTAAAATGGACACCCCTGTTACTTCCTGGGTTATGGCTGTTATGAACACAGTTGTGGTTAATACAAGTTGTCTTGGGGATTTATATTTTCACTTTCCTTGGGGAAAATGCCCACAAAAAGAATTACTGGTTGTCGTGTAGGTATGTGTTTTGGTTTCTTAGAAGCAGTAAGATTTTTTTCCCCAAGTGGCTGTACCTCTTTGTTCCTTTTTACTGTCTCGTCAACAATGTGTAAGAGTACCAGCTGCTCCATGTTCTTGCCAACGTTTGCTGCTTTCAGTTGTTGTTGTTTTAATTTTAGTTTCTAGTGAGTTTGTAGCAGTACTGTGGCTTTAATTTGAATTTCCCTTATGACTAATGATGCTAAATACTTTCTCATGTGCTTATTGGTCCTTCATATATCTTCTTTTATGTGGTGTCTGTGCAAATCCTTTACCCATTTTTATTGGATTGCTTGTCTCTTTTACTACTGTGTTATAGCAGATAGATATATTTCCTATATATTAATCATTTGCTAGACATACATTTGAAAATATTTTCTGCCAGTCTGTGGCTGGCCTATTCATTTTTAAATGGTGTCTTTAAATGGGACATAACTTTTCATTCAATGATGCCTAATTGATCAATTTTTTCTTTAATGGTTACCATTTTGTTTGTCTTTTCTAAGAACTCTTTGCCTATCTTCAAGTCATGAAGATATTTTCTTATGTTTGTTTCAAAAAGCTTTGTGTTTTTAGCTTTTATGTTGAAGTCTATGATTATGTCAAATTAGTTTTTGTGCATAGTGTGAGGTAGAGATGGAGATTCTTTCCCTCCCCTTACCCCCTCTGTTTATTAATCATTATGCCAATCCTACAGTAGCTTTTAGTAATCTTTAAGTCAAGTAGTATAAATCCTCCAATTTTGTCCTTTTATAGAAAGGTTGTTTTGAGCATTCCAAGTGCTTTTACTTCCATGTAAATTTTAGAATAAGTTTATTTCTACAACAAATCTTGCTGAAATCATGAATGAGTTTACATTGAAACTATAGATCAATTTGGGGAGCATTAACAATTTAATATTGAGTGCCCCAATGTTTGAACATGATATTTTTCCATTTACATTTAGACTTTATTTAATTTCTCTTAGAAATAGAGTATTTATAGTTTTAACGTATGGTCTTACAGCTGTTTTGTGACATTTACTCCACAATTTTTTGATGTTATTGCAAATGGAATGGTTTTTGTTTTACTTTCCAAAGTTTTGCTGCTAGTTTTTAAAAATACAATTGTCTTTATACATTAATGTTTTATCCTAAAAACTTGTTAAATTAATGTATTAGTTCTAGCAGTCATTTCTCAGAGTCCTTAAGATGTTCTAGACAAACAACCATGTTCTCTGCAAACAGACAGTTTTACTGCTGCCCTTCCAGTTTTCGTGCCTTCTTTTTATTTTTCTTAACTTATTTCACTGACTAGGGCCTCTCACACAACGCTGAATAGAGGTTGTGAGAGTGGGCATTCTTTCTTTATTCCTGATACTAGAGAGGAAAAATAAATAAACACTTCACCATTAAGTATGATGTTAGCTGTAGGTTTTTTAGAGATTACCTTTATCAGATTGTGGAAATTTCCATCTATTTTTAAGTTTGATGAGAATTCTTATCATGAATGAGTGCTGAATTCTGTGAAATGTCTTTCTGCCTCTAATAAATTGAGCATATGGATTTTCTCCTTTATTCTGTTCACGTAGTGAATTGCATTGATTCAATTTTGAATGTTAAAGAAAACTTTGAGTTCCTAGGATAAACCCCATTTGGTCACAATATATTATCTTCTTTATATTTGGATGATTGCAGTTTGCTAATATTCTGATGAGTATTTCTGCTTTATGAGTATGAGGGATATTGGTCTATCACTCATTGTTACTTGTAAATATCTTTGGTAGGTTTTTGTATTGAGGTTTTCCTGGTCTCATAAAATGCATTGGGAAGTGATCCCTCCTCCTCTATTATCTGAGAGATTTTATGTAATGTTGACATTCCCCACCCCACCCCCCACCACGCACACCTCTTAAATATTTAACAGGCTTTTCCATCTGATCTTGAAGTTTTCTTTGTGGGAATATTTTTAATAACAAATTCAAATTTTAAACTGGGTATTTGGTTATTCAAAAATTCAATTTATTCTTGTGTCAGATTTAGTAAGATGTATTTTTCAAGGAATTTGTCCACCTCATCTAAGTTGTTAAATTTTTGGCATTATCCATTTATTAGTTACATTATCCATTTGATAATTGTGGAACCTGTAGTGATAACCCCTCCTCCATTCTTGATATTAATAATTTGAGTTCTCTATCTCTCACTCTCTCTTTATCTTTTTCTCTTCCCCCCACCCCTCCTTAATCTAACTGTTTAACAATTTTGTTGGCATTTTTCAATTTTTGGTATTATTATATTTCATTATTGGTCTGCTTTTTAATGTTCTTATTTCTGTTCTTATCTTTATTATTTCCTTTCTTCTACTTATTTTGGGCTTATTCTGCTCTTATTTTCTGTCTTCTTGAAGTAGAATCTTAGGTCATAAATATTAGACCATTCTTCTTTGGCAATATAAATACTCAAAGCTATAAATTTTCCTCTAAGAACTGCTTTAGATGAATTTCAAAAATTTCAACATAGCATATCTTTATATTTGTTCAGTTTCAGGTATTTCCTAAAATTTATCTTCTGATTCATAAATTATTTAGAAGTGTCTAATTTCTAATAATTTAGGGGTTTTCTAGATATTTTATTGTTATTGATTTCTAATCTCTAATTTGAATTCCACAGTAATCAAAAAATATACTCTGTGTGATTTTTAAATGTTTAAGTTATTGAGACTTGCTTTATGGCCAAGCAGATGGTCTCTCTTGGAACATACGCTCTTGAAAGGAATGTCTCTTCTATTCTATTTAAAATAAAATGGTCTACAAATATCAATTAGGTCAACATATCAACAGTGGCTAACAATGTTATTCTCATATTTTATGTCTTTACTGAGCTGTTTTGTCTAATTGGTCTATCAATATCTGGGAAAGGGGTGTTAAACTCTCTAACTATGATTGTAGGATTGTCTATTTTTCCTGTGAATTCTGTCAGTATTTGTTTCATGTATTTTGAAGCTCTGTTACTAGACACATACACATTTATATCTAAAAATCTTACTGATTAATTCGGTATTTTATTATCATGAAATATCCCTCTTTACTTTGGTAACTCTTTGTCTTAAAATCTACTTCAACAGATACTAACATAGCCACTCCAACTTTCTTAGGTTTATTTACTGTTTGCATGACATATATTTTCCTATCCACTTACTTTCAGTCTACCTATATCTTCCGATCTAAGGTTTATCTCTTGTAATTAGAGGTGTCATATTCTTTATATTCATCCTAGTTGGAGTTTATTGAACTTCTTTAATTTGTAAATGTGCATCTTTTACCAAATTCTATACATTTTTGCATATTGTTTCTTCAAGCAATTGTTTTACTCCATTCTTTTCTATCCTTCTGGAATCCCAGACATGTGTGCTGGATCTTCTGATTTGGAGCACAGGTCCCTGAGACATTGTTGCTGCTATTCTGTTGTTCTTCATCTTCTTCTTTTTCTTCCTCCTTTTTTTTTTATCCCCACACCCCATCCTTTAGATTGGGTAATTTTAATCTATCTTAAAGTTCACAGATTTATTTTAAATATGGATTTTTTCCCCCTAAATGATCATAATTTGAGTATGTTTTGGTTACCAAAGGAAGTTGAGTGACTGCTTTTTATTTTTGGCAGGACCTGGGAACAGGACTGGCTATCTAATTTGTGGGGCCCAGTGCAAAATGAAAATGTGGGGTTCCTTCTTCAGACATTATTAAGAATTTCAAGACAGTGACAGAGAGCACGAAAGCAAGCACCACGCCCTGTGAGCACAGGGCCCTGTGTAACTGTACAAGTTGCATGTCAATGAAGCTGGAGCGTATGGTAATGGAAGAGCTGAGAACTTCTCGTCAGATATATCAGAATTTGAATCCCAGATCCACTCCTTGCTACCTGGGTGGTCTTGAACAGGTTACTTTTCTCTCCAAACATTAGTGTCCTTATCTGGAAAATGAGTCTTTCCTAGGTTTGTTGTCAGGCATAAATGTCAGGCTATGTAGTGCTTAGTATAATGTATGATGTATATTAAGCTCAAAAAGGAAGTTATTATTATTATTATTTTGTCATGTGAGCTTTAGCAGAAAAATATGGAAGGAAAGTTGTTACATCGGAAAGAGAATGTCTCTAAGTGTTAACAACTGAAGCTTGGAAGATGAGATAGGAAATGTGTGTGTGAAGTGTAGGCAAGCAGGGGACAGAGCTGAGTTGGGGTGTACCCCCTAGGAAGTGGGAAGGAGCTGGTGGGGAGAGAAATTTCTTTACCAGTCTCTGGGTGGCACTATTAGTTCAGGAGAACTTGGTTATGCTCTAAGTGCACAGGTGAGGTGGATGTTTTAAAGGATGGGACAAAAGAATGATGGAAGCACAGAACGGAAGAACAAAGTGCAATCAGGTGTTTATATAAAGCAGAACTTTCGCAAATCTTCAGAATACTGAAAGAGTATAGTGAGTACTTCCAACTTCCTCGATAGAGATATGAGGACATTTGGTTTATGTCTAACAATCTAAAACTTCGGTTCGCAATCTGGCTATAAATTAGAATCAGCTGTAGTGCTTTAAAGATTTTTTTTTTTTTTTTTTTGATGCTCTGATTCTATCCCAGAGATTCTGCTTTATTTGTCCTGGGGTGACGCGTGGGCATCAACAGTTTTTTAAAAAGCTTCTCAGATGATTTAATGTGTAGACAGGGTTGAGAACCACTAATCTAAAACAAGGACATGCTGTGAATATGTTGTCTTTTTCCCTGTGGGGAAAGGAGAGGATGGCCATTTTCCGTGTACGTGTGTGTGTATGTGTGTGTTTGGCAACCGGGTGACTACACAGCAGTAATGCACACACAAGTGGAAACCATTCAATATGGTTTGTGAGTGATGCTTTCCACACTCAGAGTGAGTGACACTTTCACCTGGTCCACAGCTGTGTCTGCTCAGGAAGGCTTATGTGCCACCCTCTGAAACCCTTGCACAAGTTACAGTGTATAACTTGTTTAAACAGTGCCTGGCAAATGCTAAGGGCTCAGGAAGCGTTAGCTATCAGTGTTACTAAAACTGTTTTGTTAGTTCATCTAGTAGAATTAAGTTAAAATTGATAAAAAGAAGTCAAAGACATTTAACAGAGTGCAATCATCTTTCCTTTAGGCGGTTCAGCCTCATCCTTTCATGTCTTGTATGTCATTGTAAACAAGCTTTTTATAAAGGCAATACACTAAGTCGCTATATCACACAGATCACTAACCCATTAAATGATGAATTACAAAAAGAAAAGTCTGTCTTAATATTGTGGAAATGGGTACCTGTGGTCTGGGGTAAAATTTCCTGTGATAGCTTCACATCTGGAGTTAAAAATGACTGTTGTCAAAACTTGGGTGGCAGAGAAGATAGCGTGTTTGGGAAAATTGTTTAAAAAAATCAAAGAGGATTTCTAGTGATGGCAAACTTCCTGACAGCCAACATACACATGACACATTTGAATCAGATTGCTTCATGAAGTGTCAGAGCAAAGCAATATGAGTGAATATTAATATGAGTGAATGTAAGTTTCTTTTCAGTTTTATGCAATTCATATACATATATGGAAATTAATAAATTAAATACTGTAAGTAGATTTTTAACTGTTTCACTTAGATGCCTAAAAGTTTATATGTTCAAGTTGGCAATCTTTTTTCCCCCTTAATTTTGGAAAACCGACATTGGCTTTGTAATTGAAGTAACTTGTGTATAGGAGTGCAGATAATTAGGGGAAGGGTATTATGTGAGGAAAGGCGCTAAGTAGGAAGAAAAGACAAGCGCAAATAGCCTTCCGTTTTTCCATTTATAATTCTTAGCAATCATGATCGCAGTATTTTAGAATAAGAAGGTGCTCGTAAACTGCTGAATTGTGGGCTTGCCTGGGCTTGTTCTTGGGCCAGTGATATTTTTGGAGGAAAGCTCACGTATTGCAGTCACCATAGCAACCTCAACAACACAGGCTCTACCCGGCCAGCTCTGATGTGTCCAGCACCTTCCCAGGGGAGAGGAGAGCGCTATCACCGTGGAGGGCTGATTTTCCACTTTTCCTGTTTTTAAGCCCAATATTTATTGTTTTATTTAATTCATAAATCCACCCATCTCCAATCCCAGCTACCTACCACTTCAGACACATACATCCTCACCCACTCACACCCTTCACTTGCTCTATCTCTTCTATTTAATTTCCCCCAGAGATTAAGAGAATTCTGGTTGAGGATGCAGCCATGAAGTGAACTGGATACCCTCTCTGCATCCTGGTTTGTGGCTGTAACCATGTGAAACGCCTCTCCTGCCTGCTTGCAACAGAAACACAGACATTCCAGTTCCCGGCCTCACTCTAAAAAAAGAGGAGACCCCTAGAGGGTATCTCAGCCTTTATGTGCAACTAAATACTCACCAGGATGAAGACCACTCAGCAAAACCTGAAGGAGGCATTGCTTTCCAGGTCTACTTATTCTATAGTTTCCTGCTAGCCACCCAGACAAACTCTTGAATCTCAAAGAGAAAGTCTAAAGCTTACTCAAACATGTTTAACCAAATCAACCTTCTAGGCTTTTCTAAGTACAGGTAATAAGAAAATACTCTTCCTCTGACCTTTCTTCTGCTCCCACTCCCAACCCTTCTGTCACATAGTAAGGAGGGGAAGCAGTGGGGAAGGAGCACCTCTCAGTCCTGTTATAATGTGGAGATGAACAGTCACCATCAACAGTCATCATTTTTACATTACAGCCTTAGCACTTGAAAGAAATGTGTGACATTTGTTTAAAAAAATTAAATAATGGCCAGATGTTTACGGACCCATGAACACCCTAAAAAGTGACTAAATTATCAGCAAATCAGTCTGAGAAAACAAACGCTTTTCCATTTTGTAATCTCTGGGGCAGGCGAAGGAAGAGGTGAGAAGGTCGATGAAGTTGACTCTGGGCAAGAGCTTATGCTACCCTTTCCCAAAGAGCATTCCATGGAGATTTAGTGTATTAGCCTCCCTGAAAAAAAAATAGGGATTTCCTTGGAAAATACTTTTGGGGAATGGTGCATGCTTTATGTCCTTCTTGGAGATCTACAATGCACATTAACTTATAAAAGCCTCTGAAAAGTTCTGCGGTAAAAAAACCTATTAAACTTTGTTTAACCTGGTGTTTACATTCTAGATTCTAGAACTCATTTGAGCATAGAAACCTCTTTTGCCCATGACTCCTGTTAACATCCCACAGGACCAATATTTCCTAGAATATACCCAGGGAACTGCAATTTTAGTCTATTACATTTCTCATTTCTCTTTAAAATAACTAGTTTCTTATCTGTAATTGGAAAAAGCTGCATTTTCCTGTTTTTTTTTTTCTTCCCAAAGCTTAGCCTAATATGATTCCTTTCCAACCCGAGGACTAGCCTCTTCTCATCTCTTGAGAAGTGTGCCTGTGGCCAGGGCTGCTTAGAGGCCAATGGGACGGCCCTGCCAGGTACTAGAGCTGAAGCCTCAGGTGTACTTTGAAGGCTTGCTCTCAAAGTGTGGTCTCAGGCCAGCCAGCATCCATCTCACCTGGGAGCTTATTAGAAATGCAGCATCTCGGGTCCCACAACATACCTACAGAAAGAGAATCTTCATTTTAACAAGATTCCCATGGTGCTTTACAAGCAGGCTAAAGTTTAAGGAGTTTGGTGGAAAGCTCGTTGCAGTGAGCAGAGCTCAGTGGATTCAAACCACAGAGAAGAGACTTGGTCTTAGAACAGAGTGGACCATGGCCAGTGGTGTGGCCAGCATGGCCAGCTCTGACGCTAAGTTCACAAACTGGAGCCCAGGATGGAGCATGGCTCTGTGCATTTGAGGAGGGGGGCTGCTGTAGGAGTGGAACTGAAGAAAAGTCAAGGGGTAACTTCAAATTTTTTCAGGTAAGTGAAAGGAGAACTGGCCTAGGGAACTGAGGCCAACAGACACAGGGGTCCTGCGGGTCCCAGCAGCTCGGAACTGGCAGGTGGCTCCTTGTTAGAGTCCCGCAAGAACATCTAAGCAGCTCTTCGTGGTGTGGAACCCAAGAGCAGGTGGACATCGATGACCTCTGTCTCCCAGATGAACAACTGAGTAGAAAAGGAAATACTGACTCCACAACAGATGTGAAATCCTGCCTCAGCTTGAATTACTTTCAAATTAACTTGGTATCTAGTTGAGGCTTTTGTTAATCCTTCAGCTTTCATACACATACACAGACATATATACTCACTTAAGAGAAGAGGAAAAAATACCTAGACTTCGTATTTGTGAATTATAACAAAAGCATTTCTTAATCTCTCCAACTTCATACATTCAACCCAAGTAAGCACACACACACACACGTGGGCACACACAGACTCATACTCGCACATATACAAAACTTACTCTCCTCAGAAAGCACTTAGCACATATTAAAATATTAATGGAAAAAAATCACAGAATTTGTAAGATTATAGTCTTCAGCATAGCAACAATTCCAATCCCCTGCATTCAGAGGACATAGCCCTTCATTCTATAGTTCAAAAGAGGAAGGCCTTGATTCTAATACCTGCTATAAATTTTGCCCCACATTGTTGGGCATCTACAGCAGATATTCAGAATGTACAGTGCTGAAAGCATTGTCTTGCAAAACACTGTTCAGTGTTTGAATCTGCCTATAAAATTAAGGCTACAGATAATGCAACCTCCCATATCTCCTCCTCCATTACTAATAAGAAAAGATGAATGGGGGGGTCCACATTTCATCCAAGAATCTCAGTGTACCTTCAGACATGAAGTCTCCAGGCTCAGTTATGGGCTAAGCTGGTGCCATCCTCATTTACTGAGACCCAGGGAGTTATTAGAGAATATGTTCAATGTCACAGCTTTGTTAGGAACTGCTGCCTGGACTCACAGGTACTCAGCCCACCCCCAAGTGCACCCCCGTGGTGCAGTACTCCTGGCCTGGAGAAATAAAAGGCCCAGCCAGAGGGCTTTTGGAATGATGACATCCACACATGAAAGAGCCTCACATGTGATCCACAAATCTAACCACAGATGGGAAAACCTGATGCTTTAGGAAAGCCTCTTGACCTATTTTTTTTTTTTCAAACATTTTGGATTTTGGCAAAAACTTTTGTGATTTGAAAATGCAATTTTTACCCTTAACTTAAACCTTTGTGTATTTTCAAGGGAAATTTAAGTAAAAAAACATGTCTTTCTATTAAATAGAAGCCTTTGCTATCTACAAAGAGGAAGGGGAAAAGTACTGGGAGCACTGCTGGCTGATTCCCAGATAGATTCGGGAAAAGCTGCTGGAGAGGTGGATTGTCTCGGGTGGGGGGTGTTAGAAGAGTACGGAAAGGGGTGGGAATGTTGCCCAGGGGAATGGTAAACGGAGGCAAATGAAGAGCACGCTGAGCTGGGGAGGGCAAGCTGGGCCCGGACCCCACAAGTTTAAAAGCACCCAGGGGGCTGGCAGGGCCATGCCACCTAACTCCAGGCCTCAGGACAGGAGCAGGGAGCGTGCTCACCATCAGGCTGCTTGCGGCCTCCATTTTTTGGTTCCTTGTCCTATAAGGCAATAGGCCCCTTGAAGTCAGGTGTCACACAGTATTGATCTTTGTATCCTTAGGGCCTAGATAATGCTTAGCACATACTTGACGCTAAGAAAATGCTTAGCGAATACGTGATAAATAAATGAGAAAAAGAATGCATTTCCAGTCGAAACCACCCAAAACTAACAAGCCTAGACAAAGACCGTAATGATTAGGGTCACTTGCTAACATTTACAGGCTTCACGCCAAACTGGTAAAATAACTGACTCGGTGAAATGAAATAAACCTACTGGTCAATGTAGCACAGAAAAAATATATAAAAATACATAGAAAATGGAAAAGCGGAGTCAAACGTTGTTCACCTCAATCTATTTGGATCAGTTCCAGCAACTGAACCAGCCACGCTGCTTAGACCTGGGTAGACCTTTCACTGCCCCCTCCTTCTGATTCACTGCTGGCCTCCCTTCCTTCTCTATAGGGGCTGACTTTTTATTCTGAATTTCATGGAAGGATAATCCCTTTGCACTTAAAAACCTTGGGTTTTGGAGCAGTCACTGCCCAAGCTTGTGGCTGAGATCCCGCCTCAGGGCAGCAGCTGCCTGCCTCCAGTGTCCATCTTGGCTAAAGAAGGGAGAAACCAAACCTTGGATTGGAAGTAGCGCATAGCCGCTCACTTTCCCTAGAATCTGGCAAACTGGTACACAAGTGCACATCCCTAGGAATCAAAGCAAGTCAGAGCAGAAAGAGATATGAGAGGAAATCACAGCCGGTGAGATGGTGTGTGACCTGCCCAAGCCTACGTGGCTGGCTAGCTGAGGCTGGGACCCAGATTTCCTCCTCCCTGGTTCTATTTCTCTTTGCACATGCTTCATATTTAGGGGCACTGGAGGCAAGGCAGGCCACTGCTGGCACCAGGCAGAGACTTAAAGGCATTGCAAATGGGGGAGCTGGGGATTCTGTTAAATAGACTTAGGCTTATATACACACAGTCAGCCCAGACCATCCTGTTTGTAGATATGAGTGCTGTTTGGAAAATATTTCCAGGTCTTTTTTTTTTTTTAAGGCCTGTGGTAGGATGATCCTCTGCCCCTTTATTGTTGACTGGGAGAGTGGGGTCAAATAAATAGTTTTAATCAATTATGTAACAAGTAGAAATGGTGTATGTCACTTCTATACCAGAACACTTAACGCTGGCATGTGACCCTGTTTCCTTCTAGCTGGCAACGAGCAATGCTTTCTCCCTGCAGTCTGGGTTCCTAAGTGCTTATAGTGAACAGAATATATGCCCTGTATTACGGGCTTAGCATGAGTGAGTGTGGAATAGACTACTAGGATTTGGAGGTTATTCGATACCGCAGCAAAATCTAACATTATCTGGTTGATAGAACCTCCAGTATCATTTCCAAGCCAGTCAACTCTTAACTCCACCTCTCTCTTCCCTAACACTATACCAACTTTCCCTCCAATGTACTTTTGCTCTATCAAGGTAAATCTTTAAGCTTTTGTTGCTGTTGTTTTTTGTTCCTGTCAGATTTCCCCAGTAGGAGGCTGTGACACTGTTTTTTCCCGCTGCCCCTCTGATGGCTTCTTAACAAAAACTGAGATTGCTGGAAGCATTCCATGAGCTCACCTTGGAGTTTCAAGGATAAAGCATAAAGAAGTGTGGCATGCATTCAGAAAAAAGAAAAAAATAATTTTGCAAGATAAATTAAGAAATACGACACTGTTGGAAAAGAGATGAAAGTTTCGATAATTATTTCGAAAAACAATAGATGGGGAATGATGGTGACTATCATGTACAGTGGAATTTCATCTGTTTTTCATTAGTTTATTTAAAAGAATGATTCAAAGCCATTTCTTCAGTTACTGATGGGTTATGTGTCACCCCAATTTTTGTTATTAAGTGTGTCAATCCACCATCTGTACCTCATAATATAAAGCATTCCTTTTTTGGAAAACTGGGTATTTCGTAAGCACAAGTATAGTGTATGATCAGTGAATAAAACTTGGGAATATGCAAAGAAACACAAGGAAAAAGTTCTAGAATTTCCTGTATTTCTGCCACCCAGAAAATAACCATTCACCATTTTGTAACATGACAGTGGAGACTTTTAAATATATAGAGTTACAGACTTAATTATATCCTCCCAAAATTCACGTGTTGAAGTCCTAACTCCCGATATGATGGTATGTGGAAGTGGGGCCTTCGTGTGGTAATTAGGTTTAGATGAGGTCATGAGGTAGGGCTCCCATCATGCAATTAGTGCTCCTATAAAAAGAGACACTAGAGTGCTTACTTTCTCTCTCTCTCTGCCATGTGAGGATACAGCAAGAAGATGAATATTTGCAAGCTAGGAAGATGATTCTCACCAAATCTTGGCCCCCTGATCTTAGACTTCCAGCCCCCAGATTGTGAGAAAATAAATTTCTGTTGTTTAAGCCAGCCAATCTATGATATTTCTGTTACGGCAGCCCACACAGAATATTTACACACACACACACACACACACACACACACATATATGTTTTAAACAATATATATATTTTAAAGAATAATTATAATATAAATATATAAAAATATACATTTATTGTTGAAAGTTACTGAAGGATGGTATGTTATGCAATGAGAGCTAACAGATACAGAGGTCAGGAGTGTTTCTTTTTAAAATTGGGGGTATTAATATATAATATTGGGAAGTATTATTAAAATTTAATTATTACATAAGATTTTTCCTGCCAGGTTTCACTTATTCATTAAGAATTACTATTCTTATTTGAATAAGATCAGTGGATTGTATCAGTGCCAGCATCCTGGATGCTGTGTAGAATATAATTTTGCTAGATGTCACTCTTTGGGGAAACTGGGTAAAGGGTATGCAGAATTTCTCTATGTTATTTCTTACAACTACATATAAATCTATAATTTTCTCCAAATAAATTTAATTTAAAAACAAAAAAAATAGTGGAAATGATTTATGGAGGATAATAGTATTTGGATATGAGTTCTTATTTCAGAATACTTAAGTAATGGATCAATATTGTACAGAATTCTGTGAGGCTGGTCATTAGTGTACTTTAAGTAGATGAAAATTGTATTTTGGAAAAGTAATTCCACTTCCCAACCCACTCTACATTACAGCATTCCTTCATTTCAGAAAAGATATTCTTTTATTTTCTATCAATTAGCAGGAAAATCATACAGAGGAAATGTACTTGTGATTTGTTCATTTATTTCATCGAAGTATTGCAATATATATATAAGAATCTCCAAATATATATATTGTAGAAGAATATTTATTGACTTGGGGATTTGTTAAGAAAGTTAAAAAACAAGCAGGTTATAAAATGGTTTAGAAAGATTGGTAACATTTTTGTGGGCATCTACCTGAATGCTCCCATCCGCCCCACCTTCTGGGACTCACAGGTGAGTCCTGGCATGTTGTCATGGTGACAGCAGCACTGCAAACCCAGGTTTAGGTTCAGAACTGGAACATCACCACTTCCACCTCATTCTTTTTTCTTTGGGCCAAAGTATGTCACATGTAAGATAAGAATCAAAGGTGGGTCAGGTCACCCCACACATGTAGAGAGGATAACGCAGAGTTACATGGCAAAGGGCATAGACATAAGGAGGAGTGAAGATACGGGACCATCACCACAATCTGCCAGCACCCTGTCTTCTCCAGTTATCATCACCTTTCTCTGGTAAAGAAATGTAAATGGGTCCTTTCAGCAAAACTCCTCCAACCAATTGTCTTTACTTGCTATCTCTACTTCTTCCATTCATATTTTTCTTGAATCCAATGTGATCAAGCTTCTTTCCCCACCACTGCACTAAACCTGCTCTTTCAAAGACTTCTACTTTGCCCAACCCAGTGCTCAAGTCCTGGTCCTCATCTTACCTAAGCTATCAGCAGCTCCTGGCATAATTGCTCACTCCCTCTGCCTCAAAAAAAATTTTTTTTTCTTACTTTGCCTTTGGAACACTCCTCTCTTGGTTTTCCTTTTCTGGCTGTCTTTCTCTTCACTCTTGATTCTACTGGCTGGTCCCTTCCAGTCTTCGCAGCTACATCCTTATATTCCTAACTTGTAGGAACTCTAAGTGCTTGAGTGCTCACTAGGTCGGACCTCGATTTACCCTCACTCTTGAGTAAGCCTGTCCAGTGCCATGGCTCAAAATAAGCATCTTCTGCAGCTGATGAGCAAATTGATTTGTCTAGTCCTGACTTACCTTCTGAACCCCAGACTGCCTAACCAGCATCTCTTCTCAGACGTATGATAGGCATCGCAAAATCAATAAGACCAAAATCAAAGTCTTGATTCTGCATCTCATAGCAACAACCACAACCACAACAACACAAACCCTACACACTCTGCCCACAATCTTCTTATTTGAGTACACGGCAACTCCATCTTTCTAGTTGCTCGGGCTTTGAATCTTGTAATTATCCTTGACTCAAGTCTTTCTCTCCCACATCGCACCCAATCCATCTTCAAGTCCTTTTGGCCCAACTTTTAAAATATATCCAGAATCTGACCACTTCTTACCTCTTCCACCTCCTCTACTACTTTACACACCTATCGTGGTCTTCTTTGCCTGGATTATGTCAATAGTCTCCAAACTGGTCTCCCCACTCTTGTCCTTGCTCCCCCAAATCCACATCCCACATAGAGGTCAGTGATCCTTGTCAAATGCAAGTCAGATGCCATCATTTCCCTCCTCAAAACACTCTGAATGTTTACGGCCTCCTTGGCTGCCTCTCTGATTTTATTTCTCACCACTCTTTCCCACATCTCATGGCCCCAGGGACACAGGCCTGCTTACTGCTCTTCGACAAGCCAGCTATTCTCCCTGCTCAGCGTCTTTGCACCTGTTACTCCTTCTGTCTGGAGGGTTTTTCTCTCGGAAAGCCAAGGGGGAAGCTCTCCACCTCCTCAGGTCTCTTCTGCTTGAAGGAAGAGGCCTCCCATGACCACAGCACAGAAAACAGGAATCCCTGTTTCTTTCTTTAACTAGCATCTGTAACCACCTGACATCTCCTCCCACTCAGATATAAGATCTGTCTTCTCTTTTTCTCTTTAATTAAAGGATGCTCTTGAATAAGCTCACTCGTTCTGTACTCAAAATGCCCAATTATGGCACCTTAATCACCACCACTTTGGGTCTCCATTCTTGTGCTGGGTCAGTCCCATTCTGGCTCACCCCGCTGGGCGTCAGGGCTTGCAGCATACCCCACATTATCACACAGCAAAGGACGAGTAATACCCTTTACTTCTGAAGAGGGAAACTCACAGAAATCAAGAGTGAAAGAGAAAGAAAAGCCTGGGTCCTGCTGACCTTTCCGCCTCTCCCCAGTCCCTCACTCACTGATCTCCCTACAGCGTTGGTCTGCACTCCTGCAGTGGGACTCCGTTTCATTTGTTACTTCATCTGGAAGACCCAGAAGAGTATCAGGGGTATAGTTTAGGCTCCTGGGATATGTTTCATGAATGAATGAACAAATGCTGAACAGTGTATTTTCAGCCTTTCTGTCTGATATTAATCTCTCTTTAAATTTGCATGTCTTTTCTAGTGGTTTTGAAAGCAGTGATCGGACTATTGGATATTATGTTTCTCTTGTAAATTATTCTGCTTTCTGCGCTAACCGGTACTTTCCACCCCTGAACTTCCTAATGTTGCTTTGCAGGGATTGGCTCACATCTCATTTCCTTTGCAGGCATTTCCTCTACAGATATTTAGGGCAGAAATTGTTTAGCTTTCCATTTGCTCTTCCATCGTTCAAAGATTTGTTGCTATCCCTTGTCTGCTACTGTCTCCTCTTTTGTTTTCTGTGTAATTTTGTATTATTTTTATTCCTTTAACTTCATTTTGTAACGTAAACAATGTAACTATAACAAATAACATCATTTAAAAAATCTGTCCATATGAGTTACAAACATTATTATTCCCTAGTTTATAACTTGCATTTTGTTTTCTTCTATAGTGGTCTTTAATATACAAATGTGTAAAATTTATACACAACCAATCTATGAATCTTTTCTTTTAAGGTTCCTACCTTTGGCATTATGTTACTTAGAAAAGGCTTTCCTATCCTGGTTCATGCAATTGTTTGCTCATTTTTTCTAGGTTTTTTTTTTTTCTTTTTTAGAGAGGTGCTTTTCTTCATTTAAAAAAATTCCTTGGGTCAAATTAAGTAGGTTTCACTATATAGAGAGGACTATGACCACTCTTCTCCCTCTCTGTTAAGAAATAAATGAGGGAATGGTTCAATATGTTTAAAGGATAAATTTAGGGTGGATATGGAAATAGAATTTATTTTAAACAACAAAACTTGCTAATCATCGTGGATGGTCTGGGTCCATACTCACAAAAATAACGCCGTGTATCTGCACAAGCTTGCCTGCTATATTTTGGTGGTGCTCTCATACACATCATCACTCTGGATTCCCACAGCCCTGAGATGTCAGACACCAGGAGACAAAGCACTGGACCTGACTCACTCAGAGGATCTTTCCAGCTCAATGTTTCCCTGATTTCATCATTAGGTTTGCAAAAGTACCATTTTAATGATCTTACCAAGTTTAGCTGACTTATAAAGAAGGAAAGGAAGAAAAGAAAACACAAAATACACAGAAAAATATTTGAGGCTAACACTCTGACACTACTGCACAAAGCAAGAAGGAGAAGAATTTAATTTTCTGGTCTGCTTGTTCTAGCATGCTTCTCTAGGTTTGTCATCAGCTCCAAGGGACCACAGAGAATATAAAAGATGTTCTAATTCAAGTGACTGTATTCAGTTCATTCCATTCTCCTTATAAAACTGTCTGCTGTGAAGTCCTGTCTAATGTGAAACAGTTTTAACTGCTAACTAAGCCGCATACTAATTCCTATTAGCACTGAACCATGGTGGCATATTCACCCAGGCCTTGTAACACATGGAAACCCACAAGCATGACTCAAATCTGAGATGACTTCACCTAGACTTACACATATAACAGAGACTTAAAAAGTCGTTCTCTGTCTGTGCAAGCTGGGACCCAATAATCACCCACACTTATCAGCTGCTACACTATTCTCCAAACTTGCCCACACAAAACGCTCTTTTATATAATTAACGTACCTTTAAAAGCTACCCCATTAAGAAAGAATTTCCTTACCAAAGAGGAAACAGGAAGGGAGGAATAAATTGGGAGTTTGAGATTAACAGACAGACATTACTATATTGAAAACAGATAAACAACAAGAACCTACTGTATAGCACAGGGAACTATATTCAGTTTTTTTTCTAGTAAGCTATAATGGAAAAGAATGTGAAAATATATGTATGTATACATGTATGTATATGTATAGCTGAATCGCTTTGCTGTATACCTAAAACTAACATTGTAAATCAACTACACTTTAATTTTTAAAAAAATTTTAAAAGAAAGTTTATTAGTTTTTGTTAATTGAAAGCCTTACTGAAAATCTGTACATTTCAAAGCTAGAGAAAACTTTCCATTTCTCCCAAGATTGAATAATCTGAAGATTATTCAAGAGGTCAAGACTTTGGCTACATGCAAGTAAATTTCCACTATCAGAAATACCATCTATTGTAACAAATTCCCTAAATCATCAAAAATTTAACCTAAAGCTGGTTAGTGTCCTGATAGTCTGGTTTATTACATAGGTACTTTCCAAGATCAATGGTTCACTGTAATAGATTATAACTTGGTCCCCTACAATTAGAACGATGAGGGTCTTCCACATTGGAAGTGGTGTTTAAGTTTTTCCCATTCATTTATTATTACCAAGAGTCAAAATTAAGAGTCACCAGCCGGGTGCTGATGTCTACTGTCTTTGCAGTTTGTGTGTAAGTGGGACAGGTCTGAGCATTCCCAGGTATATATGTTCATCCTTGTTTCCTTTGACTGAGTTCTTTAATGGGAAGTGCTCATGGCAGAAACAGTAAAACTTCCTCTTAATTTTGCCCCCACGTTGTCCTCCATTCTTCTCCTCTCCCTGCAGCCACAGGAATCTTTACTAATGGTCACACTTAGGGTGAACTCTTGCATTTTTTTTTCCAATCAAAATCATATATGGGAAACTTTATACACCAATTAAGTCATCAAGTTTCTTTGTTTTTATCAGAAATCATAGCAACCCTAAGGGGAACATACATTCTCTCACACTGGTCAACAGCAATTTTATGAATAAAAGTGGGGGGCATATTCTTACTTAACAAATGGAGAGTGAAAGATAAAGCATCCATTTGGAAGGGAAAGCAGTAAAAGCGATGCTTGGTGTCAAACAGAATCACCGACTCAAAGAATGGACAATCCAATACAGAAAATATCTAGGGTTTTAAATGTCCTTAATTGTAAATGGGAGTTTTGTTTCCTTGGCTTCTCACTAGTTATTCAACGAACAGCCTCCTCATTCTCTTAGTCACCAGTGTGGAGATGGACTCTACATTCAGTCATTTGCCAAAACTTAGAGCCTCTACCTTTGAGCTTATTCTTTTCCTACCTGTTTCCTTCTTTCAATTCTCATGGCCTCCAAATGATTCCACTGTCCCAAAGCCTTTCCTTGGAAAAGTTATATTTTTGGCTGACTTTGTTTACTAATTATTTAGGCTCATGGAATAATTTAAAGTTGACCATTTCTCCTTTCTGAGATAAAATGAATGCTGCATTTCAATTAGTATCTTTTTTTTTTTTTAACCTACAACATATTGACACATTTAAATCAGTGCTTCTCAAATCTTCATGTTTATAGAAATCACCTTGGGACCTCGTGGAACTCGAGATTCTGATTTGGTAGGTCCTGGGGGAGGGCCTGAGAGTCCGTGTTGGGAACGAGCTCCCCCACACAGCAAGACTCCAAACCGTTCCACAGACACCTCAACAATACCGATAATGCCTTAGCATCGGTGGCAATTTCCGTATGGGATAATTTTTATCCCAAGTTTTGTTTTCATTTTGCCCACTTCCTAAGTGCCATCCTGGGTGCTTGCTTTATAACAGAAGAGCAGAAATGATGCAACTACATTAAAACAAAAAGGGAGACATAGTGTCTGGCTGCTTTGGGCATTCCTGCCAGCAGGAACTGCAGTCTTTCAGGAGTCTTCATTTCTAATAGCTGTGCTATCAGATTCTCAGTCTTGGCGTTAGGGCTAGGCGTTACAGCTCCCCATAAAGCGTTCTGATTTATAGACTCACTGCTCATCATAAAAAAGGAGAAAAAATAAATTCAAAGGAAAGAAGTTTTACAGTCTAATGAGATTTCAAGCTATTTGTTATTTAATGAGCATTTAATACCATGAAGATTAGAATAACTCCAATTTGTAAAATGCATTTTAATATTCTGTAAACATCAGCAACTGAAAAGCAAGCTACATGATATAATGAGTGAAGCTGCCTTTCTCCAGATCTGTTTGTTTCCTTGCCCTCTCTGGCCTGTTTCTGGCTCCACTCACCTTTTCCACTAGTTTACCAGATGATTCATCAACTTTCTGGCATTCTTACTTACCATCTGTGTCCAACATCCTAGTAAAATCCAATAAACTTTCTAATATCCAGCATCCCGTTAGCTATGTCTTTGTATATAGCTAATTCACCAGGAGTTGACAGTCATAAGAATGACCTCAAGATAAAGGGCACGACCACTTTCTGAACACCTACTATGTGCCAATTTCTGTGCTGTTTGCATTAACAAAATCATCTCATTTAATCCTGAAGCATTACAGATCCTAAAATGTCCTGTTACAGAAGAATTAGATTATATTCAGTTTATTACTAAGAATAAATGTCTTCTTTCTTCAATTTTTCAAATTATTGTTAAGTTTTATTTGTTTGAATGCATAATGTATACACATGGTATTAATTCAAAAGATACCAAAAGGAATAGAGTGAAAAACAAGTCTCCCCTCCCCACCAGTTGAGCCTCCACCTGAAGACAACTACTATTAGCAGTTTCTTATGTGTCCTTCCAGAAATAGTCCATTAAGCATAGACTGTTACACAGTGGACTATTAATAGTCCATTAAGCAATCTCAGATTTCTTTAACAATGTATTACTATCTATTACGGAATATATAGAAATCCTCAGTTACTAATAACACCTTATCTATACAGATTAAAGTTTAGAAATATGTTTTCATGATGATTACGACGTTTGATTCTCCTTACAATATCATGAGGTGGGCAGGCCAGCCATTCCTGTTAACTAATTTACACGCAAAGGAACTGACACTCAAGGAGGTGAAATCATGTGCTCACATGTATGTAGTTAGCAGAAGACCCAGCTCTAGAACAGTTATTCAATTATATTGATTAAGCTGTAACCAAACATTTTAACTCAACAAGGGTCTGAGTTCCTGTCAGTGGAGATGTGTGGTTCCTCCCCTGAGACAGCTCTTGGTAATCAGATCTTAGAGGTTGCTAGAGAAGGGCTGAGCAGTTCATGGAGCTGATCTATTAAACAAAAAGGAGCAAGCAGAAAGCAAAATTATTCTTTGTTACAACTGACTGATGAAACTGTTTTCCCATTTTGGGACCCTAGACAGTTCCATAACATTTATGTCACTCTCAGGTATTAAACACTTCCTGTTTTGAGATGTTGAAATCCCAGTTTGGTCTAATACAGAAGCTTCAGTTGCTCACTCCATTGAGAGTTCCCTCCCTCCTCCAGCTCAGACCTGCCTCGAAACCAGAGTGGAGGAAGCAGGGCGTGGGTAGGCTCACCTCTCCCCACCTTGCTTTCTACTCCTCTGGATTCTTTGCTGCCTTTGGACCCTCTAGCATCGGAACAGCAGCAGGGAGGAAAGGCAAGCTTGTCATCTGAGAGAGCTTTCTGCACGAGGAGTTATCTGAAGGCTTGTACTCTCTCTTATGGGGCGCCTTTAGCACTCCTCAGACACACCCCCACTGGGCACTGGGGAACGCCCAGTGCGGCTTCCCAGCACAGGTGTCTCCTCCAGCTGGCTACTGTTACTTCCCCTTATGCCCTGGCTCCCACTAGTCCACCTCTAACTTCATTCTGCTGCGTACCTGTGGCTGGAGCACCATCGAAGGCTAGCCAAGTCCAGGTCCCTCCCTGGAGTCCCCCAGGGAACAAGCTGTCTCATCAGTGGAAGTACACCGGATTTCAGTGACTGCTGCCTCTCTCACTCAGCTGCCACAGCCTGCTCTGTCTAGCTTCTCACCCTCTGACTTTTGCAGGTCCCGTTCTCAATGTGGTAGGCTGAATAATGTCCCTCGCAAAGATCTCCACAGTGTAATCCCCATAACCTGTGAACAGTTTACACTACGTGGTGAAAGGGATTTTGCACATGTGATTCAGGTTACGGATTTTGAGATGAGGAGATTATCCTGGATTATTGGGGTGGGGATCAGTATAATTACATGAGCTTTTAAAAGCAGAGAACATTTCCTGGCTGAAGTCAGAGAGATAGGGCAGCATGAGAAAGACTCCACATGCTCTGGCTGGCTCTGAGATGTAGGAGCCCTTGTGCAAAAACCAGAAAGAGGCCCCAGGAGCCAAGGGCGGTCCCCAGCCGACAACCAGCAAGGAAACAGGGACCTCAGTCCAACAGCCGAATGGAACTGAACTCTGCCAACAACCTGAATGAGTGTGGAAACAGAATCTCCCCTAGAGCCTCCTGAAGAAAATGCAGCCCAACCAACACCTTGATTTCAGCCCTGTGAGGCTCAAAGTAGAGAAACCAGCTGAGCCCACTGGACTTCTGGCCTGCAGAACTGTGAGATAATGAATGTGCTGTTGTAAGCTGTTAAGTTTGTGGTAATTTATTAGGGCAGCAACAGGAAACAAATACACTCTACACTGGTCAGTTCTTTAAGTGCGTTTCAGAAGCCCCCTCTCACTTGCTTATCTTAATCAGAAGGAAACTCTGGCAAGGGCAGAGGAAACATTTTAGCAGCCTAAAAATTGTCTCTGTTGAAATCCTTGCTTTCCTCATCCATCAATCCTTGCTTTCCTCTATAGATCTGAGATTGGAGGAAGGGCTAAGGATTCCTGGACCATTTTTAAGACACCTCTTAACAAATTACATCTCTTTAGAACAGATGAGTATTTACCAACATTTGTTCTTAGCCCTAGAGCCACAGCTAACACTAAGACAACAGGAAAGTCTTATTTTAATATCCTGTTACAGGAACATATCAGCAGAGTTTCCTTCCCTCTCAGGTTTAACCTTCTGGAAACATTTTGGATAGACTGGGGTGGCTTTTAAAGAAGGGTAACAGGAGAAGGAGATGAGATCCCAGGGAGAATTCATTGCCAGAATGGGAAGAGAAACAAGACAGAAAAAAAATCCAAGTTGCCCAAGACCAGAGTTAGCGTGGATGGAAACACAGCTTCTAGCCCTAGACTTTGGGCTTGGTGGGACCCAAGTCAGAAGCAGCAGCAGGAGGAGACAGGAGTTAGAGTTTGGTGGTTCTGGATGGGGAATGATTCACAGGGAAGTGTAATGCTTACATCTTCCTACAAGAGCCTGCAAGAATGGAATGAACCAGAGCTTTGTAGCATAAGTAAGTACAATAGTTGACCCCTTCCTCTCTGAGTTTTATGATTGCACAGCTTGAAGTTCCAAAAGCATGAGGATGAAGGAAGCAGGAGACAGAGTGGCAGTTCTGTGGCAACATCCATGGCCTGTGGGTGGGTAGGGGGTAGGACCTGTGGGACGCCACTGCCCTGTACTGAGGGCCATATACTGGGCAAAACCTGCACATCTGCAGATTGATGTGTATCTGAGGAAGGAGGCAGGTGGGAGGCAACTTCCTCACAGTTTCCGTCCCATGCTGCTGCCCTTAAAGATCATGTTGGAGCTAGGATTTAACAGACTCGACCAATCTATTCAAGCTTCCTCTGTTTGGCCAGTTGATACCTACTCATCGAATGCCTACCACGTGCTGGGCTATGGCCTCCAATCTGGAGGTTGATGTGTTTGTGATGCTGGTGCTGTTTTTAGGAATCGTGAGATCATGGAGAGAATCCTCTTCCTGCAAGAGCTCACTTATTCTATACAGTCAAAGGCAACTGTAGGGTAATTTCTAGAATCCTATTTCCTTTTCATACTCACTTCAGGAAGAAAAGGATGAATATCAAGTACAAAGAAAAAGATTAATATGTAGAAAAGTCTTTCCTGTGGGTTGTTTCAGCTGAAACACCTCAAAAAGATCATTCTAGATGTATTTTATGTTTCTCATTTAATTATCTATAACAGACAGCCAAGTGATGCTTACGGTCCGTATCCTCAGCACCTAATGCCATTCCTGACATACAGTGGAGCGCCTGATAAACATTTGTTGAATCAATGAACACGGAAAGATGCAAACCAAGCATTTGAAATACTATGCTACATTTCTTTTGGTTTCAAGTCCACACTAATGAGCGAGGGAGGTCACTGGAGGAGTGTGAGGGCCATCGTGAGTTTCACATTTCAACGACCGGTGCCAAATTCTTAATGCCAGATGGGATGAGATGGGAGGTTAAACCTCTTCTTATTACCACGTTGTTGGCCTTGATTGCCTCGGTATTATTCTCCAACTGCTTCGTCTCTATGGATCTCGGACTCCTTATTACCTCCAATTGGAACGCCCCACAAATCATTCTGCCTTCTTCATCCTCTCTCACCTCCAAGTAATCCTGTCATCTTGCTCCAGTTAGAGCCGCTTCCATTAGGAAGATCATGGCAAACTTTTTCCCTACCCTTGTTTGTTCTTCAGGAAAATTATCCCGCGGGTAAGCAGACGTTACAGACACTTTTCAGAACATATTTCGTCTGAATTTCTCCTGTCTTCCCCACATTCTTCTAAGCCAGTTACCTTCGCATTGGACAGGAATTAAATTCAAGGAGATAGAGGTTCTGAATCTCTTCCTTTGACCAGATGGAAATCGTTACATTAGAATGCTGATGACTGCAAAACCTTGGACATATTGTTTTCACAATCAGGAAATGGCAAACACAAAGCGCTTCGGTGCAGAGCCAGCATGCAAGTTCAGCTTCCATTTGCTGCTATAAATTTTGTTCTTGTTGCTGCCAGTGAACACCAACTGTTCAAGTGAAATAGTAAATCCAAATGTGCCTTTGGATGAGAGTGAAAAAAAATAGATGCTGCATAAATGCTGATGTGAAAGGATTTTTCAACACACTAAACCAGAGAAGGGAAAGAAACAGGGAGAGAAAGTTGAACTGAATGCAGCTCTCACTATAACTCTTTAGTGGAAAGCGCTAAAAAAGCTCTGGGGGAAATGTTGACTCCACATACTGTTTAAACATCAAGGAGAAAATAAATACAGAAGGAGGGTATCGACCTTAAGGTGGGCACACTTTGAGCATGGTAGGGGTTACCAGAGCAGGCATACACAAGTTGTGTAAATCAGGGGAAAGAGAAGTTCTGAAGTTCACTCAAGGCTGATAGGGCACATGGCCCCTAAGTTATTTGCTAATGATAAACCTAACAGTTCCAAGTCAGAAGCAAGTGCAATCTGTTATGCAAAGACTTTAGTGACTTTCTATCTCACAGATTCACTTTAAGGCTAATCAACAGATGTCTGTACTCACGTCTCCCTATAGGTTAATTTAATGGGCAACTGAATTACGACTCAAGGAGATAGTTTCAGAAATGATTTCCTGAATTTTAACTTTGGATTACCTAAATTCATAGTGGGTTTCTCTTTCCCTTTTCCCCATCACTTCCCTGTGATGTTGAAGAAAATGTATGAACCTTGGAGTGAGCTGACCCGAGCCCCTTATACCAGGTCTGATCCCATCACTGAGCCTACTTTCTTATGTGAGTAACGATGCTCACATCCACTGGGTAACGACTCACGAGGATTAAATGAGATAATACATGTTAAATGCCTGACACAAGTCTTGAACATAAAAGGTCCTTAATAATAACATTGGTTCCACACCCCAGATTGGACTTTTTGCAAACAAACAACTTGAAAAATAGAATATTCAAACACATTCTTTAGCATGATGAGGCTCCAGGCCAAGAAGCAAGCAGTAAAGATGTTCCAAACGAGAATATTTCAGCATCTGAGAATGGCTAGGACTTATCTTCATGGCTAAAATAAACAGTTTAATGTAAAACAGTCTTTCTTTCTTTGTTTTTTTAATTAATTCTTCTTCATTTTTTATAGAAGGGAAAGCATTTTCAGAATAATGGTTAAAAAATCTGTCCTTTGTAGATCTGAAGACATGGGCAAGTTTCAAACTGAGGTCAAGATCTACTGAAAGTGTTAGATGGATATATGAGGACCAGATGCAGCTGTCAAAAATAAAACAGACGATGGTGTCTTGAATGCCTTCATGTGAAGCCAAAGCTAAGTAAGTGTTTGACTTATTTGTCATTGAGTTAACTGATGTATCTGGTTTAACTGGCCAAATTGTTTTTACTTAAATGTTCACATGTTTCAGTGTTATATTGATATAATCCAGTGCTTTCAAGAGTGCAGAAAACACCAATCGTGGCAAATGTGTTCAGAGGAAGAGAAACTATTCATTTCTAGACCCCAGATTTATAGCTATATAATATATAGCTATATATATATATATATATATATATATATATATATATAACTTATTTATATCTATATATATTATATAATTTAATATATTTATATAGTCATATTTATATATTTATAATTACACATATATTATAAATATTGTATATTTATGTTTATATATATATATATATATATAAAACTGTTGGTATATATATATATAAAAAACTGTTGGTGTCTCCTTATGGTTACTTCTGAATATGTGTAAATTATTAGAGTTCGTGTGCATTCATTTCCACAAAAAATAATACCAGCAAAGACACAGCTAAGCAAAGTTGAGCCTCGCTGGGTAGATTTGAGGAAACATAGGCCAGCTTAGGGCAAGGCAAGCTCATGAGATAGGAAGTATAAAATAGTAATAAATAGTCTTAGGAACATTTTCCTTTGGAAAAGACATCCCAATAACATCCTACAGTTATAGATGAGAAGAGACACACATGTGCTATGCATGACACAGTAAGTGAAACCAAAAGACTCACTCTCAATGTCTAATCTAGCTAGAACTGCAACCTTAATGAAGAAAACAGTGGTTTTGATTCAAAGAAGTTCAGGATTGGAAGGGAGATATAAAGTCTAACATCTCATCCATCTGATGCCTGGATCTCCTTTACTTTAAATATTTTTCTATCTTTGAATAAGAAAATGTTTTCTTATTTTGGATCAAGGCCTGCTTCTCTGTAATTTCCACTCATTCTTCCTATTTCTAGCACTCAGGGTCACAGCCAAGCAAAATCCCACTTCCCTTGGCAATTAGTCTTACACATATTAAGTCAAGGTTAACAATTCAGCCCCACAGGCCTATTGCTATATTATAAAGGCACAAGGGAGCATGCCTGGATCTTAGAGGGATTTACTGAGATGTCTCTAGGTGCTTCCATACCTGGTAATAACTGAATGGGCAACTGCAGAAACCTTGGGGTGGCTATTCTGGAATAAGATTCAGCTTGTCTCTTTGGATCCTTCAGATGAAGTAACTCGGGGGCGTCAGGCCCCTCAGATATGAAGTTCTGGGGTCATTAATATAATTATGACCTAGGGACCAGCTTCTGAGTAGGGACTACAGCTTAGCCCACTAACCCTTCTGATGTAATTCTGTCCCTTTTTAAAACGGTCAAGAACTACACCCTTAAGAATCAGTGGCAAGACAGAATGGACTTAAATGGAAGGTGAGTGGATTTGAGTGGAGCCTGGATGGGCTATAGCAGATGCTGTCAGTGCTTCAGCCATGTCCCTCCTCCCCTGCCCTTACTAGTCCAACTTTCAGCACCTTCCAGAATTTACCACACTCCAGTCCTAAGGCACTGACAGAGAGAAACCATGAACAGATCATAGTCTTCTCTTTGGATCAACCTGAGCTCTGGCCACAGTAGTTTCTAAGCTTATCCCAGGGTTACAAATGTCCATACCTACCACTGAGATCAGGCTGACAACTTGAGTGCAGCTCACAGGGCCAGATGTAGATCCAGGGAAATGGTAAGGACTGGCTTCTTTAAAGGCTCCAGCCCATCAGTCATTCAGCCAGCACAGTTGTGGGAATGATCAGATCAATGGAATTTCCGATTTCCAGAGACAACCTGAAATGACCCCTTGGCACCACTGGAAAAGATAGCAAGAAGCTGCATTTCACTGATTAAAGGCACATACCTGAGATAACCCAGCTCCAACCCCAGGGCCACCTCTGGGAGAGCCAGCTTAGGTAGGGTGGATTCCTGCTTGTTTCAGAACAGCTGTGCAGAAGCTGTGGACCATGCCCAAAGACCCAGAAAACAGAAAGCTGAATCTCATTCCAGAACAACTATCACATTTACTTCAGAAAAATCAAATAGTATTATTAACAAAAAATTTTCAGATATTTTGAAAATTATAGCACAATTCTTATACAAAATATAAGGGAAACTATTTAAGGTAGAGGGCCAATTTCTTCCATCATGCTACCATTGTCTACAGCCTTATTTGATGCTACTTTAACCTAAAGGGATAGGGCCACAAAGAAAGTATCTGCAGGAGTGAGGAGAGTGTGGTGTGAGGACAGCTGCAACCTGTAATGCTGCCCCTCACACCAGCCAGAGTGGCCATCACGAAATAGTCTACAAACGATAAGTACTGGAGAGGGAGTGGAGAAAAAGGAACCCTCTTACACTGTTAGTGGGCATGTACATTGGTGCAGCCACTATGGAGGACAGTATGGAGGTTCCTTAAAAAACTAAAATTAGACTTACCATAAGAGCCAGCAATCCCATTCCTGGGCATATGCCCAGAGGAAAATACAACTAAAAAAGACACATGCATTCCAATGTTCATAGCAGCACTATTGACAATAGCCAAGACACGGAAGCAACCTAACTGTCCATTGACAAATGACCCGATAAAGAAGTCACGGTATATATATGCAATGGAATACTACACAGCCATAAAAAGAATAAAATAATGCCATTTGCAACAAGGATGGACCTGGAGATCATCATACTAAATAAAGTAAGCCAAAAATAAATAAATAAAATAAAATAAATAATAAATAAATAAATAAATAAAGCAATCAAGCAAGCCAGAAAGAGAAAGAAAAATACCATATGATATCACTTATATGTGGAATCTAAAGAAAAAAATGATGCAAATGAACTTATTTACAACATAGAGACAGACTCGCACACGTAGAAAACAAACTTATGGTTACCAGGGTGGCAGGGAGGGAAGAGGGTGGGGAGGGATAAATTGGGAGTTTGGGATTTGCAGATACTAATTCTATATATAAAACAGATAAACAACAAGGACTTACTGTATAGTGCAGGGAACTATATTCAGTATCTTGTAGTAACTTCTAATGAGAAAGAATATGAAAAGGAATGTATGTGTGTATGTATGTGTGTGTGTATATATATCACTTTGCTGTACACCAGAAACTAACACAACATTGTAAATTGACTATACTTCAATTAAATAAATGAATCAATTTTAAAAAATAGACAAACAACAAGCACCTACTATATAGCACAGGGAACTATCTTCAATATCTCATAATAACCTATAATGGAAAAGAATCTGAAAAAGAATATATATATGCATATGCATAAGTGACTCACTTTGCTGTATACCTAAAACTAGCACAACATTGTAATTCAACTATACGTCAACTAAAAATAAAAATCCTCAACTCTCATTAAAAAAAAAGAGGGATCATGCCATAAATACTTTTTTTTAATCTGATTTTTAAAGCTTACTCTATAGAGACCACATTTCCAGATCGTTGAATATTCTTTTATAGCAGGACAGTGTTCCACTGCATGGACGTGCCAAAGCTTATTTAATATTTCCACCCTCAACCCTCCCACTGCCAGCGGTATTGGTGGCATTAACGTTATTTCCAATTTTTTAGAATTTTGAACTTTGTGGCCAATAATTCCCTTTTAGGAAAATAATTTATGATTCTTTCCTTAGGATATATTCCTAGAAATGAAGGTGGGTCATGAAGTACTAAAATTTTTTAAGCTTTTGGTTCTTCTAACAATAGTTCTTGACTGAAAAGACTAGAAAAGATGAACACATACTGGCCTCTCTCTGTGGTCGGATCTAAGGCTTCAGCCACACATCTACTGAGTTATGACGTCAATGGTTCTGTATTTTGCTTTCCCAGCTCCCACTTTTTTTAAGTCAGGATTTTTTTTTTTTGAGGTATAATTCACATACAGTAAAATTCTGTTTCAGTGTAGAGCTTTATGAATTCTGAAAAATACATTCAGTTGTGTAAGCACCACCACAATCAATATACAGAACATTTTCTATCACCCAAAAAGTTCTCTCATGCACCTTTGTGTTCAGTCCTGTCATCCCATCCCTAGCTCCAGGCAACCACTCCTCTGTTCCCATAGTTTTTCTTTTTCCAGCATGTTATTTAAATGGAATGATAGAACAGGTAGTTTTTTTAAGTCTGACTTTTTTCACTTAGCATAATGCATTCGAGTATCCACATTGTTACCTCTATCATCAGTTCTTTCCTATTTATTCTATTGTACCAACGTACCAGAGTTTGTTTATCTATTCACCAGGTGGTGGTTATTTGGGGTGTTTCTAGTTTTTGGAGATTATGAACAAAGCTGCTATAAACATTGACATACAGCTTTTGGTGTGGGCATGTATTTTCATTTCTCTTGAGTGAATACCCAAATGCTCAGTCATTATAAGTGACATTTAACTTTACAAGGAACTGTCAAGCAGTTTTCCATAGTGGCTGCACCATTTTGTACGAGGGTTCCAATTGCTCCATATTCTCATCTCTTCTTGATCTTGTTGGTTTTTAAATTTTAGTCATCAAGAGATGAGTGTTGGTACTTTATTGTGGTTTTAATTTGCACTTCTCTAATGACTAATAATGTTGAGTATCTTTTCATTTGTTCCTTTGCCATCCATATAGCTTCTTGGGTGAAATATCCAAATATTTTCTCATTTTTGCTGGGTTGTTTGCTTTTATTATTTCTCAGAGTTCTTTAGGTATTCTGGATACAAGTCTTTTATAATAAATGTACTTAGCAAGTATTTTCCCCCAGTCTGTGGCTTGCCTATTCATTTTCCTTTTTTTTTTTTAATTGAAGTATAGTTGATTTACAATGTTGTGCTAGTTTCTGGTGCACAGCATAGCAATTCAGTCATACATATATATATTTTATATATTCTTTTTCATTATAGGTTATTATAAGATATTAAATGTACTTCTTTGTGCTATACAGTAGGACCTACTGTTTATCTATTTTGTATATAGTAGTTTGTATCTGACAATCTCAAATTCCTAATCTATCCCTCCTGCCCTCTTCTTCTCTGGTAACCATACATTTGTTTTCTATGTCTGTAGGTCTCTTTCTGTTTTGTAAGTAAGTTCATTTGTGTCATTTTTTTTTAAGATTCCACATACAAGTGATATTCTATGACATTTGTCTTTCTCTGTCTGATTTACTTCACTCAGTATGATAATCTCTAGGTCCATCCATGCTGCTGCAAATGGCATTATCCCATTTTTTTATGGTTGAGTAATATTCTATTGTATACATATATACCACAACTTCTTTATCCAGTCATCTGTCAGTGGACATTTAGGTTGCGTCCATGTCTTGGCCATTGTAAATAGTGTTGCTCACTTTCCTTTTCTTAACAGGGCCTTTTAAAGAGCTGGTGTTTTTAATTTTGACGAAGTCCCACTTATCATTTTTTTCTTTCATAATTCATCATTTTTGTGTCACACGTGAGAAATCTTTGCCTTATCTCTGGTTGTAAATACATTTTTTCCAATATTTTCCTCTAAAAATTTCATATTGTTAGGTTTTACATGTGGGTCTATGTTTCATTTTGAATTGATTTTTACAGATATGATTTTTTGCAAGGTATGGGTCAAGGTCCTTAATTTTACATATGGATGTCCAAATTCCAAAACAATCTGCTGAAAAACTATTTCTATTGAATTTCCTTGCTTCTTTAGTTTTTGAAGATTATGAACAAAGTTGCCATGTATTTATGCATCTGATTCTATTTTATCCCACTGGTTTGTTTGTACGTTATCCTTTCATTGATACACACACTTGATTATTGTAGTTTCATGTACGTCTTGAAATCAAAATTTTATTGATTATTTTTCAATAATCTTGTTACTTTTCAAAATTGTTTTCACTATCATTTCCTTTGCTTTCCCATATAAATTTAAGCATTATCTTAGTGATTTCTATAAAAACAGGATTGCTGGATTTTCCATTGGGATTATATTGAATCTACAGATCCGTTTAAGAAAGACTGACATCTTAACAATATTGAATCTTTCTGGCCATCTTTTGATGCCAAATCATTTCTTCTACCTTGGATTATGAGGCCAGCCATCCAATTATACTATTCTTATACAATTTGGCCTCATAAGTGAATCCGCACTGGATATTAGCTATTGGCAGACCATTCATAATGACTTTAACCCTACAGGGCACAGAATTACTTGCTATGGTATTTTGAAATTATGGGTCTAAGTTTTTATCCCACCCTTTAACCATGTCTTTGCCATGTGATCTTGAAGTGGCCTCCTATTGTGGATAGGGTAACCTGCTCTACCTTTGAAGCTATGGTTAACCATGTGACGACCTTTGTCCCATGGAATTTAGCAGATACGACATAAAGACTTGAAATGATCTTGCACACTGGGACTTGCTTTCTCATGCTTTTGCTATTGCCTTGAGAATATACTCGCTAGACAATGAGAGATATGTGTAGCAAAACCAGGTTGCCCTAGTCATCCTAGGCAAGAGCAGCCAAGAACATCTGACAGCAAACTGACCCCCAGATATGTGAACGCGCACAGCTAAGATCAGCATAACCAGCTGTGTGGACAACCATTCCAAATGCAGGTGCTAGAAATGCTTATTACTGTACACCATTGAAGTCTTATGTTTGTTTGTTACACAGAGTCATTGTGGCAATAGATAACCAATGCATCTGGGTAATACATAGTCTCTTTAAACTCTTTACAAACAGCATCATGCAATAACTGACCAGGGCTAGGACATTCTTTAATCAGATGTTGCTAGTTTCATGGCTTAATCTGAAACTTGTTTTTTTCTCTTTATTCTCAATATCAAGCATTAAAGAAAAAAATTTATAAGAGAAATGCTACTAAGTCCTATTCACCACTTCCAATCCCTGAGTCAAGTAAAACTGTAAAACTATGGGGAATTCCATTTCACTTCATTTTTATTTTTAATCACGAGGTATTTATAACATCTTAACCCTTTTGGTAAATGATTGAGCACCCTGACTGTGATATGGAGATGGATCTAGAGGAAAAGGTCAAAAGAAAGACAAGCAACCAACAATGATGAATCAACTCTCTCTTTTTTTTTTTTTTTTTAAATCAAAGTTCTTAGAACTATTTGCTGAATTGTGTGTTTTATTTTTAATAGCTATTCTTTGAGGTAAGGAATGTCATGGCATAAAGATAAGAGTCATAACATTTAAGACATGTTTATGAAGTTTGAACCGCTAACTTGGCTGCAGTTGAAATGCATTCAGCTCCTTCCTGCTGTGCTCGGAGCCTTCCCAAAGGCTGGGCTGGCAGTGTTGCTGCTACTGCTGCCTCTTCTCCAGCTGGCCCTGTGGGCTGTGAGACAAATGTAGGCATTTAACCCATATTCAAGTGCATTTAGAAGTATTGGAATTTGTGTTTATCAGGGTTTTGACATCGAGCACATGTCTAATCAGTAGGGTGTGTTTAGATCAGAGGCCCTTAACAACAGAATAATTCTGTGCAGCTTAAATTCTGGAGTCTCCTGGTGGAACCGAAGAGAAGACAGATGCCCCACAGCCATGTTGCTGTCAGTGGCAATATCCTTGTAAGAGGGGCCTCCAGGGTTCAGGGACAGAACCCTGCCACATCCTATCAACTCTTAGGAAAGCTCAAGGTGGCCTGGGATACTTGAGACTTTGGCCTCTAGAAGTTGTCTCTTTTGGTTTATTTTGTTCACTCATCCCTACTTGGTATCTCGATGGCTTTGTCATTTACCTATAAATTGCACTGCCTCCTTGATAAATGAAAATAGACTGGGAAAACCAAATTTGGTTTAGATTAAGTTCTTTGGACAAGAAATAGAAAGCACTAGTTTCTGAAACCAGTCTTAGGCTATGCCCACAATCGAAAGAAGGTGGTCAAAAAAAGCCAGGGCTTGGGAAATACTCTTAAAAGCAGGGCAGTCTAAGTCGATAATGTCTACTAGTGTGTTTACATGAAATGAAAACATCAAACCACATTCAGTAAAAATGACAGGAGACAGATGGTGCAATGGAGTTACATACACTCGGGTTCAAATCTCTTCTTAATCCCTTACCATCTGTGGGATGAAGTCTCAGTTTGCTCACCTCTAAAATGGGAATAATGAAAAAAAACTACTTCAGTGTTGTCATAATTTTTAAAGAAACAGTATAGAAAGAGTGCTTGGTGCCGTCTGCAACTGGATAAATGCTCACTCAACTCAATAAGTGGTAGTTGGTATTGTCAGTATCATTGCCATTATTTCTAGTGAAAATGCTTATCATGTGATGTTATACCAAAAACGACCAGACTACAAAGTTACATCCACAGTACAATTAAAACTATGCTAAGAAGAATAACAGGGAAAAGGTTGGAAACACATCAAAACGTTACTGTATGAGTTAGGACAGTGAGATTATCGGTGGCTTCCTTTCCTTTCCTATTTTATAA
Source organism: Camelus ferus (assembly GCF_009834535.1). Lineage (NCBI taxonomy): Eukaryota > Metazoa > Chordata > Mammalia > Artiodactyla > Camelidae > Camelus > Camelus ferus. Next base: position 10,414,721 of record NC_045709.1, on the reverse strand, counting down.
TTTTCTGCTATAGTTTTTAGTATCTATGATTACAAAGTACTTTAATGAAAATTATTTCACTTATGCACAATATCACTTATGTAGTATTCTTATATGGTATTCTTGTGAAGTAGTTTAACCTGAATCCCATCATGAAGAAGCAAATATACAAAAGAAGACAGTGGGATATTCTGGAAGACAATTTCCCTGAACTCTTCAGAAAGATGTGTGCCATTAAAAAAAAAAAAAAAGCAAAGGTAGGAGAAATGAGAACTGTACTGTAGTAAAATGTGTGAATCTTGATTGGATCCTGGATCAGAGAAATAAAATTAGAAAGTCATTTTTGGGAAAATTGGGAAAGTTAAATAGGGCCTGATCTTATATGATATATGCTTATGTTTCTTGACTGTGATAAAGAAAATATCATTATGTAGCAGAATCTCTTATTCCAAGGAAATGCATGATGAAGTATTTATGACAAACATGTCATGATATTGGCTATATATTTATATCTGCATTATCTATCTATCTACCTATCTATGAGAGAAAGGAAGCCAATACAGATAAATAAAGTGTACTATTTCAGAGCTGCAAGAAAACTTGCAGTCTAATCCAAATGATACGTAGAGAAATCAAGTGAATTACAGGTTGATGCGAAGATCAAACCCAGACAGACAAAACAGCCTAAATATGGTTAGCCAAGTTAGACATTTATTCAAATATTAGATTTTCTGAAGTAATAGAAAGTTCTCCTGCTAGAGTTCTGCTGCCTGAACTCTCCTGTTGCTGAGAGAAATATGCTGAGGTGTTTAAATATTATATTAATTATTGTATTAATAATGTATTACCTATGGCCTGAAAGTTTTATGGGTTTTTTTAACATGATTTTTAAAGTGATTTTTTAAAAGTGATTTTTACATCTGTTAAGTGCTTTGGGTCTCACAAGAAGTCAGTTGGACATGATCATATAGTCTTATGACATACTTTAACTGTGATTAATTTTACATAGATACATTTCTTATTTCTACAAGTAATTCCCAGATTGTCTGAAATGTTCAGCACTGAGTTCTGATGTTGGTTACTTTTCACTATTGCTTATTTGATTCAGCAGGTAACAAACACATGGGCTCTAAGATGCAGTCCTGCCCTGAGGAACGTGCAGTCTCTCGGGAGGTAAGGCCTACGTGAGCAATTAGAGAGACGTGTTAAGACGGAGACCAGCACAGAGCGCTGTCGGGTAGAGCGGAGAGGAGTCTAATCCCAGGTTAGGGCGGGGGGTGACAGGGGCTGCCTGGGCTCCTGAAAACTGCTGCTCCTGAATCAGGAACCACAGGTGGGCGGAGAAGCGCCCTTCCCTCACTATCTTGGTGTCCCAGTGAGGCGACAATGTGCAGAGAGGCAACCACCAGACTCTGAGTCCCCTGGATTTTCCTGTCAGCCCCCAAGGTCATTTGTGCAGACAGGATGGGAGTGCCAATATACATAACCCTGAGTAGTAATTAATGTTTTAGAAGGGCCAACAAGGACAGGAAATTTCTTGAGCTGCAAGAATGAGAAAAGAAGGATTGGGAAGACTTCCTTCCTACCCCCCCAACAGCTGGCATACGGTGAAAAATTAGAAAGAAACTGCTGAAATATCCTCCCAGTCATTCCCCAGCCTCATAGCATTCCACAGGAGGAATGTCTGAAGAATTTCAAAGTATCAATGTGGGCATTCCAAACAATTCAAGTGATTTTTATCATTTCAAAGCCAGGTGCCCATTTTGAATATGCTTATTATGAATTGTTTATAGGCCACTTCCAGTAATTGTCCTTCAGCGGGCTTTCAGCTCCACGGCCTGAGTGCATCGTAAACAATCCAGCACGTCTCTAACGTTTGTATCTGTACACTCCAGACTTCAACGAGATGAACACTGCTGACCCGGGGCTGCTTTGTTCCGTTGCTTCACAAAAGCCAGAATCATTATAAGCCCACCCAGACTGAAAGAGGCACTTGGCAGGAGTTCTGCCGTTTGAACCTTATGAGCGAAAACAGTGATGCACAGGGACAAGTACCATTCACCGTAGGAATTCACAACGAGGACGAGAGCCCAAGCGACTGCTCGCAATCCACATTTGTTCAGGTATTTTACAATTCTCCAAAACCAACTGATCTCTCCTACAGATGCTGGTGTACTGTTTCCAGGGCATGACAAGAGCAGACACAAAACAGTTTGTCCTGCGCATGTGTCTAGGGAATGAAAACGCACCATCTGCTTTACTAGTGAGAGAGGGTCTACCCTCCCCACTCTGGTCTGCACACTGATGGTGTCTCCTATCTGAGGAAGGACATAGTGCAGAATGGACTTAGGGAGGATTTGGGACAAGGTAAAATTAATTAAATATTTGCCCTTACCCACTGGAACTGCAAAATGCAAAGACAGGAAGAGTCTGAGACAAACCTCTCAAATAGATGGCAACACCTTGAGTCACTCTTTGGAATATCATTTTGGTAAATAACACTCTTCTGGGGAGTGGGTCAATTAGGGAAACAGTTTAAAATCATTCTGGAGATAAGATTGGTGAGTAAGGTTAACATTAACATGGCAGAGGGCATACTGTAGAACAGAAATGAAACATACTGAGGTGTGTGTGTGTATGTACGAGAGAGAGGGAATGAAACTGTGAAAGTATGAGATGGACAGAGAGCCTCCCTATACAACCCTGTAACCCTGTCTTGGCTCTAAATTCAATGCTGAAAAAAGGAGTGCCAAAAAAACACTGAATAATGATGGTAACATAGAAAAAGATCTTAATTCTTCAAAGAGACTACTTTGGAGAATTAAGGGCAGCACTACTTAGATGTGCAGGTTCTGAGCTGCTTGTTTAAATAATGAATCTTCATATGTCTATTATAGGTCTGTGGAAATAACACAAACTACCCAAAGGGGAACACATGGGCTATTTATTCAGCTTACTGTAGAGGGAGTCAGCCCTCATCACCAGCCTGTGGCTGAGATTCACAGGCAGGCAGAGGAGTGGGAAAGCTGCAGAGTGAAAAAAGAAAAGATTTCAGGTATGCTGATTAGAGGTTGTTGGCAAACCTGGAGGCAGGCTAACTAGAAGCAGTGCATCTTATGTGATAGGTTTGGGGAGCGTGTTTGATTTTCTCCGATTGGTCCTGAGTTGGAAATGGGGGCCAAAATACAGAGAAGCTGACAGTCGTTGGCCAGGTCCTTCATTCTGGGCCAACTGCTGCTCCATAGGCATGTATGGGTTGCATTGTCTATTTGCATGTTCCCCTGGACTGAGGCAGGTCTCCAAAACTGGTATTGAGTGCCTCGAGATGTTTGGTTTCCTTAGCTTCTTCCATTATTCACCCAATAATGCTTGAGGCAGTGGGTAATGCATTAAAGAGCCTCTGGAAGATGTGGGGTCCACAGACATCTGGCAGATTCCTGCTTCAAGGCCCCTTAGTCTAGCCGCTGCCCTTTAAAGATAACAAAGAACATTCCTTTCTTAATACGTACCTGTCTTAGCTGAACTAACTACTCAAGACAATAATCAACCTTACTATGCCCAGAGCCAGGACCAGTCACAACCCGCTACCAAAATCCCCAGCCTTACTCTTTCATGACTCCGTCCCTTCCCTGTTACCTCAACATCAACCAATCAGAAAATCGTTCACGAGCTGATCATGCCCTCTGTGACGCCCTTTGTGCCCGAAGTCATGTAAGCACGAGGAGTTAAAGGTTACCCTCCCTTGTGAAAGATGTCAGGTCACACCAGCCCGCCAAATCCCACAAAGGAAGACAAACCATGGTCCAAGGAATTTCTCCAGGTCTCACTAGCCCTTCCACTCTGACTGTTCATTTCATGCTCAGACCTCATAGCTGCCTCTTCTGGGCTGATCCTCTTGACTACCCTGTTGACGTCTCCTAGTTCTGGGCCTTGATTCTGATAGTGGAATGTCAAAGGAAACGTGATAGATTCTTCCACCCCACCTCTGACTGGGCTCAGACTAGCCCTCAGGACCTCACCAATTGGACTTCCCAACCCATCCAGACAGGTGGAATATCAGATAGGGCTATTTTATAAAGCTAAATGAAAACCTTAAGGCCATCTGGACTATTACTTAAGACACAGTGCACTCTTAAAAATCAACTTTTAAAGTATGGAGTCCATGGAGATAAAAACTGGGAGCCCACTCTCAGAGAGCAAAAGCAGACAATGAGCTGGAGGCTAGGGGATCTAGCAGGACCACCACAGAATTGCCTTCTGGCTGTGACATAATCAGAAACACCAACTCCACACTTGACCTGTGTTCTCTAACACCAGTAAACTAAAACCCAAACAGCAACTGCATTCTTCTTTAAGTTCCATGTATACTTCCTAATCAAAAGCCAGGCTGCCAAACCCAGGAGAGGGGATTCCCAAGGCTGGGCTGAGGAAGAAGAAACATGATTTGTGAGGCCCCCCTGTTCTGGGGCCCAGCAGCCCTTCTCTTGCCTCTGCTCTTGGATGTTGCACTGCTTTCCTGTGAAGTCTTACATTGGTTTTTAAAATGGTATCGTTTACAAGCAAGTCCCCATGCTGTCTAGGGCCCAGCTACTCTCAAGACTTGTTGACATCTTATTTCCCCTGATAAACTCTCCACTGAGGACAGAAAGGTATTTTTGTTTTTCCTTTCAAAAGGAATAAACAGAACAAAGGAGAAGAGGAAAAGAAAGACTGGGCTGGGAGAGCCCTCCTTGCAGAATGCTTAGTCATCAGGGCGCCTGGGGCCAGATGACTCCATTCCAGGCGCCGAATTCCTGGTTTCCTCTGGAGTCATTTTATAACTGAATGCTGTCTTCTTCCTCTTTGCAGAAACCTAGGCCCTGGGTAGTTTTACAGCTGTCAGCAATATTAATCCATGCTCCAGTCTCTCCCCGTGACAAGTTACAGAGAAGGTGGGTAGACAGACCGGGCTGGTGAAGTTCTCTCCTCACAGTGGTTTCTGCAGAGCCCAGACCACTGATCCGTCATATGGTGACAGTGAGAAGTGGGGACTAGAAGAGACCACTGACATTCGTTGCTTCTCCTTTTTTTTTTTTTAAATGTAAGTAGAATTTGAATCGAACTGTCTAAGAGTGAAAGGAGAAGTACAAGTAAAAATAGGGTATGCTTGGAAAATGAAGCTCCGTATAAAGCTGTTTTCATTAGTGAATGTAACTCGCTTATAAGCCCCATTGGTGAGGTTAAAGATTGCAGGCTGCTACACACACCAGCATAGGACACTCTGGGCCATGATGCCATGTGTCACAGGCCTGGTCCTGAACAAGCTCCGAGCTTTGGGTCTGGGGCTCTGGGGCGGGTGGAAGTGTTCATGCAGAAACGCACACCTCCCTCCTTGCACTCCTCTTGTCTCCTGAGGCTCCTGACACAGCAAATGAAGCCCACAGAATAACTGGGTTTTAAAAATATGTCTACCTACGTGACTAGCAAGAAATCTGTGGGTTGCTATTTTAGGCCCACTCAGCTACCCACTTCCCCAGCCCTCTCTCATCTCACAGTTTTAATACCCATTGATGATCTATGTTGAAATGAATTCTTTCACTAGGGGCTGTGAAATGGTGATTCTTTAATTCTATCATTCCTTCAACATTTATTAGATGGTATTGTGAATGAAAAATATTGCCAGCCATATCATAAGTAAACAAAGAACGCTGTGGCCATTAAGTCCTTAGCTGCTGCTGCCACCTCCACCTCCCTCCCGGACAGTGAGCGGAGAGAGCTCAGGATGCAGACAAGCAGGCAGCCCGGCCTCTGCAGCCATCCCCAACGGTGCACCCTGAGGGAACTCAGGATGTGAAGGAACAGGATACTGGCCCTAGACAGCTGGGTGCATATCAAAGGAATGATTTCAATGAGCCTAGACCTTTGCACATTCTCCTACACAGAAAAGTGCTAAATTCCTTAACTTGAGATGTCTGGTTTTCTTTAATTAACAGTAATCTTTTGATATTCCGACTACCTGGTCTTTGTTGCAAAACCTCATATACCCTGGCTTTTCCCTTGCCACTTTAGAACAGACTCTTAGAGAGATCTGAGATGCTATGTCCTGGGCTCAAGTCCTCAAGAAATCAGCCAAATAAAACATAACTCTCAACTTTTAGGTTGTGCATTTTATTTCAGTCGACAGTATTAGTCTATAAAAATTCTTCCCTTTTTTAAAGTTTATTTTTAACATGTGTTTCCTTTGTGACTCTCAAGTCATCTGTGGGCTGATTTTTTGACATTTGCTACAAGACAGTGGAATAAAATTTTGAACATACTGCACATTCAAGTCAATGTTTCCCTCCCTACCTCTTCACATCTTTTTGTTTGTTTTAAACCAAAAGCACAGTGCTAGGTGCTTTAATGGTGGTATAATTTAATATTCATTCATCCAACACCTATTTATTTAGTGTCTACTATGTGTCAGACACTGTTCCAGCAGTGAACAGACAAGAATCCCAACTTCATAAACTTCATTCAGGAGGAGAAAAGCAGGTAACATAATAAATGAGTAAAATATATATGTTAAGTGTTGATAAGTGCTATGGAAAAAAATTAGGTAGAGAAAGAGAAAAGAAGTTGAGGCAGTAAAGGAGGAGCATCTGTAATTTTGAATAGGATCTCTGAGAATAAGACATTTGAGTAAAGACCATACAAGTTAAGGATCCAGGCCATGCCAACATCTGAGGAAGAGCACTCCAGGTGGGGGAAATAGCATATGCCAGACATGAGTCTGGCTTTTGTAAGCAATAACAAGAAGATCAGCATGGCTAGAGGGGAGGTTAACAGGGAAAGAGATCAGAGAGGAGGATGGGGCAGCAGATCCTAAGGGGTCTTTCTTGTGAGCCACTGTCAGGATTTTAGTTTTTACTTGGAGTGACATGGGCAGCCTTTGAGGATTTTGAGTAGATGAGTGAATTATGTAACTTACATTTCAACAGGGTCCCTTAGCTGCCGATCATCCCAACACTCAAAGAGGTGCCTGTTACTATCCTCATTTTTTAACACAAGAAGGAATCAAGACTCACAGAGGTTAATAAGTGATGTGCTCCTGGTCACCACCTATTAAGGAGTAATTCAAGCTGGGCTGTTTACTATCAGTCTATAAAATAATGCAGACTAGCACAACTTATTATTAAGGAATGAAGTGGGGTTGGGTGCTTATCTGTGCTGAGGGATGACACAGCTCCCCAGCCTGTGGGCCTCTGAAGACTGGTTCTGCATTCTTTTTCCTGTTTGGCAACAAATGCTAAGATGCTTAGCATCATGACAAAGCTATGCCATTATTGTTTTTTCTCATTGAGGACTTCTCATGTTTCTGAAGGATGACATTTCTAAAATCATGAGTGCAATAAACTTAAGGCTGTAGAGCATGTCTCTTCAGAAGACAGTTTCATGAGCTGTAAAAAGTAATCATGGTTTGTCAAGTCAGCAAATCTCTCCCCTTAGACCTTTCAACCATCACTAATGCCTTTTTTTGGAGACAGCATGCTTTTGTTCTTTTCCTTCTCAAAGATGTTGATGGGGGAGAACTATTTCTTCACCAGAGGACCCTACATGTCAACCCTGACCACTTAGGGTGGGTGGAGAATTTTACTCAACAGTTTCTTCTTGGCCTCTCCACTGGGGAAAGAGAGGATGCTGACCACAGAATTGTAATAGTAGTCGGAAGATGGTAAATTCCATAGAATAATCCAAGGAAAGTCCAGTTTTCTCAATAATCAAATGACAATCTTGGTTGAAAATTTTTTTTCCCTGCAATCCTTTCTGCATTGCACTGGTCTATCTGAGAAGAATCAGCTTGCTAGCATAATTAAAACAAAAATAAGCATGTTCTCTCTCTCTCTTTTTTTAAAGAATGACTTACAAACAATGCCATATTTAACAGTGTACTGGAAACATAGGCATACTTTTTGTACTCAAATTATATAAATCAGAATGTGACTTGGATCTATTATTGAGTCTTCAATGCTGAGTGTTTAGGCTGGAGCAAGAATCTTTATAAGCAGGGGAAGGGCCATGTTCTGTCATATAGGTATATAAGAAGACAGTGTGGATCTCAGCTCCCTGCTTTGCCAAAATACCCATTTGGATGAGGGGTATGACCATGTAGCTCATGCCAGTGTGGCCTGCTCTGTAGTCAGAGCCAAGACTATGAATTACACTCACACACAAGATCTCATCTCAGGCTCATCATGAGCCCAAGGAGTGGCTGTCATATCTTCTTTCTGACAAGCAGGGCAACAGGCTCAGAGAAGTAAGCAGTTCATCCAAGGGTGTTCAGCAAATAAGAGGTAGTGTTGGGATGCCAACCTAGTCCTTCTGAGTCTAAAGCCCAAGGACTTTGGGTATCCCCCAAGGTCAGTGTGATGTGTTACAGCTCTGACTTGAAAAGCAAGCTCCCCGGCATCCCCTATGATCTATCTCAGGCATCTTTTGGTTGTTGAGGATGACCAAGCACCAGCTGTGCATTCAGTGGCCTGCCCAACTATTTCATGTGCCTGGAATGGTGTCTAGGGCTAAACCCCACCGTGAGGAGACTAGTTGATTGAAAGTATTGGCTGGACTCTGTTTAGGGAATGTAATAGGTTTCCGTCTTAATGACTTAGCCCATCATACAGCTATAAAGGTTTTCTACCAAGCTGTTCCTTTTCAACAGAGCTTTAATCATTTTCTTGAAGTATTCTATGAGGGGAAAAGGGTTCAGTGATCAAAAGAATTTATTTCACACTGCCTACTATATTCTAATCTCAAAAATTCACAATGTTCTTAGCAATGAAAAAACTCTGGAAATCCCATAGCGATAAACAAACAAATCTTAATTTTTGTTTAGAACACAATTTCCTCCCCTTCTTTGAGCATAGTCTTTGTTTGCCTGTGCAATCTCTGTTAATATCTCAGCGAATCTATTTCCATGGAATATGCTTTAGAAACTGTACCAGAGGCTCCTCTCTGGAATAGAGGCCCTTTAGAGGAGAGCTTTTTGTTTCTCTTGTTTATTGCTGAGTATTAACCATCTAGAATAGTGCGTGCCACATAGAAAGTGGTCATTAAATATCATTTGAATACATTTATAGGTCCTTCTCCTTAATTTTGGCTTTGGTCCTCTAAAGTTCTAGATAAATGAAAATATTCCATGATTAATCATTTAATGTCAAGTGAACAAACACCACACTTACAGAAACATTTATGCCAAAACCTCTAAACGAAATGCCTAAACATTTTTTTCTATATTGCTTATCATATTAAAAATTAAAGTCCATAATGTACTAGCTAAGATCAAATTAAAATACTAAACTAAGTATTTTTCACATGGTAAGTCTACAAGACACCCAAATTTTTGGAGAAAAGTGAAAACTTTGATCATTCTGATACCCTGCATATGTACGCCAAGAATCTTTATATTGAAACCAGCTGCTTGACTGGCCATTTTCCACACATCTTCCAAATGTTGCGTGCAGGGAGGACTCCATTGCTGCAAACCTTTCATGGAAAGGAAAATGGTAATAAGTTCCCACTTCCTTAAATGGGTGTTGTGAGAATTCAGAATGTTTTCAAAGAAAATAGCCTGGACTACACAATACTAAAATCTGGTTGATTCAACCTCATAAGCAAGGAGTATTTTTAAAAGTCAGTAATATTTTAGAATTTTGGAGCAACACAGGCCTTAGAAATCATTCGGCCCAGTGCCTTCATTTGATGAATGATTCAGAGTAACAGTGGTTTTTCCTGAGTTATGTAGCTGGAATGGATGGTGCTGGGAGTCACTAAAGTCGAGGTCGATCCAAGATGTTTTCCCCACAACACTGCTGCCTTTCTCACTGTGGCCTTTCTGAGAGCTGTCATGCAGAACTGACCCCCAGGTATCAAGAAGGTGCTCAGGATGAGACTCTCAGAAATGAGAGGATACTAAAGGCCATGTAATAGCCCCCTCTTATTTCCCAGTTGAGGGAATACGGAGATTAAGTGCACACATGGGGTAACTACCCAGTGAATTCAGGATTCTTCAGAGCAGCACGTTCTAAAAGAACTTTCTGTAATGATGGAAATGTCTAATACAGTATCTATTAAGCACTTGAAATATGACTAGCACAACTCAAAAACTGAGTTTTCAGTTTAAATTTTCATATAAATAAGTACAGGTGGCTAGTCGGTATCATATTGGACAGCAGAGTTTTAGAGAGCTGGTCTAGATAAATTAAATTCACTAGGCTTGTTACACCATCCTCTACTAGGACTTGGTCTCATGCCTAAACTACCAAAATGTACCACTTATTATAGCATTGCATAGTATACATTTTACAAATACCAGGAGTTCAATATGAGATAATGAAGAGAAAAAGCATCTCTATTTTTGATTACACAAGTAACACTAGATTCAGCATAGAAGCTATCACAAATAGTCATTTTGCTTTGAATAAATCTATCTTGTCTAATCCTGGTAAGAAAGTAAAGACATGAGAATGTATAGTAGCTATCTATAACCCTTCTGTGTCTTCTTAATTTTTAACTATTCAGCTGATCTCTAAAAGAAATACAAATTATTTATTTCTAAGTATAACCTCTAAATAATTTGTAAAGGTCAGGGAGTTCTGCTTTCTTCTGCCATGTATTGTCACAGAAGCCAACTGAAACATCTCAACTTGCCCACCAGCTAGCTGTGTCCTGTATCCAATTAGTTTCAGTAAATTATTAGAAAAAGAGGAGCATTGTTGAACCAAGAGCTGTATGCAATATTTAGATTTACAAATCAATACAGTATAAAGGCTTCCTAAGATGCTTTCATGCTTCAATCTGAAACACTGGCTCTGTCAAATGATACAATTGATCACCAACATCAGACAGTCGGCCACAGAGAAGTCAGGCAGAGGACATTCAGAGAACTAACTCAAAGCGAGGTGGTGCTAGCTCCATGGCATGCTAATGCGTAATGGGCTCAAAAGGCTAATGCTCGTGTCTCCTCACATGCTTTACCAGACAATCAGGCTTTCTTGTCCTGATAAAGTCTGGCCTTGAAGGCTTGTCTTTCGATGTCCGTCTTTCAAGAGAAAACAAAAAATTTTAACCAGACGAAATTTGCCTATGTGAACAGTTCCCTGGTTTTGGGGTGGCTGATTCTCCTCTTCCTAAAATATCCTTGGGGTCTGCAGAAGCCGCAAAAGGTCTACTGCTAATATACATTTGCCATCTTTGTAGCAGGAGAAAGCCAGTCCAGATTTAAACTGGAATTTCAAGATTTGTCCTATTGTTTAATTTTGTCTAAGACTCTTTGCTTGATAATGCGGAGGGTTACAATCTTGGAATCAGAAGGGAAGCCGCAGACTATAATTATCTCTAGAGAATTTGTGGTGAAAACTGTCTCAGTAAGTACTCTGACCGTAGAGAAGATAAGGAGACCAGATGAGTCCCATGGGCCCACGAGCACGGAAAACTGTTTATGGACCATTTTTTGGACATACATGAAAGACATCAAGGCAAATTGTAACAAAGCTTCTAAAAGCTGAGATACTCTTTGATGTGACTCATTAATTCAAGGAAAAGGGGAAATCATACAGAAACTATAAAAAAAAAAACACAATATTTTTTGATCCAAATCAAGATTCCTAACATTACAATAAATACTGTGTGAATGTGTGTAGGTGTATTTTAAATCAGAAGATCTATACAGATATCTGAAAACCGGCGTGTCAAATCATTCAGTCCAGACCTCCAGGCATTCCAGCAGGGAGTATTATTTTCCCAATGAAGCAAAAGAGAAAATATAATATTTGAATATTTTACTGACTTGTGAATACAGATCGTTACTTCTAAGAATCAGGCAGAAAACAGCATCCTGGTTCCATGTAATGCCACATGGTATATAATAACAAGCTACTTTGAAATGCAATTACTTTTATGGAAATATAATCCTTTCACATTTTGTTTTGTTGACAAATACACTAGGCAGCCGACAGAGAAGCGTCGATGGAACACTTTTCTCAGAAGCATATGCTCCACTTTAGCCAAGAAAAAAGAAAAAAAAAACTTGATCAATGTGTATGTGTGTATCATGAAACACTTAATCAGAAAGATATACAGATCTTTCTTTTCCATAATCATGAGACCTGAGATTTTCTCGAGGGAAATGTTCCAACATGAGAAAGAAAATACATAGTTCAAAAAGCCCGTGCTTTCAATTTGCTGCCACATGGTTTAAATTATCTATGTATTTATTAAGGGCGCTAAATAGGCAGCTTAATTTAGGGAGAAGGGTCATTCAAGTTGAGAAAAATCATGTTTAATCCCTTAGCTCACTACAGGTTGATTGTGCTTTTTAAATGTATACAGCCTCAGCTAACAAAATTCCCCATGATAAGAAAGTCCCCTGTCTGCTTCTAAATTTGTAGGCTGCCAATAACAATGGAAACTTGTTAAGCTCCTGGCTCCAGGCCCAGCCTCTCTGGGTATCTTCCAGAATTTGGGATTTGTCAGTTACTTTCTCTTTATGTTGCCAGTGTGCTTGCCTCCAATTTGGGGGTTGCCCTCTCTGCTCCTGGCATACCAAGTGTTTGCTACATTACTCTAGAGTGGAAACGAAAGGGCCAAGCATCAGCGTTCCTTTCCTCGCATGGTAAGTTGGCCTTGGTTTTCTCTCTGCATAGGGGATGCATAGGTCTGAGGGGCCAGAGAAGAATACAAGGTCCCCAGATAGCCCTTCTTGGACTATCAACAAATCTTAGGGAAACAAGGTGAGAATCTAAGCAGGCTTGCAAACCTGGCTTTCAGCTTTTGTTTAGCATTTATGAAACAGGACTTTGTCACTCTGTGCTTTGCCCTGAATGTTACATCAGACTTCAGTGTTTTGTATTGCACAATTCTCTGTTCTATCAATCACAGGCTGAGAACCTCTTCTCTAAAAGGCTTACAGCCTGGTTAGGGCTTATCAACCTCTCTCCTTGGGTCTCTGACCTCCACATCCCATACTCACAGGGCAGCGATGCCCTGGGTCGTTTCTCCATGGCTCACAAACACAGCATGGATCTGGCTCCAAAGGCACACAAGCAGTCTTCGAGTCCCACCTATTTTTATTTTCACTCCCCTCCGTGTAGCCAGACAATGGCAGGAAGTGCTTCTCCCAGTGACTCCAAGCTGCCTTCCTTCCTCCTCAGCCTGTTGCTGTAGCTTTGGTTGTCTTATTCCCTCCATGTGCTAACAGCAACCCCTGTCAGGGCTTCCTGAGATGCTTGGTTATGTCCTCCCCCACCGAGTGGTTATTCTGATGACCGGGACAGCATGGACCCCATTCTTAAACAGGCCGACCAGGCTCAGGTGGAGACCTGGGTGATAGCTCCAGGCGTAGGCCTCTTGGTCTTGCGCCCGATTCCCAAGGTGTGAGGCGCTCTGCCTTCCTTAGGGCGGCTCCCGCAAGCCGCATCGTGGAAAGTCAGCCCTCATCTCAGATAATGGATATTGCGGACTTCCGATTTTGACATCAAAAGCTCCTATGAAATGCTGTGGGCCCTACTGCAATATCTTTCTCCTTGCTTTGGCCTGAGGCACCTCTACCCAACCACCTCAAACAGAGGTTCTAGAGGAGAAAGGAAGAGAGAAGTATGTTATGACAACAAATCATCATTAAGGACAAACAGACTAAGCCACAGATCAAGCCTGAGCAGAGGAAATCACTCATGTCCTGTCCCAGAAGCGCCAGTGCTCAAGCACATCTTACACTGGATGTCACATTTTACCTTTATTCTTGAGGGTACTGAGAGGTTGAATATGAAAAAGACTGGCCTGGGAATAATAAGACTGGACTTGGCCCTGACCAGCCATCTGACTTTAGATGTGCTTTCTTTTATTCATTTATCCAACATCAAGCATCTACTTATGAGCTAACCCAATACTAGGCCCTACAGGGACAACACAGATAGGTAGGAATGGGCTCTGTTTCCAAGAGGGTCATGGGAAAGCAGCCCCATAAATAAAATGTAAGCCACTCAGTCTTGTAAGATTTATAGTGTGGAATATAGAGTGCTAGGGTATGGGGGTCTCCAAGCAGGGGACAGTCCATTCTACCTGGTTCACGGAGGGGAGGCTGGTCAGCAAGGGCTCACCACCTCAGTCTTCTGCTTTACCGTAAGAAAGTCAGACAAGAGTATCTATGATCATTCTTCTTCTAAAATAGTGAAGTAGTTCTGAATTTATGCAACTGGGGGACCAAGGCACAGAGGTGCTGGTGACTTGCCCACAGTCCTACAACGAGTTTGTGGCAAGGCCAAGGTTAGGGCGGGGCTTTGCGATTGCTGGCTCAGCGCTGCTTCTATCAGGTTAGCTCGGTCTCAGAGCTAAGAGTCACCTTACGATGTTAATTAATTCAAATATGTCTGCTTATTCCATCCAAAACAAGACTTGAAAAATCACCAGTGGTTCTCAGCTTGAACCTAATTTTGAATGAAGGGAAAGAACGTTCTGCAAACTCTCTCCATTTTCCTCAGAACACATGACGAGCACTGGGGCTCTTTGCAGAAGTCCCTGATGGTAAAAACAAAACAAAACATAGTGCTCATTCCAATAAACTTGCAGTCAACCCTAGCCCAGAAGCAAAATCCCATGCAGAGTCTATAACCCCTTGTTCCTCACAAATCTAAAAGAGAAAGAGATTTGTGAGTAGAGCTTTCAGCTGTGCGAATAGGCCATTGTTCATTGGGCGTCTCGTTGAAAATTCTACTTTAAAACTTGTTTTTTTGCCACTGAAACCCTGGATTTTCTCCTTGTGCACCTATCAATAGCAAAAAGGAGACTTCCAAAATAGAAAGGAAATGTGGAGAATGGGGAGGGGGAGAAGAAAATGCACTGTGGAGTTCAAATGAATCTGTAGCTAATGACGTCTGCACTTAGCCAACTCATCTATCCATACTCTATAAAAATGCCACATTTAGGAGTTTAATGAACCTTGATTCCTTGTCAGATCAGCAAAAGTTTCACTATCTGACTCTAAGGTTTCTAATGCTTTTATCTCAAAGGCTCAAAGTTGAGCAAGACAGGGATCATAGAATAAAGGACCAATTACACAAAGCCCTTCTGAATTCTTCACCTTCTGGATTCCAAGACCTCAGTGGGGAAGCGTGACTGCTACTTGTGTGTCCAAATCTCTTCTCCCACTTTCAGCTGAGCATGTGGCTGTCCAGGAAACTGCTTGATTTTCTGTCCTTCCTTGCAGTTATGTGAAACCAGTGATTGAGTCCCCACCAATAGGATGTAAACTGAAATGATGTGTGCCACTTTTGGATTTTGCCTTTGAAGTAACTTGTGTACTTCTCCCAGATTATTGCCTCCTTCTCATTGTCTGTGAAACGCTGAGGAGAATAGTCACTGTGAATCCAGAAATGGAAGCCATGTGTTAAGAACATCAGAGACTCCTCACCAGCCCTGAAACATTCTTATCTGAGCAGTAAAGTGAGAGTGAAGTTAAGTTTCCATCTGGTTGACATCAGAGTACTATGGGATCTCTTTGTAATAGCAGCTCACCCCTACCCTAACAAGCATGTGGTTTGAGGTCAGAGACCAGCTTATAGACCCATCTATGTTTTCTCAGGGTCATAGTCTTGCTTTGGCATTGAGAGTGGGCAAAGCAGAACTGAGCCAAGTTCAGAGAAGTCACCAAATGAAGTATTCATTTCTAGATGTCTGTCCTAAGGAAATGCTGAAATCAGGGGAAAAAATCAACATGGTATGTACTCTTTATGAAACTAAGAATTGAATTCGATCACCTTGAACAACAGTAGTGGGGTGATTAGTTAAAATATGGGCCATATACCTAACATTTTATCTTGTTCTAGAAAGGATACAAAGTGTAACCAGTGGGGGGGGAGGGCATGTTTCTGTAGAATGTGTGTTTGTATCTGTGTATGTATATATGTGTATGTGTATGTGGGTGGTGTATATTTGTGTGTGTGTGTGTGTGTCTGTGTAGAGAGAGAATATGCATTTTTATCAAGCTCCCCATTATGTTGATACACATGCAGGTTTGAGAATCACTACTTTAGACCCATGTTTCTGTTTCAAAGGCAAGGAGAATGAACTTCTATAGAATCCACATTCATTTTCTCAGTCCACGACTGACTACCAGAGGTATGCAATAAAGGCTCACTGAATGAATGAATAGATGAATGCCAATTCTCAGGACTTCTGAACCTTCCCTCATCACTAATGCTGACCATGCAGAACTACAAAAGTGTTGCTTAAGTTACCTGAGCTCTAAACCAGTGGTTTTTGATTCCAGTACACACAAGAATCATCCACAGGGCTTACTTTTTAAATGCACGTTCCTGGGCTCACCTCCAGAGGGTCTTACTAAGTAAGTTTTCACCATCACTCTGGGCAATTCTCTTCCAGGAACATCTTTTGAGAAACATGGCATCCAAATCATGGGTATAAGATATAGTGGCATCGTTAGTTTGAAAGGAGCTCTCCTATTAGTCAAAATGGATCATTGACATTAATAGGTATAGTCACATTATTAATGAAAACATTGTCCAAAACTGCACAGAGTGAAGTGTCTGGGAAGCTGGCGCAACTGATGCCATGACTGGTACTTTGAAGGCTCCAGTGGATGACTATGCTTCTATTGGTTACCATCTAGACCCTATCATTGGGGCTGTCTTCAAGTCAAGAGACATCAAAGATATATATGTATGTATGTATGTCACACCAGGTAGTGTTATCCAGACATTTTAGTGAAAAGGAATAATTACAAAATAATTTTTTAACATAAATTTATTCCCAGACCTATCTTCTAAAGCAGGATGAAGATAGGAAAACACTGACGCAATGGTGGTGGTAAGATAGTGCTGAGTCAAACATGACTAATGCTGGATCCAAAATCAAAACAGGAAGGAAATAGGAATTTTTTAAAAGACTCCAAAGTAAAAGAAATTAATAATAGGATTTAGTATCCTTAGTGATAAAGAGATGAAATGTTTAGATTTAACATTGCCACTTCATTCTGGTTTTTTTGGTACCTCTGCCTGAACATTTTTATAAACTTCTCAGGCAGAAAAAGAGTCTTTTTGTCTCTTGCTGTCTGCATGTATGAAAAATGTAGCTTTTTTTAAATAACAGGAAAATAAGCTACTGATTCGGATTTCAGGTCTTGTCTGATGTTAGTATCACAAACCACACGCACAAGGGCCGGTGGTGTCAGCACTCCACAGACAGCCTCTCACTGTGTCCCCGAGCTTCATTCACAAGGGTCAGCCTGCAGGGGTGATGAGAAGTTTGATAACCACCTGAATGCTGTAGCAGGACCAAGGGCCCCAGGAGATGCACAGCCTCATGTAAATGTGTAAATTGTGTGCCTCAAGGTTCCTCCTTCTAAAGGGTTAGCAAACTTCTCAACAAGGGTCAGAGCTACAAGTAACACGTCTAAGAGACACTCACGGTTTTCAGTTTCTGCTGAATCTACCTTGTGTCTTATGCACTGACAACTCTTGCCTCATAGCTGAGGTGACGTCATTGAAAAGAATACTCCTCAAGCAACATTGCCAAGTTTGGCACCGTGATTTATAACCCAGGAGGAGAAAGCCAGTTTCTTCTCATTGTCTCCTCTGTTTGGTGCCGGCTTGCCTATCACCTCAACCCCAGCCCCAGCCCCAGCATCCCCACATCCCACCCACGGGCTGCTCATCGCCATGTGGTAGGCGGTCTGGAGGGCGCTGGACTCTGCCACTTCCTCTACTTCCTTCTCATGATACTAAGCCCCGTCCTCCCACACACACCACAAAAACCAAAGGAATGGAATGAAAACAGAAGACACACAAGGTGGATGTGTGACAAACCCAACTTTTGGAGTCACACAGCACTGGATTCCAGTCCCAACTGGTCACTTACCACTGCTTGACCCTGAGTAGCTTATTTCAACTCCTTGAGCCTCAATTTTCCACACCACCTTTGAGATTTAAACAAGGCAACACACTAAGGCATTTAGTATGGTTCTAGCAAGTGCTCAGCGCTGAGCTCTCAGTGAAGTGGAGGTGATAGTAATAATCACAGGACAAGTAGTCAAGACAGATGCTGATAACTGTCTTATCGTGCTGTCCCTCAGGTGTTCCACAAAGGAAAGAACACAGAAAATTCTTATTCCCTGGGGCTGTACATCAAACCAGGACTTTTTAAAGCAGAATTCTGGACATTTACAGACCTGACAGGCCTACAGAACAGACCCCAGACTTTTTGTAGCATCTCATTCTCTCTCAGACTCTTCCAGTTCAATGACGGTTCTCTAGAGAATGAACCATTATTTGGTTTTTAACAATATCTTTGTAGCCACTCATTAAAGGGGGCAAAGACCTGCCAGCAGTCCTGGACTCTTGCACGGCCCCACGAGGCTCCTCTGTCTCTGCTGCCTGAGGAGTCAAGGACGACGTCAGCCACACAGCTGCCACCACTCACAACCCCAGGCGCTGAAATGGAAAGTGTCCTTGCGTTCCCTTCCTTGGCTGCAGCTGGGAAATCTGGAGTCTCTAGGGGTGGGAGGTGCCGGGGGAGGACCCAGCCGAGAAAGGGAGTCAGCAGAGAGTAGGGGCAGCCGTCCAGTGATTCACGTCTCTGCGACTTGCCACAGACACTGTGGGCATTGTTTAAAATCACACAGAAACTGTCCTACACGGCCTTCAATCTTATTAGCCGCCCAGCCACTTTTCCACATTAATCACTCAAACTGACGTGAGTAAATAATACCACATGTGGTTGTGATGACAGTTGTCTCCATACTGTATTCATCTCAAGGTATTCACAGTTTTTGCTAAAAAAAAAAAAAAGTGTCAGTGAATGACTTTAGAAAACTCTCCCGTCAGGATCACTGGCTATCTTTATGAGGAGCAGGATAACAGCTTGGAGACTTCTGCTGGAAGAGGCCGAGGGCAGGTTGAGAGTGGTGAGTTGTGCTCTCAGTCTAATGATGCCTTATGACTGGTTAAGACATAGAAAAAAACAGTAACTCTCGAGTCCTGAATCCCTGAGCACTTCACACACACACACACACACACACACACACACACACACACACACACACTGCCCTACTCCCTACTAGCATTTTTGCACAACACTCAAGCAGTCTTTGTTGGAACTAGACGTAAGCCTTGGGACAAGTGTATCCTTCCTGCTCTTCTTCCTTCTTTCCCTCCTCAAATACTGAGCACACTGAGAATGTGCCTCATTCTGCGAGACATTCAGGAAGTCCTAAGAAGAAAGGCACAGTCCTGGCTCTTGAGGAACTAGAGGATGGTAGGGTCTGGGGAGAGGATACACAAACAAACCAGGACTACACAGTGAAACATGTACATCAGGTTCCATCTGGGATGAACATTATGCACAAATAGTTGAAAAACTTTAGCCATCTTTATGGTGGTCATAACGCCTGTTAAAGTGGGTAGTCTAAAAAGATACAGGTTGGAGAAGTGAGGGAGGAGCGTGGTTGGGATCAAAGGCCACACAAAAGTTCAATGCCAGCGGCCAGGGGGTCTGGGGATTGTTGGAGCAGAAGACAGAAGCAGCTTTTTAGGGCTGCGAAAGCACATGGATCAGAATAAGGACATCCCATAGAAATCTACATGCTAGATAAAGGAAGGTCAAAATAATCCTTCCCAGTTGATCCTTGGGGATTCGGCTGAGGCAAAGCTTAGGAAAGTGTTCCCAAATCTAGACTAACCACAAGAATCAGCTAGAAACACTTTTATAATCCTACCTCAGATTTGCATCAGAGGCCTGGAATCTGCTTTTTTAAGAGCTAGAGAATTTATCTTGAAGCTTCCCTGCAGAGTAACCATGCTGGCTCTACTGAGACTGGTGGCTAACCTGTAAGAGCTGACTGAATTAGGAGTAAACGGAAGCCCAGCCAAGCTCCAGCCTAGTCATGGCGGCTGTCAGAGGAGAAAAGCTTTTGAGGCATTAACACTCCAGTGAGAATTGTTAGTGCCTGTTCCCTCAAGAGTAATTTGAGAAAGAGAGAGACCTGCCATCTGTGGACGTTCAGGCATTGAATCACAAGGAGGAAGGGGATATCACAGGTTTAAAGGCTCTCAACTTTGGCAGAGCCATCTAGGCTATGCCTCCACCCACAGAGAAGTCCACTCAGCAACGTGCCTGCTAGATGACCATGCAGTCTGTGCTTGAATACATCCAGAGACAGGAAGCTTACTACCTCCAGAAGAAGCTTGTCCCATTGAGTTACTTGCTGATAAAAACAGGAAGAACTCTTGTAACTTATTGCAATGTCTCTCTTGCTTTTCCCACTGACATTTTGAAGAACATACCTAATTTTTCCTTCAAATATGTGAAATCTCCTATCAGATGTCCCAAATCTTTTCTCTCAAGGTCAGACTTCCAGACCTTCCCACCAGCCCTTTTGTAACAGATTTTTAGATCATTCTCAAGATTTCTAGATGTCATGGTGCTTTTTAATGACAGCGTGTAGGTCCTCCCCCTCTGCCATCCCACGAAACCAACACACACACACACACACACACACACACACACACACAGCTTCTCTTGCCCATAACCTACTCATAGCTGCAAAGGCAGGAATTCTCCCAGGGCAGCCTGGTCAATGTCTCTGAGGTGGTGGAGAAATTGGGGTTCCATCCTCCCTCCTCAGCCTTGTCAGGACACTCTGGGGAAGGAGCCTGAGGTTCCCAGTGCGTCCTGTCATCATGATTATAGCAGAATCGCGGCAGAAACCTCTCTTCTCCACAGAAGGACTGTGAGCCCTTCTTACCAGAGTGCTGAAGGGATCAGTCTGTCTCTCAGTCCAGGATTCTGGCCATTCGGCAAAGAAAAAGGAGCTGAATAAACAAGCCTAGCGACTGCTTCCCCATCCTGGGCTCTGCACAGAGCACTAGCCTTCAGGGTCCTCCAACAGCACACATCCCATTCCCCGGAGGCCCTCAGCCTTACAGGCAACGCACAGCTGCAGGACAGGGCTTGGCCTCGGAGCTGGGAAAGGGTGGTGACTGGCGGTGACGTGGGAGTGAACACTGACCCTTCACCGTAAGTGGGCCACAGCCCAGGTTCCTGACCCTGGCTTTCGGAGAAATAAGAAGCCGGACAGATCTCTCTCTCATCACTTTCCTCACTCCCCTCCCCCAGGCAGCGTCGGGCCTATTTGCATGCAGGCTATGAGGAGGCTCAGATGTAACAGCATGCTTTCTACATGGCTCATCGCATAGGGAATCCGCATCACTCCAGGGGCAGGGACCCCATTAGGCTCTTCACACAGATGACGTTGCTTCTCTGCACCAAATCTTCTGCCTTGGGTTTAGAACAGAGGGACCCCACTGTTGAAGGGGGGCTGGGTATCGGGATCATCTGGGGAGGTGTTTGAAAATATTCATGGCTTGGGGGAAAAGAAGAGGGTTTGCACTGCAGATTCCCATGTGTCCTCTCTTGCTGTGGGGGCGTGTGGACGGGCACACACAGTGTAAGTTGCCAAACCTCCTCAGCTGGCTCTCCCTTTGTGAGAACTGCTGGTTTATAGGTGGGACAGTGAGCCAAGTCTAAACTGACCTGTCTTTCATTTACATCAAGGCACACGATAAAAGTTTCACTATCACCACACTAGAAAGCCCTGTAGCAAGGCCCCCTAACACCTGCAAGCAAAGACATGAAGGCCACTGGGACTTTCTCCCTTGATTGCTTGCATCTTTTTTTTTTTTTTTTTTTTTTTCTGTACTTTTCCATTATCCTTTCTGGTCAGCTTCATCCCCAAGCTGGGGACATGCTGCTGAAGTGTTTTAAGTGTTCCACTCCAGAGCTCCTCTTCCAGATTAGGACTGAAGCTTCTTCTCCAGCAACAGTCTGATATAAGGCTTCCCCATGTCCTTCTGCTTGCCTTGAGGTCTCATAAGCGCCTTCCCATCCTGTCCAAGCAGAGAAGCATGAGCTGGTGTTGAGGTTACAGACTTAAGCTTAATGGCAAATGTTGTGAGCTGCCTGCCCGGCATCCATTCCCCTCTCTTCCTCACTAACAAAACCCAAGTTTTTGTTTAATGTTGCAGCTAGGGATGGTGATGGAATGAAGTCCTGGCTAATGATATATGAACTGAGGACTTCTGGGAAAGTTGTCACTTTCCTAATACTGCCATTTCCTATTTCTACTTCATTTTCTTTCTGCTTTGTAAAGATAATGTGTTGTCTGGTGGTGCAGCAACCATTTTGCAACCATGAGGCAACCACAGTTCTTTTGCAGATAAAGACATATGGGTTAAGGATGGTGAAATGGAAAAGTGGAATGAAACTGGGTCCCTGATGACATCGTTATAGAGCCCTAGTCTGCCTGATTGGAATTTCTATTGTGTAATATTTCTTTTCTCTGTTTAACCTACTGTGGTTAGGGTTTTTTTTTTTTTTTGTGGTCACTTTATTTATCTATTCAAAAATTATTTATTGAGTACTTACTTTGTGCTAGGCACTGCTCTAGACAAAATGTAATCTCCAAAACTTCATGAAACTTACATTTTATTTGGGGAGAAAAATAAAATAATAAGTCTGGTAGGTAATATATTAGATAATCATAAGTGCTAATAGAAAAATAAAGCAACAAAGGAGTTATAGAAAGTTTAGGGGGAGGGAGACAGAGAGGAAGTTACCTTTTTAGGCAGGGTGATCAGGAAAGTTTTCAATGAAAAAGTGTCATTTGAACACAGACCAAAAGGAGATGAGAGAGCCAGCCTTGCAAGTGTCCAGGGGAAGCACATTCCAAGAAAGAGAAGAGCAAGTGCAAAGGCCCTGGGGCAAGAGAGTGCCTGGTGTATTTAAGGAACAATGAAGAGTCCAGGAAAGAGAGAAAGAAGAGTATTGAGATGAAGCAGAGAGAAAATGAGGAGTCACAACATGCAGGGTCTTCTAGATCACCACAAGGACTTTGGCTTTTATCTAGGTAAAGTTGGGGAGCCATTGGAGAGTTTACATGGATGAGTGACATAATCTGGCTGCCATGCTGAGATTGGCTCCCACTGGCTGCCATGCTGAGACTGGAGCAGAGGCAAGAAGGCTTCTGAAATCATCTACGGAGAAACGATGCCTGGACTGGAGCGGTAGCGGGAAGTGGTGAAGAACAGTGGGAGTCTAGTAATGTGACAGCAAGCCCCCGGGGTCTGCAGATGGAGTGAACGTGGAAGGTGTGAGAGAGGAGTCAAGTAGGATTCAGAGGTCTGGACCTGAGCAAATGGAAGATGGAGCCGCCAAGGACTGAGTGTGAGAGGACCAGCTGCAGGAGGAGCAGGTTTAGCGGGCAGAAGATCAGGCCCTCGGCACAGTCTAGCTGGTTCAGGCTCCGTCATGGACAGACATGAAGTGGAGGATGTGCCCTCACCCTCCCCGAACCCCAGTTTCTTCTCTGCTTCCTTCCCAGAGAAATCTCCTCTTCCACGTTCACATCTCTAGCGCCAGCTGGTGAAGCTGGGCTTCTGAAAGTGCTGAAATCAAGACTCTGTTCTGTCCTTTATGTGCTACTTCATAAGGCAAGAAAATGGGCCAAGTGAACATTTTAGCAATGTTTTCAATTAAAATAATGGAAAAGCTTCTGTTTGTGCAAGATTTCACAATGAGGTCATGTTTTATAAAGTCTAAAAACTCATTGCAAGGCCTCTATTTTTTTCCTGGGGAAGAACGGACCCCTGAGGAGCGGTCAGCAACTAGATGGGCATTGATGACCACCTCCCTCATTTGAATTGTCTTTACAGCATCTTCACAGTGCTTTCATCAGACATTATTTGATTTTCAACTAAATCCCCAAATTCTCTCTAATCTATGGTTGAGGAAACTGAGGCTCAGAGAACTCAGGCCACTCAAAGAAGATCACCCAGTCAGAAACCAGCACAGGCAGAATTTTTTTTTTTCTGTAGAGTTGATTTACAATGTTGAGTTAGTTTCTTGTGCACAGCACACTGATTCAGTTATACATATACATATACATTCTTTTCCACTATAGATTACTACAAAATATTGAAAGTAGTTCCCTGTGCTATATGTTAGGACCTTGTTTATCTACTTTATGTATAGTAGTTTCTACCTGCTAGTCCCAAACTCCTAATTTACCCCTCCCCCCTTTCCCCTTTGGTAACCATAGGTTTGTTTTCTCTTTCTGAGTCTATTTCTGTTTCGTAAATAAGTTTATTTGTATCATTCTTCTTTTTTTAGATTCCACATATAAGTGATATCATATGATATTTGTCTTTCTCTGTCTTACTTCACTTAGTATGATAATCTCTGGGTCTATCCATATTGCTGCAAATGGCATTATTTCATTCTTTCTTATGGCTGAGTAGTATTCTAATCATATGTCTTTATCCAATCTTCTTTATCTAGTCATCTGTTGATGGACATTTAGGTTGCTTCCAGGTCTTAGCTATTGTAAATAGTGCTGCTGTGAACATTAGGGTACATGTTTCTTTTTGAATTAGAGTTTTCTCTGGATATATGCCCAGGAGTGGGATTGTTGGATCAAACGATAACGTTAATTTTAGTTTTGTAAGGAATCTCCATACTATTTTCCAGTGGCTGCACCAAACTACATTCCCAGTATAGGTCCCTTTCCTTCACACCCTCTCCAGCATTTACTGTTTGTGGACTTTTTAATGATGGCCATGCAGAGGCAGAATTTTAATTCAAATAATCACTCAAAATTTCACTTCTCACTTCCTTTTGTATGTACTACCCTTTATCGTCATGTATCCTGAATTCAGTGGAACTTAAAAGCAATGAGACTTTTAAGAAGGAACTTTATACAATTCCTTGTATGGGGGTGTCTTTGCTTATGCCACGGGTACTCCAAAGCTTCAGTTTTTCTGTGACTCCAGCCAGCAACTGTGACTCACTTGTTTCAAAGGAAAATGGACTGGTTCCAGTGAATAAAAGATAGATCAAAAATGTGACCTAAATGATCTCCTTCATAATGGGGCCACTGGGCTGTATCTTACAAAGACTCATCAACATCTTGATGCAGAATCATGACTGGGAGCCCTCGTCCCCAAGGCCCTCTTCCGAACGCCTAAATCCCTCCTCCATTTCCACATGACCGAAGCAGCACAAATCCTTCTTCTTCTTCTTCTTCTTCTTCTTCTTCTTCTTCTTCTTCTTCCTCTTCCTCTTCCTTCTTTCTTCTTCCTCTCCCTCTCCCTCCTCCTCCTCCTTCTCCTCCTTCTTCTCCTTCTTTTTTGGTTGGGGGAGGAAATTAGGTTTATTTGCTTATAAATTATTTTTAGAGGAGGTGCTGGGGGTTGAATCTGGGACCTCGTGCATGCTAAGCATGTGCTCTACCACTTGAGCTATACCTCCCCCCTTCTTCTCTACTTCTTTTACGCATCCCCTTCTGTCCTCCGTGTAGCAGTAAGATGTGGGAGAACGTGTTCCAGGTTGTCTGTGACGAACTTAAGCTTTATTTTCCTTTTCGGCCCTGCCTGCAAAATATACCTGAAAATAGCTTTTCTTTTGTCTCTTCTCACAGGCCTCTTACAAAAAATGGGGGGTCAAGAGTGGTAACAAAATTGGCCACATGTGGCTAGGAAAGGGAAGAAGGCTCTTGCCTTTGTCCCCACCTAATCCTGTAAGACCCCTCTCCACAAATTGCCTGGTTCGCTTTTTTTTTTTTTTTTTTTCCATCTTGAAGTCCCACCTTTTGGGCAAGGCCCAGGTGACCTCAGGAAACACCCTGAGTGTTGGTGACAAGGGGAGGAGGAGGGTGTGAGCCTTCTGCCAAGGGTATGACTGTGCCCAGGCCCTGCCAGGCAGTTTCTGTAAAGGCAGTTTTACTCAAAACGTACTATGACTGTTTCAGAGACAACAAGGATTAGAAATAACAAAAGGCAGATGTTGGCTAGTTTTGTGAGAAACGGAATTAGAAAATGAGATGTTCGTGGGCCCTGCAAGTGTAATTTAAGACAGAAATACCAAATGTTGGCTTCCAGCCCTCTTGGTGCCCAAGACACTCCCTGGACTTGGATTAGGAACCATGTAAGAGCCAAAAACTTGCACCATCCGACCCGTTTCAGAGCACTGGAGGGAGCGAAGTAATGTTTCTCTACATTTATTCCAAAATAGTCGTACTGCATAAATCCTGGGACACAGGGATCATTTTGAAGATGGCATCAACTTAACAATTGTTTTTCATGTTGTCTTATGCACAGATTACACCTGTGGGGAAAATTCCAGGCTTCCCTTTTACTCCCCAGCGTTCTCCCTCTGGGCAGAGTAATAGTGGGAAACAACCCTGGATGTGGGGTCAGAGCCCTGCCCTGCTCCCCCTTTGCCAGCTGTTCATCCTGGAGAGCTATCTTGGGGACCTTTCTGGACCTCTTGTGTCTTTATTTGTAGAATGAGGAAACTGGGAAAATGATCACTAAAAACTCATTTCCATCAACCCCATGATTCTTACTTCTCCACAGGCCACTTTATCTGCTTTTATTTATTTTGCTAAGGTTTTCTTTCTCCCTGATGAGAAGGGATAGACAAAAGGAAATGGGAGGAAATCCTATAACTGTTCAATTTTGAATTGCATCTCACAACCAGCACTTGGATTTTTCAGGACCTTTTTGTAAAGAACAACTTAGAAAACTTCTTGCAAGATTCAACATGGTGTTTTCTACTCAGTGTGATAGTGAAAAAAATATTTATATATGTATTTTATTGACCTGCCAACTTGTACATTTATGGGTACATACAGTTTAGTTGGACTACCATTGGAAAATTATAGGAATTGGTACCAAATTCCATCTTCTCCTGGTCATCTGGGACTTGGAGCTAATCTCAGTACAGGAATATACTAATTTCCCTCGATATTCTGCAATCTGCTGCATCATATTCAGCTCCTCTAGCAACTGACACTCCTAGGCTCCGCCTCCCCCAGTCACTACTGGTTAGTCCTAGGAAAGAGCTACTTTTCTCCATTAAAATTGGAAACAAACTGCAGTTGGCAAGAACACTAGGGCAGGTGGGCACTAGTTCCCTTTACTTCATCTTCACCCCAAGGGAAAATGGGAAAATTCATGAGACAAGTTATGTTATTTATTTGCTTAAGAACTTCCCTTCTGCCATTCCCTCCATATGGTTTACGTTTTCCTTCTGAATTGGTGCTTTCACAGCACAAAACTGCCTTTGTTGAGAGGCAGTAACAGGTGTGCTGTGAGAGAGGGAGTGTGTGAGAGAACGGGAGAAAATGTGCATCTGTGTGGAAGAACGTGGAGGGCAGAGTGTAAGTTTTGTGTGTGCAGGTGTCCAAGTAGTCGAAGGCACGGAGACCCAGTGTGCTCGGGGAATTCCTCAGGAGAATATAGTCACATAATATTTAAGAGCTCTTGGCTGAGAAATCTATGCACCATCTGTGAACACATCCCTTCCAGAGATGCTGCAAAACCACCTTTGACTGCTAAGATAGACGAAGCAAATGCACTTCAGCAAAGGAGTTGTGAGGGAACTAGCTCAGCAGTACTCACCTTGTCCAGCTTTTCCCCCAAACAGTGTATTAGACAAAGTGTGGGCTTCAGGCCAAACAGACTGGATTAGCATTTCAGGCAGGTATTCCTCAGTGTAGGGATGTTGGGTGATTTACGAAATTTCGCCAAGTCTTAATTTTTTAATCCATAAACATTGGCTAACACCACCCAAACTCACAGTGTAACTGAGGGAATTCAGTGCCCAATGCACAGTGGTCACTCAGTAAATGTTGCTTCCTTTCCCATAAATGCAATTCTCATACTAGGTTAAGCAGAGATGGGAAAAATTCTTTCCGTATGTTCAGGTAAGTAATTGACAAAGTCCAAATTGCCTTCAAATTTGCCAGCAAAGGTTTTGACCACTTGTCCTTTGGCACGATAAAGATGCTTGAGATGCTGCAGCTGCATATTTCTGCTTTAAGCTCATCTTCTCCACAGAACACTGGAATGACTGTGCACTGCTTTTAAGACACAAAAGCACCCCTTCTGCCCTGCTTTTAGCAGGCCCTGACCTCCAGGCTGTTTTCACAGGGATGGTGTTGGAGCCGTGGCCAGCCTCCTGAGTCTATCTGGACTGACTCCCGCTGTGTCCATGGGCACGTGGGATGGGCTGCTGTCCCGGATATGCTCCATGGCAGTGAGACCACACATGACAGACACATCTTTGGGGGAAATATAAAACCAGGACCCTTTGTTCCATCAGCCCCATGGAGCAAGAAGCTCATTTAGACTCTGGTTGAAAAGGAAGACTTTCTCCCTGCTACTCAACAGACATCACAGTATTGTGGAAAGAGAACGGGCTTCGGAGTCAGAGGAAAGTTCAAATCCCACAACTGCCACTATGATGCAAAAACAGAACAAAATTCAACAAAATACCAATTTAACTCCCCAGTTTCTGTTTCTAGTTTTCTAGATGGTAATATCCAAACATTGAGTCACTGTTCCTAAATCCACCAAGAACTCACCTCACACCATGCCTGGCACAAACTAAATCACCCATGAGTATCAATGTCCTTCACAAGTCTCTCAAGCACATGTGACTGACAATCATTCTAGGCATATATTTGAACAGTTTGCTACTTAGACTGTTGGTAGTGAGGAGTCAACGCCAAAGGAAAAACCACTCTGTGCTGATGATTAGGGGTACAAAGGCATTGAGGTAGAAGCAAGCTTTCTCCCTGCTCCATGAAATAATTTCCAGCCACCATTTCCTACGATTGAAGGCAGGTCGGCATGCTGGACAGGCTCCTGAGACATATCTTTATGGGTTTCCAGGGTGGATACCACAAATCAACTCCCTTTGCACACAGTCCCCATTCGGGCATGTCTTCCAGTAGTTCAGAGTTTGCAACACTAACTACTGCATTTCTCAGACCCTTTACAATTAGCATTTCATATCTGAAGTAGATTGCAGTAATCAGATGCACCATTAGATTTAAAATCAATTTATACGGTATGTTAGTTTGGAATCCCTGAAAACAGATTCCTAGGTAAATATTTGTATACAGAAGGTTTATTAGGGACTGTCTTCAGGAACAACATCCAGAGGAAAAAGCGAAGCAGGACTGGACTGAGTTTGGAAAAGCTGAACTGCAGTGTAGTTGCAAGAGAGATTTCAACCAATCCCATGGCTACTCTGCACTGGGAAGGCCATTCATTGGTGTCCCCCGTCGAGGCAGATGGGACCAGTATAGCCCATCTTGCATCTGTATGTCAATGGACGTGGGCTGCCCCCAAGGACAAGGTACACCTTGGGCAAGGCATCCCCCAACAGTCAAGAGAGCTTTTCAAAGATGGACACAGCCATCAGCAGTCAACTCTCCTGGCAGCTGGGAGAATGAGTGCCTGGGTTTTGAAGGGGGAATGCGGACGGCCCGGCGCAGACCCCTGAAGTCCACTACTGAGCACCCACTGTGCTGCTCAGACCGACTTGCTTATGCTATATATACCCCTTCTGCAAACAGCTTCACTGGGATTTTGGTTGGCTTCATTTCCAGAGAAAACTTATAAAAGAGATTGGTCAATGAACTACAGCCTCCACTGATGCAGTTGGTTTTAAGGTCATGACTGATACTCACTGTCTCCTTTCTCTACTGCTTGTTCTAGATTCCTTTCACCCTAGCTATCACTTCCGGGCTAGATGCTTCCCTGGTGCAGTGACCAAATCCTCCTCCCTGAAGGTCTGAACCCCTGGTCAGCATGCTCTTTTCAGGCTGTGGCTACTGCACCTGTCCACTAATCACCAAAATTGCACAGGGTCAAACAAAAAGCTGTCAATTCCAGTCAATCACCAAAATGCCAGAATTATAGTTTGTTGTATCTTTTGTGCTCCCTACCACTGCAGGTTATCAAGGACAATTATTCCCACCCGCAGGGTGACTCCTCCCCTTGGTCTTTTGGCGTGACGAGCCATAGTGCCTAAAGGTGCAGGGATAGAAAGCACGAATTCCCCTGGGGGAGGGGGGGTTCACTGCGAGCGTGATAATTTGGGCTACTCATATTTGTACCCCTTAGTTCCTAGGCACATGCATTCTACCTCCTGGGAGCACAGCACCATATAATGTTGGTTGGATTTGAGTGTATTGTGTCCTAGAGGACAGCATCCCACCTGCGAATGAAGCATAACCTTCTCCCTCTTTTCTCATCTGGCAATAGGAGACTCACCATGTGGCTACATGTGTGCACTGAGAAACACCAGTGCCAGTGGCAGATGACACAAGGATTGGGGTTACCTGCTTGTGCAGCTAATTTGTGCCAATCCCAGATGCACCACTTCCATCTTACAATAGACTGCAGCTGGGCCACCAGCCCTAGGACTTGGTGCACATGACAGATGGGCAGCTCTGACCAGATGGCCACTTGAAACCCCATGGTCAGGGCCCTGTGGGCTATACTAAGAACTGTTTTTCATATGGAATATAATTTTATGCTGCAGATATCAACTGCCTTGCTAGGTGTCTGTGTTGTGATTCTAGGGATAAACTTGCCATAACTCCACAGGGCATCTGTTTCCACCAAAGATGTCTCTATCCTAGTACCCGACCACTGCCCAAGTGGCCAGGCCGCTTCTACAGAAGGCTGCTCCTGCTGCACAACCCCTTCCTGCTCTGCTGCTCTGCCCTTCTCGCTCCACCTCTACCTCTCCCAGCAGGCAGGCTTCCTTGTCACCTGATAAATGGATTGGAGAAATACTCCCAAGTATGGAATTTGCTGCATCCAAAACTCAGAGGTCTATCTTACGTGTGCTTCCTTCTTAGTGATGGGGTGTATGAGGTACAATAATTTGTCCTTAACTCGGGAATCCATGCCCTGAGACATCCAGACCTTAAAACCTATACTGATGCGGAGGCCTCTGAACTTCATAGGGTCACCTCCTGTCCCATGAAGCTCACAGACTTACCAAAGCCTCTGAAGTATTTGTTTTGGCATTTATCTCTGTCACCGGCCCCAAGATGTGATACTATTTTTCATTTACAGTCATGGCAGGAAGAGGGAGATAGTTTCAAAGCCTTCCACTTGCCATTCTCCACTACAAAAGCTCTAACCTCCCAGGCCAAGAAACCAGTGTGGAAGATTTGCCAACTACTAAGCTTGTTCATTCAAAATATACACTCAGGGATCATTGAAATGACCAGTGGGTGGGTCTCTGGACCCAGCAATCTACTATGAGCCAGATCTGGGCCAGAACTCCATGTATTACCTAGCTCCCATATCCAACAGAGGGGCCTTGCTGCTCCAGGTCCCCAGCTATCACAGTCAGCTTGGAGTCCACGTCCTCTTGTCCTCAAAATGTTGGAGTATTTTCCTTTCTCAAGTTTATAGTTACCCAAGCAGCTGGCTGTAGATCCCTCTGGGGAGGGGTAGAGGGGATCATCACCAGACACAATTACCATGCTGCTCCGGGGTCCCCTGTCCTGAGGCCCAGCTTCTTTTTCAGTTAATGGATTTCATATCTGAGAGCCAGCTCAAGTCTACGAACTACTTAGTGAGGTTGCTGCCCTTAGTCCCCTAATCATCCATTTTTAATTTCTTTTGATTGTATAGATTGAGAAATACCCTTGTTGGCTGCCTACCTCTCTTGCCCCTTGGAATGCCATGTCCCACTTATCACCCCCATGGCTCTCTCTGAGTCAGGCTTCCTGACCACTCAGACCACTGGTCTGGCTCCACTCAGACCACTCATAACAATCATTACACCCACTTGCTTCCAATGTGAAGAAGAGGCTAACTGAGATATAATAGCAACAGAGACCTCTGCTGATCCTGTAGGATGCTCTGTAGCTAGGATGGCTCTTCAGAGCTGTCCCAACTGAAGAAAGGAGGCTGGTCTCTGCCCTGCAGCAGCCAGTCAGTGGTGTGGAATGCAGACTTGGGGCTAGGCAGCTTCCTATGGCCAAGAGGAATTCTCAGTTCTGAGTTGCAGCCAACATTCCTAGCATCTGGGGGACCACACTAGGACCATGCCTTAGAGCCTAAAGAGTCTGGGTGACACACTACAGCATTTGCTACATGCAGGGAGAGAGGTAGATCACAAAGCCTCTGTTTGCCTGTGTGGACTGCAGTGAGGGCGGTATTGCTCTGGAGCGAGGAGCCATAGCAGCCATTTCCTGACTCTTCAGCTTTTGATCAAGTCAGAGGTAGCAGCTCCCTTGACTTTCTAGTTCCGCATCGTTGTTCTGAGACATAACCTGAAAACTGAGATCAGAGTCTATTCCTTTAGCCCTCACAATGACTATATGAACTTTCAGCACCTCTAAATAAATCCTTTCCTGCTTAAACTAGTTAGAGTAGATTGTGTGTTCTCAGCTAAGGACCCTGAACAAAGTTGGTATTTGATAGCCAGCATCCGTTCTGGTTAGATGGTACCACAATGTATTGGTCATTATATAAACTGAAAATTACATAAACCTTCACCAGTAGAGTCAGATTTCTGGATTTAAGGCAACGTAGCTAATTTATGCTATATCCTGAACTTCCCAGGACCCACAGCTCTCTGTGGTTGCTGACTGACATGGGGTCAGTGCTCAGGTGGACAGTGTGTGCTTATATTACTTGGCTATTTAGGCTTGCAAGAAAGGTACATGAACAGATTGCTTTGGGGAAAAACTTCAATGTCAAAATTTCATGGAATTGTGGTGTCATAAGTGATCTCAGTAGCTATGGTCACTCAGGGTTTCAGTGACCATAGCTGAAACAAGGACATCTGGCAAGTGTCACTCAGTATACAACCTACATTTGAAAGTCTTGCCTTCCCTTTGTACCTTGGCATTTGCTCCAAAAGGGGTTTTCGCTGGATTGGTATACCTCTATCCAATAGGAATTGTTACTACTAGACAAACTCTCTCACCAAGCCTCTGCAAAGGGCTTCTCACGTGCCTAGCGCACGTGTGGCTGCTCTTGGTTTCCTCACCGATCCCTGGTGCAGACAGCTGGAGCCAGGGTAGCAAGAACCATTTATAGAAAAAAACAGAATGCTACTTTGTTTTCAAATGTAGCAACTGTTTGGGGGCAGCCATTTCAGTGCCGAATCCTCCCAGGAAATGGCTTGTCGGAGTTTGGGCCACGAGTGCTGTGTCAAGGGATGCTGCTGTATCTCATCAAATAAAAAGGTAGCATTTTAAAGGCTCATACAACCTTTGTAACAGTGTTTTCCAAATGTACCTGAGGATAAGTTTGGAAAGTTATCTGGGCTTTCTTTTGGATTTTTCAAGTGACTGGATCAGAATCGCTACGAGCTAGGACTAGGAAGGCCAAGTCCATTTCACCAAGAGCCCAAGGTAATTCTTATCAGAAATGTTTAAGAAACCAAGCCCTTCACTATAGCCCTCTCTCTGGCCAGTCTTACAAATGGCCTGCAGGTGTCCTCACCTACTTCAGTGTCACAGATGGACATCTCGCAGAGGGAACCAATTGGATGTGCAGAAAGCAGTTGTTAAAACAGATTTTGATATTCAAAATAACCAAGGAAACTAGCATCAGTGTAGTCTTTGTATTTTGTTTTATTTTTATCAAAGTGATGAGAGAAAGCTAGGCAGACAAACTAAAAGCAAGTGTGCTAAAATATGACCACTTTATGAAATAATGTATTGAACAGTACTAATCCATTACTTTTTCCCTTCATCCAGGATTGTTAGAAATCTCTCTGTTTTTTTCCCAATGAGAAATAATTCTGTAGAATATGCACTAAATGCTGGACTGCATTCTTTGTTGTAAAGGCAGAGAGACGTATAGCTTGGCAGTAATGAATGACTATATTACACAATTACTTAAATATGAGTCCTCAGCAAAAATTAAATGACTTGAAGCTTTTCAAAAAATACAGCTTTAAGCTCAGCAAATAATGGCTTGTGTCAAATTTGTTTATTAGCATGGGTAATTTGTTCTTAACTAGACATATTTTATACTTGAAGTAATGTTTTACTAGAGCTCTGTAAAGCAATTGTGCAATTGATAGTAAATATGTCATTAATGGTAAGTAAGTAGTTCATATGAAGTTAGTTAAAACCATGCTAGCACCTCCTGGAGTATAGAAAAAGAATGCATAAATAACTAAGGTAGATATAGTCAAATAACGGATGCTATGAAAAATAAGAAAACAATAAAAGAAAGAAATGCGCAAAGTGTGTGTGTGTGTGTGTGTGTGTGTAAGAGAGTAATCATATTTATCAAGCACCTATAATACATCTGACACTCTTTCCTTAGAACTTTTCAGGGAGGAATTGAATTCAGTTGTTTTAGAGGAGGAAACTGAGGATCTGAAAACTTAGGTAGTTCGTCCTATGATACACTGTTAGTCACAGAAATGAGGTCTGAACCCAGGTGTAGAGCCATGCTTTTCCTACTAATGTTTAGTACAGTGTTACACAAGCTTGGGTTTTAAGGTTAGATATACCCTGGTTTGTGTCCTGGGTCAGCCACTCACCAGATATGTGATCTTGGTAAGATTGCCTAGCAGCTCCCAGCCTTAATAACAACAGCATCTACCATGTGGAATTACTGTGAGGACAAAATTGGAAAACACATGGCAAAAGATAGCATTATGCCTGGCACATGTCAGGCACGAAGTAATGCTAGCTAATATTATAACATCTCGAGGAAAGACAGTACAGAGTAAATGGGTACTCAGCAGAGTAGGAACTGAGCACTATTTTCATTTACAGCAAGAAAGATATTTTCTCTCTACTAGTTCAGGTAGGTATGGACTGAATTTAATCAAGGTTGATCAAATAAGGCTTCAGTTTCCTGAGGCAGTTTTATTTTCATGAAACTTTATTTTTGAAAAAATGTTTCATTTAATTCAACTCAATGACCATTATTTAAGCACCTGTGTCAGATCCTTCCTTCAAGGAGCTCACAGCCTTAATGACTGAGTATAGGGCAGTGGCAGGACGGAAGAGGAAGAAATGGGAGGTATATTGAAGGAAAATAAGTGGAACTTCAGACAGACAGAATATCTCAGAAGACCTCGTCCTGCCTTTAAAGCAGCAAACAGCTCTTAGTAAGCCTTATAAACTGGGGTAGAAGACACGTAACTGTTAAGTGTAGTAAATGAAAATGTAAAACTTAAAAAGGAATATAAAGAATGAATAAAAGAAAAAGTCTTCTAATAAAATAGATAAATAACAAGGTCATACTGTATAGCACAGGGGACTATATTCAGTATCTTGTAATAACCTATATTGAAAAAGAATATGAAAAGGAGATACATATATATATAACTGAATCACTATGCTGTACACCAGAAATTAACACAACATTGTAAATTGACTATACTTCAATTTCAAAAGAAAAAGAGTGGCTATTCAGCCCCATGAATTCCTTCTGGTAAGTCCATTAGCCAGGTTCCCTGCAAAAAAAAAAAAAAAAAAAAAAAAGAAAAGAAAAGAAAAAAGAAGAAAAGAAAAGAAAAAAGTCTTGGAAGGAGTAATATTTGAAAAGATAATGGCTATGAGTTTTTTTTAAATGATGAAAGACACAAAGCCACTGATACAAGAAATTCAACCAACCCTGAACAGGATAAAGACACAAACAAACCACATAGAAGCACATAATAATAAAACTTCTGAGAATCAAAGACAAAAAACAAACTCTTAAACAGATACAGAAAAAATGGCATATAACCTTTAAAGGAACAATTATAAGACTGAATGTAAACTTCACAACAGAAAGATTAAAAGTGAAAAACCAATGGAATAATTCTTCAAAGTTCTTAAAGAAAATTATAGTCAACTTATAAATTACGTATTTTGTGGAAATAGTCTTCAAAAACTAAAGTAAAGGATTTCTACTTTTAAGAACCTTGTAATAGACCAATGCTCCTGCAGCAACAAGATGCCACTAAAAACCTATTAGAATGTCTAAAATTTAAAAACTAACAAAAATGAATGTTATCAAGGATGAAGAGCAACTAGAACTCTTATACATTACTGTCAAGATGGAAAATGATACAGCCACATTGGAAAACAGTTTGACAGTTTCTCATAAGGTAAAATATACACTTCTTGTATGAACCAACAATCTCACTCCTAGGTATTTACTCAAGACAAAAAAACCTAATATTCACATAAAAGTCTGTATGTTAATTCTAAATAATGGCTTTTTTAAACAACTGTCTTCAAAAATTCCTTAAAGCTTAACAATCTGCTGGCTCCAACACACCACTAGGCACAAGGGAAGTTTCTGAGGTGATGGAAGCGCTCCACATCTTGGTCTTCTTGGTGGTGGTGTACAACTGTATGCATCTTATGCATCTTTCAAAACTTACAGATCTGTACACTTGAAAGTCTTTAATTTTATTGTGTGTAATTTATAGCTCAAAAAACCTAATCACAAAATATGCATATATCCTTTGACCCATCAATATCAGTTCAATTATATTCAAGCCTGTCCACCATTGATTTTAATAATGTAATTGGAATTAGGCTGAAATCTACAAACCGTATAATGAATAATAAGTTGCTGTATATCCAACAAGATATTTCAAGAGCTCTTACAAGAGAATTTTCCTAGCAGCTAGAAGTGAGGCATGAAAAAGTAGTTGCTGCTGGAAGGTGGCTGAGGGATGAAAGTTAAGGGAGATTTACATGTATGCATATCCTGCGGTACATTTTGAAATTCCTATGTGAATACATAATTTTTTCAAAAGATAAAGGGAACTCAAGTTGGGTTTTAATCAAAATGAAATAGAGACATTTTCAAACAAACAAACAAATGCTCCTGAGATAATTTACGACCAACACACCTTTACTAATACTTAAATGCCTCCAGATACCATCTCATGCTTTGCTCACCACTGTATGGCTGAAGAAATGGAGACCCAGAGACTGAAAAACTTTTTCAAAGGCACACAGCAATGATGTGTGGCTCTGGGACTTGAAAATGCAGACTCTTAACTTTTTTAGACTGTTTTCAGAAAAGTTCAGGAAGGGTCTAGGAGCCCTTTGCGAAGCAGTGGTAACTGAAGCTGAGGTGAGCTAGAACGTCCCTGAGAGAGTCTGAAAAAAGAGAAGGACAAAAATTCAAGAACAGAACCCTGGAGACATTGATACTTGGGAGGAGAAAGAGGAAGCTGACAAGAAAACAGAAAAAGAATGGTCAGAAAAAAACATAACTTGATGTGATCTATTGCTTAAAATGTTGGAAGAAAAACATTTGTGAAAAAATTATTCTCTGTTACTTTGAACTGTGTTCCCCAGAGCTCACCCTGATTTTTGAAGAGCAGACATGTTTGCTACACCCATGGGAACATGCATATTGGAGCACGTTGGATCCAATACCATGCTTAGGATTTTCGCTTCTCTGCACCCTATATTCAACAGTTAGAAGGGCACTGTCTTCTACTAGCATTCCAGCCAGTACTATGACGTAAGAAGTTGCACAATTCCCTGTCATATGGGGACTTAATTTCCTTGGACAATTTAGAATGAAGTTGTGAAGAAATGGGTTTAAACCATTGCTTCTTGCTTTGTTTCTGTGTTCATTTGTGGGAAAGAAATAAAAATGATCATACCCCCCTGCCCTGCAAATAAAATGAAACCAGTAATATGGTGTGCGGAAGTAACCCGGAGCCAGGAAATCAGGAACAGCTGGGCCTAACACAGTGCAGTTACGTGTGTCCTTTTTGAAAGACAAATCAGAGCAGCTCAAGAGAAGGCAGCAGCGACACAACAAACTTCTAAAACTCTGGACTTGCCAGCTGGAGAAACGGATTGTGCTGGGAGAACTTAAGAGTCACTGGAGAGTATTTAGTTCTCCAAGTGAGTAGCAAAACTGTGCTAATGAGGTCTTTAACACCTGTGCTCCAACCAGCAGCTGAGCCTAAGCAGAACCAGGTGGGACAGCCAACAGCTTAGAGGTGGCTGAGGGGAACTCAGAAACAGAGAAAGAAAGTACTATTCCTGGCTGGTAGGATGCAGATGATATTTGTTTCCCATTTTATGTATTTTCTATTTTCCACATGTGAGTGTATATTTACACATCAAATCAGGAAAAAATCTTATTTTGAAAAGCAGAACATTGTATTCAATATATCCTTCCTAGTTATTCATCCGCTGGTAGCCTGCTTTTTGTCTCTGAGCGTGTAATGGTTCAGGCACTAGATGCAGTTCTGATTCCGTCAATTGTCAAGACCTCCAGAAGGTCTTCATGTAGACAGCAGCAGGTGGTTAGTGCAGAAGAGATGGGATGGAGGAAGAGAAAACATCTTTCCAGGATGTCCCTCCTTGGCTTGCTCGGCCTTGTTCTCTGTGTGTTTTATTTGCTCTGAGAACAGAAGACTCCCTCTAAGTACCCTATGTCCCTCCCTCCTGCACCCCCAGTACTTCCTATTACTAGCCTCTCTTCCCCCGCAGGTTCTCACAGAGCAAACAATGACAACTAGAGAAATGAAACATGAGATACCAACTTATTCATGTAGGTAAGTCACAGAAAACTAGGAAAGGCGAGACTTCAGGTAAACCGGATAGGAAAATGGGACTTAGAATGAAAGCAAATGTGAGGCTTTCTACCTTGACTCTAAATCTTCGATTCCCTATGGTGAGGTGTCCTCCAGAGAGAGGGAGAGAGGCACCATGCCTGTTCCTCCGGGGCAGACTTGGAGGCTAGTGACCCAGCTGGGCACAGGCAGAACAGCAGGAGGGGGGCCCGTTTGCAGAACTTGCCCCCTGCTAATGTGGTCTGATTAATTTCAAGCTGATCAATCAGATTAGTGACTCCTTCTGTAATGGCAAGTGTTTAAGGAGGTCTCCAAGTGGCCAGAGTGCGAAAGCCCCTTTATAGGATGAAGAACAGAGGAAAGTGATTTTCCTTCCTCCTTATCTCCTCCCTAAAAAACACTGGAACTCATTTTAGAGCTCCCATGACCGGATTCTTCAGCCCAACTGGTTAAAAATTTTTCCTGAACCAAATCTTCATTTCAATAAAAATATAAATGACACAAATTATATCTTTATGAAACTTCCACATGCCTTTCAGCTCCAAATTTTGCTTCTATAGAAACCTGCTGTACACTGCATTCTATCCACAATTTTTCAAAAATAGGAAAGGTATCTCATTGTATGACTGCATTTGGTAAGAGCTGTGCATGGTGATCAAGACAAAAGCTTACAATTAAAATGGTCACTGTTTCCTTTTTTCTAAATTGAGTGTAATAGGTTACAATTCTTTGGGTTACTGGAATTTTAATCAGGACTCCCAGATGTTATGGTAAATAGCTCATGATTAAGTTTCAATTGGCAGTTAACGTCAGCTTTTAAATCAGTATTTGTTACTTACATTTCGTATCACATTTACATTTTTTAAGGAATCAGACATTATTTTTATTGCACAATGTCTTATGGATGCTCACAAGCACCCTCATTAATTATAAAGCACTGCTCTGGAAAACATTTCATGTTGTGAGACTATTTAGATACATGTTTTCACAGTGTAATTTTACAATGCCTGTCTTGCCTAATGTTTGCACATTATGTGCTCGAAAAGCAGGTGCAAAGTGACATAGTGTTCTACATACTTTAATTGAACAGAGATGGTTTTCACCCTTAATTGAAATGGACTGAGGAACTCACAGGAAACACTGATTAGTTGGAACTGGGGGAAATTTTTTTCTATTCTTGGGATTTGCTCCATGAAAAGATTTTTTGGGATTGATGAGAAAACAAACTTACACAAAAATAGATGTCCTTTCTCTAACTAGAAGGACTAGCAAACTTCTTAATGCTTGATGTTTAAAAAGCATAAGAAAACAAAAAGATATTCTGTTTCTTCCACGCTGAACTAATTAATTTCAGCTGTGTTTTGAGATGGCCCATCAAAGCAATTATGATATTGAGATAATTTAAACAACAGCAAACCTTCTATTGAGAACAAAGTGAACTTCCAGTGTTCAGATGATCTCTGTGATGCATATACTTTATATATAACTTTAAAAAGCTACTATCATGCCCCAAATACATTATCTTTTCCATATTCTAACTCTGAAGACAGTGACACACAAAAGTAGAGCATCCCACAGCAAACGAGCGACACAACTCAGTCTGAGGCACTTCATTCTTAGGGTACAGCTCTCTTGTGCTACTGTCAGTGGTTTACAAATTCTTTGGGGCAGAAATCTTTCTTCAATGAAATCTCATCAGGAAGCCTAATATTTAAAACACAGTGGAGCCTCTTGATAATTCCAAGCCAATTTCAATGCTTTGATCAATTTTCAAAATACTTGCCAGATTGCAAGAATTTCCAAGAAAACTAATTTTTCCCTACTTCATCTCCAAAAGAAATGAAGTTCAAAGGATTTCTGAAAGCTTCTTCAACCAAATGTCTCATCAGTGCTGCTGGGCAGAGCCATTGCTAGGCAGGTTAACATCTAGGTACCACATGCACTTCAGCAGAATCTAAAGATGGGAAGCTCAGACGGATGCCAGTGAATGGGAGCAATTCAGAACAACATCCATGCAGCCCCCATCATCAGTATTCTACCTGGACATGACCATGCACCTCTCCAGGTACTGGCCTTGCATTCTGGACCACGCAGAAAAAACCATCACCAAGGGAGACCTAGCTGAATCCCTCAAGATGCCTGACCCCTGATAAGTTAACACATCCTTTCTCAGGCAGTCTGTAAGAAAAATAAAGAAACCCAGTATATATGAGTGGCTGCTGTAGGCAAGGCACTTTTATACTAGACAATTTTCATATTCAGTTGACCTTGTGAGATGTGTAATTTTGTTCCCATTTTACAAAGGAAGAAAACAAGATTCAGAGTCATCTAATTTGCTTAGATGACTCTGCTGACAGCTGGGACTTGGATCTGGGCAAATCAAATTCCAAAGCCCATGTTCCTACCATCACCCTAACTCTGAGCCTCTTACTGCTGGTATCTGTCTTAGTGACCAGGAACAAACGGCTATTTGGCACAGATTTTGTATTACAAGGTACCTTATTTATTATAGAAGCCATATCTCCTCAATTAGTAGACTATATGCATTTTGAGGAACAGTGTCAAGCTTAGGGAAGAGATTCCCTGGTCTAATCCTCTCTTTTCAAAATGAGAACACTGCATGCCATTGTAATCTACATTTATGATTACATGCTACACTATTTATCTACTTGAAAGACACTAATGGGCATCACTAACAATCAAACTTCCAAGAACATCTCTTTGCATTCTAGTACTGATAAGATATATGGGTCCATTAGCTTGAGTTTTGTTTGATTAGCAGAAACAGTTACCCAAATCAAGGACACAGCTGCCATTCATGTAGAGAGAGATTCTTTGATAGGATAGGAATACACATTTCTAAATATACTCATTAACTTTGCTGTTCTTTAGTTTTCATGACTATGGATGATCTTTTGTATCTGGTCATCCAAAACACATACTGGAGCTGTAATTTCTGAACGCACTAATGATGAATTTCCCCTTACTGAGTAGCTCTTTCTGGAACAGCTCTGGGAGGTATATATCATTCAGTTTCACAATAGCAAATGCAGTTGCCCATACAAAAAAAAAAAAAAAAGGCAGAATTTTCTTTCATCATTACTTGTAATTTTTTAATCCATTTTTTTTTCCTCTGCTCCCTGCTCTGCAGTAAGTAATCTTAGGAGACAGGAAATTTTGGCAATTTTTTAGAGTATATTGATTTCCCCCTGCCAAATTTTAAATTGTACTTGGCATTAAATGACAATAGAACATTGGTATCAAATAGTAAGCCTGGAGAATGTCTATACGTGTATACCCACATGGTTGTTTGAATGAAAAAAGATAATTCCTCTTTTCCCAAAAGTAGAGCTTCTCAGGTTGGAGGAAAAAAACCTGAACTTGCTCTGTTCAACCTTTTCTCCTCCTGTCTTGGTCACCTCAGGCTGCTATAGCAAGTTATCATATGGTTTAAACAATAAACATTCATTTCTTACAGTTCTGGAGGCTGGGAAGTCCAAGATCAAGGTGCCAGCAGAGTCAGTGTCTGGTGAGAGTCCTCTTTCTGGTTTGCATGTAACTTTCTTCTTGCTGTATCTGGTGGAGAGAAAGAAAGAGCTCTGGTCTCTTCTGTTCCTTTGAGGACAGTAATCCCATCACGGAGGCTCCACCCTCTTGACCTCTAACTAATTACCTCCCAAAGGCCCTACTTCCAAAAACGGCAACACTGGAACTTAAGAGCTTCAACGTATGATTTTGGGGGAGCACAAACATTCAATCTATAGCACCTTCCCTCTCCACTTTTCACCCCATACCCACTAAGGGACCCCACAAAGCCAGATTTAGAAGCCCCTGTCCTCCCATTGACTTTCCTTTCTTGAGAATACTCCCAGGATAATGAGGTCATTCTCTTTTTCCATTTGTTCTAACTAACACATAGCCTTGATGAATCTAAGTGGCCACCCCTATATTCCACAATAGGTTCCAGAATAGTTCCCCTTCAAGGAAGCTGAATTCTGTAGGTGCCCCAGGGGTCAGGGGAGGGCAAAGAAGAAAAGCTGGAATAACAACAGATTTTTCATTTTTTTAAGGTCCCCTTTTGTTGCTATGACATTTTCTTTTTCCTGTAAGGAAAAAAGTAGTTCAGTGAATACTTTTGTTAAATTTAAAAATAATTTTCAATATTACAGAAGAATTTGTGCTCATTTAACTTGGTTATCAATAAATTAAGGATATGTCTCTGAATCAAACTTTGGGTTTAAAAAATTGCCTAGCTTTTTTTAGGACACATAAAACAAGCTGCAACTCTTCATGGCCAGAGACTGTTAATTAGAAGGTTTTGTTGTGTTTCAGAAAAGGGCTGTGCTTTGAAGACTACTGGCAACAGAAATAAGAGGTTTATAACAAGCAAACTGTTACTAAAGAGTTAGAAGGTACCAAAGTTTATGGATGATAAACATAAAAACAGTGAGAGGACATCCCAAGTTCCCCCTGTGATAATGCTGAATCTTTTGTTCACTCGCATCCTAAGGCACTTTCCTGAGCAGGGGAGAAGGTGGGGGGATTTCAGCCACCACCTGCAGAACTGCACTTCACTCATGGTCTCTCTTCTCGATGAAGCAGCCTGCAGTCCATGCCCACAGGGATAAGTCATCACCCATCACAGGCGGTAGCAGAAGAAAAGACTGAGAACTGCCCGGTGATGAGATGCCCAGATGCCTGACCTCTCTCCACACTGTGAGTTTGCATCTCTGAGGTTTC
The DNA here is from genome assembly GCF_009834535.1 of Camelus ferus. Classification (NCBI taxonomy): domain Eukaryota; kingdom Metazoa; phylum Chordata; class Mammalia; order Artiodactyla; family Camelidae; genus Camelus; species Camelus ferus. The sequence goes on along the minus strand of NC_045709.1, from coordinate 10,371,587 downwards.
TGCTCTGAGCCCTCTGTTTCCAGAGGCCACAAACACACATGAGCAGCTAAAACCCAAGGAAACTCTACCTCTCCAACCCCCACCACTTAATTCCCCTAGAGAATTTCAGTGGAAATGTAGTAAGATTAAGCTGAGGTTCCAAAGGAAATTATAGGTGGCCACACTCCCAAATGGGAATTTACACACCAGTTTTGGGCAGCCTTTTGGATTGGCCCCTGACCTATTTTTCTACTAAATATTCTTGTGACAGGAATAGCTCACCTTGGTTGAATAAAGAAATGATAGTCTATCATTGTCCTGATAGAGAATAGCTACTTAGAATTTCTTATGGCCATTCTTCCTGTAAAGCAAGTAGTTGCATACTGCCTTAACCTTTCTATTTGTTTATAAACTTGGAATTTCCTGCATTTCATTGGCTTAAAGCAGGGTATCTATATTGTAAACCAGCCATGAAATCTATAGTCTATTGAACATTGTGTAAGAAATAAAAATTTCCATGTCCTCTAGTCAATGAGATGAGAGCATCTGTGTCTTAAATAAAAACAGAATCTAAGGAAAGGGTGAAACTGAAGAATAGGGACCTGGACTCCTACCCTAACCTTTGTTTTGTTTCAGAGGAGTGGCTGGTGGGGAGTTCTCACTGGTGGAGACTCAGAGAGTTTTGACATCTTCAGTGGTGTGCTTGCAGCTCACTTGGAAATCCATCTGCAGAAAAGAATCCTGCTTTCACTCCACAAAGACAGCGCTCTCTCTGCACCAGAGCAGCTGTTTCCCCATAGTGGTCATGGAAGTCTCCACAAGCAGACATGGAAGTCACTGCTCAGAGTCTTGTCCTGCAGGGTGAAGCTAGCCCTCTCATAGCCGCTGAGCCCTGGGACCTACTCTGTGAGCAGGAAGATTGATCACAAGGTAGTTTATTTTGTCAGAGGATCATGGGTGAGTCAGGAGACAAGGAAATTCAGAAACCAAAGTCAAAAGTGATTGTGTATAGAAGAGGAAGCCAGCTGCACCTGGCAGTCGGCTACCAAATCAGAACGAGCTGTAATGGAAAACGGATGCGTTTATAGAAAATCCACCTCCCATCCTTCCCTGGCCAGAGCTGCTGCCCTCTTCACAGGGAGTCAACGTATTAAGTTTGGCAGCCTTGTAGAGCTTGCCATGCCAGGGAGGTTATTAAAACTGAACTGAAATGGTTTCATAACTCAAACTGGAAACAAGAGTGAGGAAAATGCTAACACCAAAGTGACAGACCAGAACGAAATGGAGCTAGAGCCGTAGGCTCTCTGGCTCATGTTTCAGGAGGTTCCACGTGTTAAAATAGGCTGAAAAGTTAGCTAAATAAAACAAAGTGCCAAGCGAGACATTTAACACCCTTGAAACGGGGCTTACCAATGAGAGGATTCTGTGATTCACAATGTTGACTGAGCTGCACTTTTGGGAGTCCGAGAAGACAAGACTGATTATAACTACATCGCCTAAAATGTCTGTCACATGTGAGGAATTTCTCCCCTCTCCCCAGTGCCTCTCATTGATTTGAAGGATCTCAAAGATATGTTTTTGGTTCTCAAGGATAAACTACCCCCTGGTAGAGAGTACCAGAAATTGAAAAAGCAGATGAGTGATGTGTTTTACTGTCACCTATTACAGTCTTTAAGAGTGTAGGCCAAATCCTTTTTGGAAAGACATACTAATTTCAGAATTATACAACTTAAAGCACTTGCTAAAATTTTGGAGGATCTGATGTTAGCAGAATAGTTCAGGAGAGCTACAAATAGACTATACTTATTTTTCCAGGTGGTTTTATGTGTGTCCAAAATAAAGCTATCATTGCAAAAATATCAGCTATCATCTCTGGGAGGCCCCCAGTTGAGAATCAGCAAACAGTTTTCATCTTTGGAGCCAAAATGGATGTTTTCAAGCCCATTGAAAAGGGAAGTCACAGGTTTTATCCATGAGAATACATGGTAAGACCAAGTGATGCCAATGCAGCTCAGAGGAGAGAAAGGGCTGTGTCTGCAATTTCAGTGGCCATGACCAAAAATCATGGTAAGGATTATCAAAATGAAGAAGATAGGGAATGTCAGAGCTAATAGTCAAAAGCTAATGCTCTTTGGAGCTTCCTGGGACAATTCAGTAACTATTTTTGTTCTTTTCAAATATATTTCTTATATTTCAAATATCTCTTATATTTACTTTTTATCCATAAAATTTTATTTGTCTCTCATTAAGCAGCAAATCGTGGCAACTCTGACTTCAAATTATATCCAGATTCCCGTATTTATCACCATGACAACCCTATGGTGGTCAGGCATGATTACTCTCACCTGGATTACTGTAGTAGTCTCCTCTTAGGCCCCCATTCACCCACCTTGGCCTCCCTGTGGTTTGTTCCCAATGCAGCATCCAGAGTGATTTACAGACATAGAGGAGCTCTGTTCAAAAATTCACCACTAGGAGAGGATTTGGGGAAGATGGGGTAATAAGAAGTACCAGGAATCTGTCTCCCCATCTAAACAACAATTTCACTGGTAGAATCTGTCTGATGCAACTATTTGGAACTCTAGAGTCTACTGAAAGCTCACAACTTCCAGAGGACGGCATGGACAGTACATTGTGGTTACTTTTGGTCAGTTTTAACCCATACTAGAGTAGGAGCTACCCATCCCCTACTCCCAGCTGCATGGGAGGCAGCTGTGCATGTGTTTGTGGACAAGCTTGCACACAACTTGTAGGAGCCAAGGTGGGCAAAAAGTACCCTGTCCACCAAGTATCAGTGATCTGTGCTCTAATAGCTGGCTGCTGCTTCTGATTACAGAGGTGCCAACAAATAGGAGGGCAACCATTATTGTTGCACCTCCCCACATTGTTGCAAGTCCCTCCTCTCATGGCTAAAGTAACTTACAGGGGATTTTAAGAACTGGCACACCCTCCTCCTTCTTTATTTTTCTTTTCCCCTTTTTAGGAGTCAGACATTAAAGACCAGGACATTCAAAAAGAATTGCATATATGGGGAAAATTAGAAAGTAATCACACATGTCCAGGGAAAGTCACAGGCTCAGAGGACCTGAGACGATTTTAAGTTTAAGCCAGTTCCTTGGCACAGAGACAGATTACAACAATTTAAAAAACAAAACAAAACAGGAAACAATAACCAAGACCAGCAAACTCTAGAGAAGGGAGATAATCTGATTTCCAGAGTTACCACATAATTAGATTCAAATGTCCAGTTTTCAACAACAGCAAAAAAAAAAAAAAAAAAAAAAAAAACCCAGAAGGTATACATTGACACAGAAAAGTATGGCCCATTCAAAGGAAAACAATAAATCCTTGAAAAAGACCTGATGGCAGCTGAATCAGACAAAGACTTCAAAATAATCATCTTACAGGTTTTCAAAGGATGAAAGAAAGATGTGAGGAAACTCAATAAAATTATTTTTGAACAAAATAGAATATCAGTAAAGAGAAAATCTAAAAAGAACAAAAAAGAAAGTCTGGGAGCTGAAAAGTACAAGTGAAATGAAAATTTCACTAGAGAGACTCAAAGGCAGATTTAATCAGGCAGAAGAAAGAATTGGTGAACTTGAAGATAGGACAATGTAAACTATTGAGTCTGAAGAGCAGAAAGAAAAAACAATGAAGAAAAGCAAACAGAGCCTAAGGGACCTATGGAACATCATTATGTGGACCAGCATATGTCCTGTGGAAGGAAGGGAGAGAGAAACAGAGAGAGAGAGAAAGGGGCAGAGAGAATATTTGAATAAACAATGGTTGAAGGCTTCCCAAATTTGAGCAAAGACATGAATATAAATACCCAAGAAGCTACATGAATTCCAAGTAAGATGAGCTCAAAGAAATCCACACTGGGACTCAATATAATCAAATAGAGAGACTCTTGAAAGAAGCAAGAAAGAAGGAATCTGTCACATACAAGTGATCCTTGATAAATTACTGTATGGTACAGCAATTCTACTTCTTGGTATACGCCCAAAATAACTGAAAGCAGAGTCTGTACACCATGTACACTCTTATTCATAACAGCATTATTCACAATAGTGGAAGCAACTCAAGTGGCAGAGACAGATGAATGGTTAAGTAAAATGTGGTATATACATACAGTGGAATATTATTTGGCCTGAGAAAGAAGGAAATTCTGACACATGCTATCACATGGATGAACCTTAAGAAAATTATGCTACATGAAACAAGCCAGTCACAAGAAGATAAATACTGTATGATTCCACTTTGAGATGCTTGGATTAGTCAAAGTCATAGAAACAGAAAGCACAATGGTGGTTGCAAGGGATTTGAGGGGGGAAGGAGAATGAGGAGTTATCATTTAATGGGTACAGAGTTTCAGTTTTACAGTATGAAAGAGTCATGGAGATGGATCGTGGTTACAGTTATACAATATTATGAATATGTGCAAACCTCTGAATTGTACACAAAAAACTGTTAAGATGGTAAATTTTATATTATTTGTATTTTACCACAATGAAATTTATTTTTAAAAGACTGATGGCTTTCCACTCTACTCAGAGAAAAAACCAACAAGGCCCCCACATCAGTGATTCTCAACTCCCAGTGGGCATCTAAGTCATCTAGGGAGCTTTAAGTAACATATACGCCTGTACCACCCCTACCAATTAGGTTTGAACTTGTCCAGGGTGGAGCCCAGGCAGAACCTGGTTCTGGTCCCATATCATTTCCTAATACCCTCCCCTGCCTCAATACAGGTGCACTGACCTCCAAGCACACTTCCTCCTCAGACCTCACTTGACTCTCATGTGCCTTGCCTCCTGCTTCACTCCTTCTTGAGCTGACACTCTACAAGTATCTGTTAAAAGTATAATTTTCTAATTAATACAATATGGTAGGGTATGACTGATTTGGAAGGTCTGCCCTACTAAAATATACTTATTGACTTGGACATTTAAAATTTCCCACCCCTTTTCAGAAACTTACCCACTGCCTAAATGGAGAGACAGATGTACTTGGAATGAACACTGCCATGTCCTCGCCATTTTTAACGTTGGAGGGAACCTGGCAGGATGTTTCTGCCCAGTGCTTTACATTGTAAACAAGGATGAGAGGAAAGAGCAGTCCCCATGACAGCTGACTACAACTAGGGATTTTCTTTGGGGCCCCATGTCTTGCCCTTATTCGTGTAGATTTTTCATTATATGTCATAAGTTGTCCATGAATGCTTAAATATAGAAGAAGTTTTAAAATCACATATCGTAGAAACATGCCCCGTTTCCCATAGCCTGGGGAACCCCCAGCTGCTGAGTGCTCCAGTGGGGAGGATTCCCCAGATTGAGAAGGGTTATCTTACCTACCTCCCTAACTGAATCTGAAAGAACATAAGACCCTAAAGTTAACCCTCTCAGCCACACAATCATTTCTGTATCTCCTGATTCCCAATGCTACAGTATACAGTGTGAGTTACGGTTACCAACAAGTTACTCAGTATTCTGTGGGATGGCTACCTTAGCTCAAAGGAACTGTGTTCTTTTAATTTTTCTAGCAATTGCTAATCCTAAAGGGGAGGACTTGGTTGGGTCCATTTGTACCCATCTAGTACAGGTTGAATATTTGGCCAGTATTTGAACTTACTGCTCAAATACCTTGCCCAGCTACTTCAAAGACAGCTTCCCTGGTATTCATACAAGTGGTAGCCTGTGTCCAAAAAATTGCTCTTTGGTCTAATCAGCTATACCTAGATTGGGAGGCTTAGTTTCACTTAAAAAGAAAATGGCATGTCATAGCAGCTTATGCTAGAAAGAACCAACTGAAACCACTTTCCTTCAAAAGTAGGTATGTAAGAGAAAGCATTCCAGATTGTATGGACTTCTGCTGCAGCCCATTCAGTACAATTACTATCCCCTTGTGACAAGACAGTGTTTTAATGTGTCAACAGCTATGGTCTTTTTCATGTATTCCCTGTTAACCCATGACCCTGCCCCATTTAGCCAGTTAGATATGAGAATCTATTGCCTATACGAAGGTCATAGCTGACTGTACGGAACAAAAATAAAACGTTAATTCTTAGCTTTTGAGCTTCAAAATCTGAGGTCCAGATGTGAGGCAAAAGAGTTGGAAAATTCCATGAGCAGACAGAGTGAATTTTCTGCCCACTGGATACTAGATAAAAACTCCTTGGGCTTGGGGAGGAAGAAAGAGTAAAAGGAAAGTAGTACTAAAGGAGTCTGGTAAGGGATACTACACTCTCCTGAGGTCAAAATCTACAACGCAGAAAACAGTGGAACTGTTTGTAAATTTGAGGAAATCAGGGTGGAGGAAATCTGTGTCTCACTTCCTGAGTGGAACCTAGAAGAGCAATAAGGATGCAGGTCTCTTCCCTATCCTGAGTGGTGGAACAGCACTTGACTAGACTGGGCAGTCCAGTCAGTCTGGGCAATGGGTCCTGAGACAGCTTCAGTGGTAAAGACGAGCATTCAAGAGAGCTATGTCTAGTGGGAGTCAGTGGACCTGAAGAACCCCTATCATGGGACCAAGTGGGATGTAGAATGATCTGATTGGACTTTGGACAGACACTAGATGGGGGAATAGAGCTCTTTTACATGTGTATATCCACCAATGCCTGGACACCAATATGGCTAAGGATATAGTAGCAGATTCCCCATGGATAGATAGATGGCAAACAAAGACTAGACATCGTTCCTGTCCCCTCCCTCATGCCCTGATGGCTTGAGGCACGAAGACTTTTGATACACTTCCATTGAGAAGCAGGAAGGAAGTCAACAGGTCAACCACGAACTGACTTAGAAAATCCTTAAGTAAAACACAGAAGCATGAAATAACTAACATTAAGTTTCATCTTTTAGGAAAAGTAAAGGCTTGCGGCTGACTTTCCTTTGAAAATAATTATTAAGTCTTGTGAGAGATTCTTTACCAGTAATCTATGCATCCTCTAGGGAAATAAGATGTTCTTCCTTGGAGAAAGAGAAATTGCAGAAAAAATAAATATAGAAGCATTATGGTAGCTCAACCAAAACATGTAGAAAAAGCTCAGTTTTCTAAAATTCAATTCACGTTGCCATTTTAGACTGAAATGACTATCACTAGGGAGATGAGAAGTGGTTAAGTTGCTTTTGTTCAGCTCTCTGTCATTGTTTAATTAGTATCCACCTTTCAAGATTTTTTTGAGGTAGTAGAGAACTTAAGAAATTCAATTCTAGACTAAAATTTTCTTTGTTCAAATCCTGGCTCATCTACTTCCTAGCTATGTGACATTAAAACCTTAATCTCATCTGTCTCTCTCCTTTTTATTATGAAGAATTTTTAAAATGTACAAGAATAGATTCAAGGGTAGATGATCCTCATGTATCTCTCACCTGATTGCAACAATTATTAATTCAGCCAATCTTGTTTCATTAACATTGCAACCCATTCCCCCACCTCTACAGTGTATTATTTTGAGGCACATCCCAGATAACATGTCATACCACTTTATTCATAACATTTCAGTATATATCTTTAAAATATAAATATTGTTTTAAAACAAATAAAACCAGGCTACCATTAGCACCCTTAAAAATTAAAATAATTCTTTAACATCATCAACTATGCAGTGTTTAAATTTACAATTATCTCAAAATTTCTAATTTTTTATAGTTTATCAGTTTAAATTATTTTCCATTGTCCACACATTGCAATTAGTTGACACATCTCTTAAGTCTCTTTTAATTTTTACATTCTGCTTTCACCTTTTTCCCATGTAATTATTGCCTGAAGAAAACTGGTCATTTGCCCTGTAGAAATTCCCACAGTCTGTATTTTGCTGATTGCATTCCTGGGTATTGTTTAACATGGCCCTGTGTCCTCTGAGTTTCCTGTAATTAGATCTAGAAGAATTCTGCATAGGTAGTGTTAGTTCTTCCAACAGGTAGTATATAATATTTGGTTGTCTCTCTTTTTGTTTATGTTCAATGCCTAGATTCTTTAGGGGTTGCAAAATGGTAATATTCTAATTTTTTTTCTTCCCCATGTATTAGCTGGAATACATCGATAGAAACGTCTCCTCACCTACAAATCTTAATATTCAAGAATACTGTTTATTTTAGAAAGGCCAGATAAATGCTTGATTTTCAAATAGTGAGTTGGTTCTCTCCAACAGTAACCAATTAGTTGTGTTTCTGTTAGGTTTTTTAGTATCATTATGAATTCGTGTATTTATACGTATTTGACATATTTCAATATACTGTAGTTATTATTTTTGTTTATGCTCAAATTATTCTTCTTTGTCCCATGGAGGCTACTGAAGTTGGCTCTTATGTCCTTTTGACATGACCACTGTCCCAGTCTACCTGGGAGCCAGAGAGGTTCCTGTGACACAACTTTCAGTCTGATAATGGGGAGAGTGCTGGGCAAATTGGAGGGGGCTGGTCACCCTAACCTCACTAGTCTTTGCTAGCTCCAGTATTCTGTGGTAAGACAAGGAATTCTAGGCTCAGCACGTACATTTCCTCTCCAGACCTGGAATTAGCTATTTCTCCAATACCACCAGGGTTCCTTTTAGTGGGAAATGGGATTTGAAAAACCTATTCTTTTAACCATACTTAAGCATCAACTTCTGTTTCTATAAAATGATGATAATATTCTTACCCACACTTGGTTGTTGTGAGGATTATATGCAATAATACTTGGAAAGCACAGAACCTACAACATAGAAACTGCTTGTTAAACGTTAGCTGCTATCACAACACTTACACAGGTAATACAGATAGCGCCGAGGCTAATTCACTCAGCAAAACTTGACATCATCTCAGGGAAATACCCATATATTTGGGAGTGAGCCACGTTAAAGAAACACAAATGGGAGCAGAAACATATTCCTTAGAGGCTCATTCTGCAATGGCTATAAACTTCAGTGTGTTTGTGCAATTTATTTGTTTCACATCCAAACCATCAGAACTGTCCAAACTTTCAACAAAAGAAGGCTGTGCAGCTGGACATGAGACTGTTTCTAGAAATGTCTTGAAATGTTTGGGTTTGGCACCTGAGAAGCCCTTGTTTATTCTGAGTTTCCTGTCCTTTTGCATATGTGTGTGGCAAGAGAAGAAAATTTCATACAATAGTTGAAAAATTAGTGACATCGTGTGTGTTGAAAGGGATTCCCCCCAAAAATAGTACTGGAAGCAAATGCAGAAAAGAATCCTCAGTAGGTTCCTGAGAAAATGATGTTGTCTCTTCTAGAATTCACTAAAGAGCAAGTTTTAGAAGATAACCACACTTGCCCTCTCAAAGTAGCTATTCATCTGAGTCATCTGAGGCTGAAGGCTGTAGTGAGCGCCCATGTTTGTGATGTACAGAAAGGAGAGACAGATCAAAGAAGTCTTGTTCTGTGAACCACTGCAAACAACTACAAAGGAGTTGATGAGTTCAGTACTGTCAGTGCCTGCTTTTTCAAAGTATAAGTCAATGCTTGACATACGTGAATCAATTTGCACTGATGGTGCCCCTGATAGTCGAAGAAAACTTCAAGATCCATTGCCTTTGTAAAGAAAGTAGACTATCATCATTAACACACATAATACTGCATCACGATGCTTTTGCTACAAACAACTTGCCCCCAAACTTTGAAAGCTTGTTTGAATATTGTGGTAAACACTATAAATTTTATCAGAGATTGTGCTCCAATCTCCTCCCCAACTTCAGGTTTTGACAAAGGAATAGGGAGTAAGTTCACTGTACAGAAACGAGGCGAGTTGTCAGTGGCCATGTGCTTACTTGTTTGCTTTTTTTTTTTCCTCAATCAGGTATTATTTTCTTACCAATTATTTACATACAAACAAAGATGAAAAGAAATTAATATAAAAACTGAGTAGTGTGTGCAAAAACCAGGCTGCACAAGAAGAGGATAATTATTAAATACTAGATGAAGATTCCTGGAGCAGATAATCTGGACAGTGTCTCTGGGTCACAGTCAGACTTATTTAGCTCTGCCAACATGTACCAGCACCCTTTCAGAGAAGTGAGGGGGCAAAGCATTGAGTGAGTCAGGAAAGCACAGATTGGTGACAGCTTGGTCATCTGGCAGGCTGTTGTGCGGGCCAGGTGCTAGCTATCCAGCAAGAAAATGGGAGTGGGCGATCTGTAGTTTTCAAGCTCCCCAGGCTTTCAGATCCCAGGCGTGGGAAAAGCAGAACACAGCCTAGAGGTGAAAAGAAAGACTATCCCGCTGCAGGGCAGCAAGGGAGTGCAGAAATTTCATCAGCACGCAGCCAAGGCAGGCCAGGTACAGAAAAGAATGTGGACAGGCTCATCCAGGAGTTCTGTCCTCAGATTCCAAAGCCACCTTGGGATGACAGCCTCACCTTGTCTCTTTCTGAGTCAGGCTGCTCCAATCGGCTACTTGCAGTGTCTTAGTACACAAGGAAATAAGCTTGTTTATTTGAAACCAAGGCAGTAATTCAAATAAAGAATTTTTTTTTGTATTTTGACTCAGTATGCATCCTGTTTTGCTAACATGCTGTGATTTTGTTTTTTTTGGGTTTTTTTTGCTGTATATCTCATGGTTTTCATTTATATTTTGTAATATTAAGGAGCATATGACATCCAAGTTGCTAATGATATTAAATGTAGTCTTTAGTCCTACAAATATCTTCTTTTTTTTTTTTTAGCTTTATGTTTTATTTATTATTTAATTATTTAATTTGGATAGGGGAGGTAACTAGGTTTAACTTACTTTTAGAGGAGGTACTGGGGATTGAACCAAGGACCTCATGCATGCTAAGGAAGCATTCTGCCACCTGAGCTATACCCTCCCCCCAAGAATTTTTAAATAGTTTGTTCTCTTATAATACGTGGCAAGTGCAATTAAATCCTAATAAATTTAACACACCTATGTAAGGAACTAGGATGAATACAGTAGAGCAGCTGTACATGTTTACTAGGAAATTTCTAGTTTAAAAGTGCGTTGAAGAAATCAATTTTATCCTTGCCTTTTTTGAAGGAAAAAAAAAGCTCAGTTAATGGAGTAGCAAGCTCAGCAAGGGGTATGACAACTCACTGGCATGAGGTGAGTAATGCTTTTTATTCATACTTTTTCCACGGGAGATTCTGTTCTTTCTGTTTGGCTTTAAAATTTCTGGAGAGAAGAGGTTTTGTTGTCTATTTTTGTCATTAATTTATGCTTTTTTTTCATTAAGCTACGAGAATGTAGTTAGTTCAACACCTTTTCAACTTGTGGGGTTTACTGAAGATTCCTTTATTGTCGTTTTTTTAAATGTGGAGTTAAAAGAAGAAGTATTTTTCTCTTTGGTGATACAATTAGAAAAAAGAGACGTGTATGTCTACTGCTTAGATCTACCTTATTAATTATGTTGTTCAAGCCTGACTTACTCTTTTTTTTTTTTTTAACTCTCATGGGATGAGAGAAGAGAATCCAGACTCCTCTATCAGTAAGTTCCTCCTTACTTCTCTTTATATTTCTAGTAGCTTTTGCTTTATGAATTTTTATGCCTAGATATTTGATATATGAAGATTCATGAAAATGAGAGCTTCATTATGGATTGTAACCTTTTTTCATTTTAAGATGTTCTTCTTTCTCTTTAATAATTTTGTCTTAATTCACCCTGAAGTAACATTAGTATCAGGAGCCCTGCTTCTTTCGCTGCATTTGCCTGGCATGATTTTAGCTGCCTTCGTCTGTATACAGCATATATTTGGACTGTGCTTTGTGATCTAAGCTTAGAGTTTTTTTTTCTTTCTGTAGGTTTACATTTCTTGATATGAGAGAAATATTTGGTCACAGTTCCATCACCCTTAGCTGCAGTTTTCCTTTATAATGTTGTACGCACACAAATTAAAAACACACACATATCTTTTTCCTATTTGGTCCTTGGTTTATTTATTGTGTGTGTTTTCATTTTGATCATTTTAAAGGCTTATAGTCTGTTCTAGGATCTTTTAGTGGTTACCTTTACAATTTTATGTATTATTATCATATTTTCAAATTCTTACATGGCATCTGATGATTCACCGCTGCAAATTACACTTACACTTACTCCATCTTGCCTATCCTACTCCTCCCCAGTTTTGGTTTATTAGATTATTATTTTCATTAACGCTTCTGGTTGTTATCTTTACACTTTTAAGTAACGCACTGACACCTCCATCAGCTGGGTTATCATTTTAAATGGTAAGTTTGGAAATCATACTACAAAACATGAGGAACTCAGGCTTACACTGCTTTTTCCTCTCTCTACCTCTCATTTTTGGCTTGGTTACTACTGCTAGTACTACTATTTCTACGTTACATTGTATTCTGTAATCATAATTCCTACAGTTGCTTAGCCTTATGCCTTTATTCCATAAATTCAGTGCTTTCTCTCCTCACCACCACAGCTATTCCCTTCATCTTCTGATTGGCATCTTCAAGTAATTCTTTTTTAAAAAAAGGACACAGAATTTTTTTTCTTTTTTTCCCTAGCATTCTTGCATGCTTGGAAATATCAAACAACAAACTGACTAGGTAAAAAATTCTTGGGTCATATATTTTCCACTTTTTTTTTTCATCTTCTAGTAGTTAATATTGCTAAGAAATAGTCTGAAAACAAAGTTAAATTTTTCCTTCTCTTTCTGGCTGACTTTTTTTTTTAAGGCCTGGATTCTTTCCTCTATCTTTGAAGTCCAGTAGGTTTACTAAGCCATGTCTCAGTGTTGATTTTGCCGATTTTTCTTTTTTTTCGTTGTTTTTTTTTTCCTGGCACAGCTGGACCTATTTCAAACTATGGATTCAGGTCTTATTTATTTCAGGAAATATTTACTCTATTATATCTGAGTGTTTGTTCTGTTTCCTTTATTAGAGACACCATTCATGGGAAAGCTGAAATTCCTTTTCCGCATTCTACAACTAGCATTTTCTCAATAATCATTTTAAATGTTTAAATATTCTTTCCTACTTATTTCCCTTTATTTTTACAAATCTACTCTTTATTTCTTTCCAGAAACTTATAGTTTCTATTTTTTAATCATTTTCTGTTATTTAACTATTTCTTACTTAAGCCAGTATAACTCTTCTTTGAACTACTGCTTCAGAAAAGCCATATTTAAACATTTTTAATGGAAATGTGTTTCTCTACAATTTTTATCTACATTATAGCATAATTTTCGGGAATGTGAGTCTGCCCTTTGCCATGTCCCTCTCATTTATTTTTCTTGCAGTATATCTGCATCATGTTCCACACAAACTCCTCTTGTATTATGACTTATATTTTCATGAGAGTACTCATTAATTCATGTGGACTGTTTTTTATAGGTGAACTATTTCCTAATATATGATATGGCAAAGAGTACAGTGAAGTGAGCTGGGTCAGTCACCTTCCTGGATTTCTCTCTGCCCTGTGGGTTTTGTCTCCCATCTGACAGGAGGTAGGCTTGGCCAGCCAGAATGGTCAACACAGAGCTTCATGGTCATCACCCACTCTTCCACGCTGCCTTTTAGCAAAGATGTCATGTCTCTTCCTTTCTTCTTTAAGTTCTGCATCCTCTCACAAGGCTCAGGGCTGCCCCCAAGTTTGCCCTCCTATCAAGACCTCGCTGTTCACTGAAGCCAAGGATCTCTTCTTTCAGATGCTCAGCCCATTTCAGGCAGGTTCTGTGTCTCCTGAGCTCTGAGAGTCATGACTCTTCTTCCAACCTCCTCTCTTAACCAAGCCCAACCTGACTGCACTAATCAGTAGTTGGGCTGTTTTCAAGTTTCATGGATATTTTCTTTTCTAATTCTCAAGAAATATTTAAGTTGTGTTCAGTGGATTTTAAAAAGAAAAGTGGGGCCAGATGCTGTGACTCTGCCATCCCACCGAAGACCTTAATGCAGCCAAAGAATGATTCTGGAGCCATTTCTTCTAAAATTGGATTTCATAAATAATATGATCTGATGAAAGATGATCTCATGGAAACCTGGCTGAATGCAAATAGAATTTTAGACAATAAAGTTTGAGAATTTCCAGTATGTTCAAACCAGTGGTATGTCCGCATCTGACAGTGGTACCAGAGGGCCCATCTGCTGGTGTGAGGTGGGGTTTTTATCGCACCTTTTAACTGCAGCTCAAAACAAGGCGTGTGACTACTTTATAAAAAGTTCCTCATTCTTGAATAACACTGACCGAATGGTTTCTCAGGAGAGTCAGTGAACCAGTGATCTTTATCTTTTTGTCTTTTGTGATTATTTTATTTTTTATATATCTTTATTGAAGGACAGTCAGTTTACAACGTTGCGTCAATTTCTGGCATACAGTACAATACTTCAGTCACATAGGAACATACATGTATTCGTTTTCATATTCTTTTTAACCATAAGTTACTATATGATATTGAATGCAGTTTCCTGTGCTCTACAGTATAAATTTGTTGTTTATTTGTTTTATATATATTAGTTAGTATCTGCAAATCTAAACTTTGTAGTTGTGTGATTCTTTATGACTTTTTTAGGATTTCTATTAAATTTAATTAAACATAATTCTTTCTTAGCCTGTATTACCTAGGATACTTGTATTGTGATAAAATACACATAGCATTTACCATTCTGACTCTTTCTGAGTGTACAGTTCAGTGTATGAAGTGCACTCAGATAGTTGTGCAGCCACTGCCACTACTCCAGAACTTTCCACCATCCAGGACATTAAGCACTAAGTCCCCCACTCCTCTCTCCTCAACCCCTAGTAACTACTTATTACAGTTTTCAACTTGAGAAACTAACCTTAACAATTTTTTCTCTTGTTTTACTCTTTAAAAAATGTTTTTTTCAGAGATTATTGACAAGAGATAGGAGAAAATGTTTAGAAAATAAAGCGAATGCAGGCTATAGTAAATATTAAGAGTTGCTCTTTGACATAAATCATAGCAATTTTTTTGGATCCGTCTCCTAAAGCAAAGGAGATAAAAGCAAAAATAAACAAATGGAACCTAATTAAACTTAAAAGCTTTTGCAAAGGAAACCAAGACAAAACAAAACAAAACAAAAACAACCCACAGAGCAGGAGAAAATATCTGCAAGTGGTATGACCAGACAGGGGTTAATATCCAACATACATAAACAGCTCATACAATTCAACACTGAGAAACAAATAGCCCGACTGAAAAATGGGCAAAAGAGATAAACGGACATCTTTCCAAAGAGGGAATGCAGATGACCAGCAGACACGTGAAAGAAATGCTCAACACCACTAATCATCAGGGAAATGCAAATCAAAACCACAATGATCACCTCACACCTGTCAGAATGGCTATCATCAAAAAGAACACAAATAACAAATGCGACTGAGGACGTGGAGAAAAGAGAACCCCCATACCCTGTTGGTGAGAATGTAAACTGGTGCAGCCACTGTGGGAAAAAGTATAGAGGTTTCTCAAAAAGCTACAACTAGAACTATCATATAACCCAGCAATTCCACTCCTGGGTATATATTAAAAAAAATAACAAGAACACTTAATTCGAAAAGATTCATATACCCCCATGTTCATAGCAACATTATTTACAATAGGTAAGATATGGAAGCAACCTAAGTGTCCACCAATGGATAAAGAAGATGTGGTGTATACACACACACACACACACACACACACACACACAATGAGATACTACTCAGGCACAAAAGGAGTGAAATTTTGCCATTTGCAGCAACAAGGATGGACTTGGAGGGCATTATGCTTAGTGAAATAAATCACAGAAAGACAAATACTGTAGGATATCACTTACATGTGGAATCCAAAAAATACAACCCACTAGTGAATATAACAAAAAAGAAGCAGACTCACAGATATAGAGAACAAACGAGTGGTTACCAGTGGGGAGAGAAAAGTGGGGAGGGGCAATTTAGGGGTAGGGGATTAAGAGGTACAAACTATTAAGTATAAAATAAACTACAAAGATATATTACATGGGGAATATAACCAAAGTTTTACAATAATTATAAGTAGAATATAATCTTTAAAAATTACGAATCAACATATTGTAAACTTGTAACTTACAGTATTGTACAGCAACTATACTTCAATAATTTTTTAAATTTAAAAAATAAATTAAAAAAATGAATTGCTGCACTTGGTACAAAGAAGCGTGGCTCTCAATCCGGGGGAATGACAGCTAACACTTACATAGCGCTTCCTCTGTGTGGCTTACTCAGTCTCCCCAGCAATATGTTCTAATAATACCCAGAGACATATTATTACCTTATCCTCATTTTACAGATGAGAAAACTGAGGCACAGCCAGATTAGGTCATTTTTTCAAAGCACTGATATGTCTGGGACTAGAATCCAGGCACTGAGAACACAAAGTTTAAGCCCATATGAAACAAGAAAAGAGCGTTTAAATGCTAAACATTGTGGTTTTAAATCTAGGTCTCATTTCGCCTCCAGCCATTTTTCAGAAAATGCTCTCTAAAAGATCACTCCGTAAACAACTAGTGACCAAATCCATATGCCTTTCTAAGTCCTTATTTTCCTCAGCCTCTCTGAAGCTTTTAAAAGTCTTAAGCAAACCTGCCTTCTTCAAATTCTCTCCTCACTCAGCATCTGAGATATTAGCAGAGTAAGTTGAGAAACATCACTGCAGTAGAGAAACTTGGACTTGAACATGCAGTAGTGGACAATAAGGAACAGCTGGAGAGCCTTGAGCAAGGGAGCAGCAGGTTTAAAGTGGTCTCTTAGGAAGGTTAGCCTGGAGGGCCTGCAGGCCAGACAGGCTGGGCTGGGTGAGATGGGGCGCCACTCCAGGAAAAGTCGGCAAGGCAGTTGTCAGAGGGATCTGGGCATGGTCATGACTGAACCCTAAGGAATGTTTATGCTTTAAAGAAATTGATTCTCAGGCACATCATTAGGATACTCAGGATGCGATTTTTTAAAATCCCTATGAAACTCATAGCTCTTGTATTTCAAGCGAGCATGGATGTCTATGGAGAACGTGGTTTTCCAGATTACCAAATGCTCCCTTTATTGAGATCCACAGGAAAATCTCTCTCAGCTCCTGCTTCTCCTAAGCAATTTTATTGTGTGTTATCAAATCTGAGTCCTACAAATGCACATGTGCCAACTTTGCAGCGCCTGCTAGAAAACGCAGCAGGAATTGGGTGGCTCCCGGGGAAAGGGCACGTGCAACTTCACAGCCGGTGTTGTGGGTCCTCACCCAGCCTTGGCTCCATCTGTCTTATCTACTTGTATTCACCCCTTTGCCATATTTTGTCACTTACTTTGGAATTAGTCTGTTTCACAGTCCCATTTGTATCTTTGAAAGATCATTTAAATATTTTCTGGAATAGGGAAGGAGAGAGAACGAGAGAAATGAAATTTTTAAAGAATGTATCCCGAGTCAGACAACTCTAAGAAGACATTTTGAGACAAGTGAGGGAACTAGAAAATGGGTATTATACTAAGAGACTGTTACTAATTTTCTGAGTAAAATAGTAGTATTGTGGATTTTTTTAAAGTCCTTATCTGTTAGTAATTCATAATGAACTATTTATAAGTGAAATGTATAACTGTCTGGGATTTGCTTCAAATTATTCCAGAAAGAAAAAAGAGCAAATGGGAATCACAATGTAGCAGAGCAAGACCCTATGGGGTCTTTCCAGGACAGACTGCCCTCACCCCCTGCCTATGTCTGTAGAAAAACTTCAGCCAAAAAATTAATTCAATCAGAGAAATGAGAAAATGCAGAAACAAAGGAAAACAGTCAAACAAGACAGAATAATAGTTTAGCTATTAAGTCAAGTCAAGGACCTTTAGTTCCTCCTCCAGGACTATGGATAATGTTCTGAGCTATGTCTTTTGAGCTGTTTTGCAGATACTGAAACCCCCACCAGGTGGACGACGTTAACTACGTGATGACCAGACTGTAGCCATGACATAAGCTGCTGCATCTTGCACAAGTCCAAGAACTAGCCTCAAGGAAACGAGAACAAACCAGTCCTGGAACTGAAAATTAACTGTACTTAAAACAATCCAGACGACACTGCTCAGACCCTGCACGACCAATTTCAAGATGACTGCGGAGCTGATGGGGCTGTTCCGCATGCAAACCCCTCCCTTTAACTATACACCTCTGAAACTGTCCTTTAAAAGCTCTTGCCCCCTAATCACCAGTTGGGAGTTGGCTTTTCACATTTTCCACCTTCTCCCCAGGTTGCTGGCCTCCTAAATAAAGCAATCTCCTTTCCTACCAACACTTGTCTCTCGAGTATTAGCTTTCAAGTAGCAAGCAGCTGAACCTGAATTCAGTAATAAAAGGAGAAAAAAACACATAAAAACAGGGTTGTTTTTTTTTTTTTTTTTTTTTTTTTACTGTGGGAAACTGTGACGATGATGGCACTTCTTGTAGCAATACTGTTTTTGAGAAAAGGTGTGGACATTCTTAGAAAGTCACAATGCGTAGTTCTTCATCTGATTTTGGGGGGCTTCAACTAAACTCTTAGCGGATGCATGAATGGTCAGTTTACATTGACAGTGAATGTGACTCACGTAATGTTTACTAAATAACTGTAGCAGAGGACCCTGAATTTTAGATTTTAGCGAGGAAAGCAGAAAGGAAAGGAACAGCTATGTATTAAGCACTTAAGTTATTCTGGGCACTGTGTTCAGGACCTTCACGTGTATTAGCTCAGTTTCCCATCAGCCTGACTGGAGGAACATTCCCTCCCTCCTCTCTGTGTTTACTCCTTTTGTTTGCCCTGAGTGCTGGGTGCTAACTGTGTGGTTCGTTGAGCTGAGAAGTTCACAGTCCTGTCTCCACGGGACATGTGAGGAAATGCCCAGCTCTCGTTCTGACTTGTAAAAGCCACCATGATCGGCCCTGGAGTCAACGCTACATTAACAGTGAACTTTTCTCACCCATGAACCAGAAAGGCTTCACGGGCCACTTGGAACAGTGTCATGCAAGACAAAGTTCCTTCGAAGTGAGAGTCTCTATCCCCGGCCATATTTTCAGAGACTTGTGAGGCATTTGATTCTACAGGGTGAGTCCCAGTCAGACCAACATCAGTTAATGATGTGGGCTCTGGGGCCAAAAGGCATTGAGTTTGAATCCCAGCTCCACTGCACCATGAGGGATAATGTATCATTTCTGCCTGTACCTCAGTTTCTTTGTCTGTATAATGGGGATAATGATAGGACCCACTCCATAGCTTGTCATGAATTTTAAGCATGTTAATATATGCAGATATAATATACATAATATATGTTCGGTACAGTGCACAGCACCAAGAACCCCTTGGCCAACACTGGCTGATGTCGCTGTTGTTCATTATTAATATTATCATTAGGATCATTTCTAACTTAACAGTCTTTCGCTTCCTCTAAAATTAGCTGCAATCACATTTTAGAGAACGCTTTTGTCACTTCTATAGGTGAGAACAAATCTACTTAGGTTGAATACTATAAAGCAACATTGTTCTAATAAAATAAAATGTGAGTCACAGATGCCATTATAAATTTTCTAGTATTCACAACAAAAAAGCAAAAATAAATCAGTGAAATGAATTTTAATAATATATTTTACTTAAGCCAATATGTCCAAAATATTGTCATTTTTGACATATAAAAATATAAAAGTATAATGAGTTATTTTACACTCTTTTGAAGACTTGATACACTAAGTCTTCAAAATCTGGTGTGTAATTTGCATATGCAGCAAGCTTTTAGAAGGAGGAGTACCGAGTCAGAGCGAGAACACTTGGCCAGGCAGGGGACCTGGGTCCCAGTGCTGACTCAGCTCCACCCTCTAAAAGTTAGGAGAGGCTCCCAAGCACTGTGTGCAAAGTGACTTTGGGTAAATCAAACCATTTCTCTGAAACTTAGATTTTTCCAGAAAGCCTAAGAGTGGGAATAAAAAGGTCCATGGGCACACACTTAAAACAATTTATCTTAAATTCCAAATAATAGACCCTTAAGCCAAAGAAAATCCTCTCCCAGTCAATATGCTGAGGTGGCTACTGTCTGTTTGAAACAGGCAGGAGTTCTCCGTTGCCTGCATTTCTCTAGTCCTTCCACAAGTATCTGCTGGGCACTTGCTCTGGGCTGGGCACCATTCTGGGCTCTGGGGAAACAGGTGTGAATAAAATCCTGGCTTCCAGGAGTTTACAGTCTTGTGGAGGAGGCACATGGTGGGGCTGCCATATTGAGGTCTTGACCCTCTCCAATGTGTAGGGAGAGGAAGAAACAGTTAAACATGCACTGGAGGGTTAGTGCAGAAAGAATTCACTTCATGGCTCACCTTTCAGCTTGGCTTTTAAGGAGGAGTGAGAGGTTAAAAGAAGAAAAATCAGAAGAATCACTGAGTAGGGGAGAACATTCCAGGCAGAGAAATGAAGGGTGCCCTAAATAACAGTGCATAACGACAGGGATCTAATGGTCCTTTCTCTGGCTTGGGATGCATGGGGATGGGGTGCAAAGTCTCGTTTCTCAGCATGCTGATGTGTCTGCACGCTGGTCAGGCACAGGTGGGAATGAAAAAGCCAATACCTTACATATGCGCCCACTTCCTGGCTCCTCTCCACTCCCTCAAGGTCTAGTTCACACGTCAGCTCCTAGGTGAGACTTCTCCTAGACCCCTGAGGCAGTCTCGGTCACTCCCTGCTTGATGATAATGGTAGCACAACCTTGACTATGCCGTATGCTGTTCCCCACGAGACTGGGAGCTCACTGAAGGGCTTGTGTCCCAAGCACCTGGCCGTGTCTTGCATAAGGGGACGCCAATAGATATTTTTGAATCAACCTCAAACATTCAAAAACGTGTATTGAATACTGAAGTCACAGAAATGGTCAATAAGTACTCTTGATTTATTCATGTTTGTACATAAACCACCCACGTAGCACAAAGTGAAGGTTTGGTGACTTATCTGCCAAATGGGGAGCGTTTTAACCTACAAGTCTAATTTCCAACTCTGAGCTATTTCATGATAGTTGTGCTGATTTTCAACCTACAGGATGACTTAGAAATATTTACCAAAGTATCCAAGATTTGTGGCTATTACTCCATTTATGCTGATCCCTGTTTTGTCTTTGCCAGGTGGGCATACTGTTACCTGGCTGGCACACTGCATGGGCTTGCTGTGACCATGAAGTGAGATTCTTTGTTTGAAAGTGCTTTGAAAAAGAGAACGTGCCCCATGGAGGCTGTTGTTGCTGGTATCTTAGGATCCAGAGTATATAGTGACCTGGGCGCCCATTTGATGTGAGTTTTCTTGGAAACTTATTTTTGGTTGTTGTCTCAGAGGTGCCACCCTCTCCTCCTAGCATGCTGTCCTACACAATTATATGCTTAACGTTCAGAGTTAGGTTCAAGGGTTAGAATAGGAAATTAGGGACCCCACTTTCCCTCAAACCCAAGAGGAAGAAAACACTTCATCTTTTGGGCACAAAGAACAAGCCCACTGTGTGCCTGACACTGGGACAGGTGTTTTACACTCATTACTTCTAATGCTCACCATAGCCTTAGAGGGAGGCATTAGCATTTCTCTTTATAAATGAAAAAATGAGCCCCATTAAGGGTACATGACTTGCCCAAAGCACCACAGCCAGTTAATGGTGCAGCCTAGTACATGAATAAAGGACTGAATTGCTCCAAAGCTCCTTTCTTTTTAAGATGCAAAGACTTCTGGAATGTTCGCTCTCATCATCTGTGAAATTGGTTCAGTAATACCTTCCTTGCCTACCTTATCGGAGTGCAGTGGGTGTCAAGATAAAGAAAGCAGCCTTAAGAACTGAAACGACATGCGTGGTGACAAGAGTACTAACAACACTGTCCACGGCACTTCTCCATGTATCCTCAGTAAGGTGAGATGACGCTCTGGGGGCCACAAAAAGTATCCTACTATTCATAGCCACTGGAATCCTTACATGCATTTATGTGGGGAAAGTAAATGCCCTCTTGGACCTTCCAGAGAAGCAATATATGTGAAGGTCAAGGACACCAACTCTGGAGTCAGACTCTGCTCTTACTGGCTGGGTGCACATGGGCACCAGTTACTTGACTTTCCTATGAAAAATATAGAGCCTCCCTTATGTACAGATTTGAGATTAAGTGAGCCATTGCATGTGGAGTCCATAGGCAGAGCTCAGTAGATGTTAGCAGTAATTACAGGGATGCTAAATAGCACTGCTGGGCTTTTCCTGTAGATGAGACTTCCATCTCCTGTTGTCCGCTTCCCCCTCCTTTCCACTCTTCCCAAACTCCAGCTGTAGCTCACAAAGCTTGTCCTCATTCCTTTTCAATTTGGTGGTAAGAGCAGGCCAATAGATCATTTTCAAAAGCAGTAACTTCATGATTACATGTAAAAGTTTGCTGCTTTTATATGTTAACCAGATTGAATTGTTCACCTCCCCTATGTCCATTAAGAAGTGATGTATTTTTATATATTATTTTGCTGGACAGCAAAAATGCACGTTTTCCTGTCGGACTCCATCAATCATTTTGTCGCTGAACTGATGAGATCACTGCTGGGGAGCCGTGCAGTGATTTAATCTGCACCAGTGTATCCAGCTCAGTATCCAATACATCTACTGAGGATACTCATGTCTACTAATCTGGAAAGGGATTTGGGCTCAATATTTGATGAGTTATTATCTATGAGGGACTGGACTAACAGAAGAAGAAACTGTGGGGGACAGAGACAAAAATTCTAAAAAGCAAAGCAAAATTTGTGAAGTAAATATTTAATAGGTCTTCAGTGTTGACTCTCATGAAATGTGTCTCCTGACTGAGACTACAGCTCTGTTCCCCCCTTTCTCCAGAGAGTGCATGGGGACAAGGATGAATATTATGTAGAAACTGTTTGTACAAGAGTGTCAAAGAGTCAGTGAAATCCTTGAATGGGCTGAGAGATCCACCTGGCTCAGCATAATCTGTGGAAGAACTGGAGGGACGCCAATGACCCTGCATAAGAAGATGGAGAAGTTGGTGAGCAGGAATAGGGTGAATGTTCCGGAGAAAGAGAGAGCAAAGAGCAGAATTAAGAAGAAAGGTGAAAGAACCAGGGGACTGTTATCACTAGGAATGCCAGTCACTGTTGCAACATAAGCCCTTTTCACTTCCCCAAACATTCAGGAAAGTTTTACATAAGTAAGTTCCTGTGTTGGTTTTTGTTTTGAAAGGAAACCATGGAAAAGGATACGTTCTATGTTGGAGCCAACGGAAAAGGCAGAGACTAAGCAACAGCCATAAGACAGAACAGAAAACAAGATGCAGTGAAGACTGGAAGTTGGAGTCAAATGTGATCATGAGATGTACACCCTTTGGACACTCGTACAAATTTTTGGTGTGAGTGCTGGACTTTTCATAAGGTCTGAAATGGTGATGATCTATCCTCAGGACAGAATGTCACCAGTAAATGTCTATGTTGCAACACCATAGGTAGAAACAGCCTGCCGATTGAAATTTCACTGACGCTTTGACATTTCTTGTACAATAATCTCTAGATAATGTTCACCCTTGTCTCTCCCCTCTAGTGGTCACCTAAATCAGCTTGTGCTTTTCCAAAATGGGGAAGAAACAGGATACTCATCCAGGAGTAGTGGGAATCCCGATAAAGATCAGAAAGAGTGTTTACATAAATCATCAAATGCTTCCAGCACTGTTGATTTTGCCATAAGCCTTGTTAATCATAAATAAGAAAGCTGAGATGCAAAGAAGGAAAAAAAGTGTCATCAAATTTACTCTGAAAAAATACAAAGACACTTAAATAAAAGGAAACAAAGGGATATCTAAAGTAACCTCAGAAACTTGCAGAACTGCCATCAAAAGTCCTTGATGAATTGTTCGAGTTGGATGTGAGTTCTGTGTGGGGAAAGGTCAAAAGGATAGTTTTTGTTAAAGCCTGCCCCAGACTGATTTTGACAGCTGCTTGCAAAGCTCCACTGTCGACTGGGAGTTAACTCACCAGATCCCACCTGCTGCTGTGGTCCAGTTAGTAATGGAGGATAAGGCAGGCAGGGATGGACTTCAAACATGATAGGTGCGAAAAGACTCAGTCCCTTCCCTGGATACTCTGGGGCTGAGCATGTGATATGAGAACAGACAATATAACTTTGTACTGTGTAGATAATAAATATGAAATTTAAGCCCTTGAAAATGGAAAAGTCTATACAATTTCCAAGTATTCTTTTAATTAGATTACTATAACTAGTTAAAGTTATTTTCCATATGGTAATCTTATTAGTTAAAAAAATCTGGAAAAGTTGTCTTGGGTTTCCTTACACATTACACGGCTTATGTTTTATGGCTGTGAGGTCATAGCTGTGAAATATCCCCCTTTGACAACTTGACTATGATGTATGCTGTTATATTTCAGTAGCTCAGGGTGATTTTTCAGCTGGATGAAAAGTTCATTCCATTCCATCACTGCTGATATCATCTTCATTTCCATTTCATCCATGAAATGCAAAATGCCAAGAGATTCGGAGACACCACTTGGAACCGGTTGCAAAAGTAGCGATTGATAAGATAGTAAGAGAAATAAAGAACATAGGCACTTTATATGTCCCAATAAAAATAATTATGATGTCTTGTATTAGTTATGGCTGGCTCAGCTCTTTGAGAGGGTAAGATAAGAGTCTCAGTTACAGGCAGAACTTTAAGTAGCTGCTGCTGTTATTTGAAATACAGGTGTTGGCTCATATCCCTCCATCCTCATGCATTTGCTACAGCGCTTCCAGTACCACCATGGTTGGCCTCCAATCTTAATATACTGAGATATCCAGAGAGAATAATGGTGGAGCATCCTGGCAAGCAGTGAAGGTCTTAGGAATATGTAAAAGAAAATAGCAGTTGGCAAATACCACTGGAAAATCTGTTCATAGCTATATGCCTTGTGAAATCCATGGTTTGAGGTAACCTCAAATTATTCTTTTGAACCAGAGAAGAAGAAATACATGCATGGATAGTTATTGTGGCTTTATTTATAACAGTGAAAAAAAGTGGAGACAGTCTGATGGAGATTGGATTAAATAAATGATTAAATACATTATACTATAGCTATATAATAAAATACTGCACAGCCATGAAATGCATGCCTTAGAAGAATATTTATTGAAAGAGGGAAATGCTTGTTATAAATTTTGTAAAATATATTATTATATTCTGTAATTGTATATAATACTGCATACAATTAAAATCCAAATTAACTCCTGCCATTTTAGACGTCATGGATTGCATCTTAATGGGACACCAATTTCATTTCTTCATCTAAACACAACAGGTAGAGTGTATCATAGCTCAGGTTTTCTTTGAAACAGGAGTTTTTCTCTAGAAGGATACACTTCCATACTGTCAGTGGTTTTTTTGTTTATTTGTTTGTTTGTTTCCTTACTTCAAAAAGTCCTGATGGTGTTAACTATCCTTGTTTTCATTGAGTTCCTGCTCTCCTTTCTTGGCATTATATTTTCCTTATTTAAACTATCTCTCACTTCAATCTTGTTTTGTCTTTTCATCTTATTTTGAAAAGGCTTCAGAATCCTGACGATTAAAACATTTGCCCCTTACTAGGCTTTTTGCTCCATGTGAAGCTTGAGAACAACTTATGAGCAATCATCTTTCCCTCTTGTACAAACAATAGACCTATTCTGTGTTTTTGCAGAACTTTGGAAAGTGTTTCAGATCAGAATGGATGGAGGAAGGGAGTCTGGGCCTTAATTCTTTTTTCTAAGGTTTAAAATCTTCAAATTGTACTTACAAACCAGTAGGAAATAATTTTCCCTGAAAGCAAACCATTCTCCAATATGATATTTAAATATGGTGTCACTTTGATGAAAATGCCCCAATATGAATTTTCATGTATGATTACTCAGTTTAGTTTTTGTTGTAACTCTTTCCCTGGCAGGTTAGGGAAAGATTACTTGAAAGAAAATGAAGATACATAGAAACAGCCATAGTTTCCAGGCCTGGCACTGAGTGAAGGTAGATTAGACTGGAACCAATTCTTTCTGCCATTAGAAGCACTCTTTGATAGGTATTTGTATGCAAACAAAACAAAACACAACAAATCAACCTAGACACAGACCTCACACCCAAGCAAGAAAGAACTCAAAATGGATCAAATACCTAAATGTAAAATGCCAAACCTTTTTCTTAATAAGAAGATAGCCTCATAATAAGAACAAAACAAAACAACAATAAAAAAAAAACTTTTAAGTTTCTAGAAGAAAACACTAGAAATTCTGTGTCGCCTTGTATTTGGTGGTGAGTTTTTGCCTATAACACCAAAAGCATGATCCTTGAAATGAAACATAGCTAAGTTGGACTTTATTGAAATTAAAATCTTTTGCTCTGTAAAAGACACTGTGAGGAAAATCAAAAGATAAGTCACAGACTGATAAAGGACTTATATCCAAAAAACACAAAGAACTCTTAAAGCTCAAAAATAGGAAAACAAACAACATAATTTTAAAATGAGCAAAAGATCAGAAACAGATTATCTCATCAAAGAAGATGTGCAGATTGTGAATAACCAGCATCATTTGTCTTCAGGGAACCGTAAACTGAAGCAATGAAGTACCACTCCACACATTCGAATGGCTAAAATCCAAAAGCTGACCATACCAATTGTTGGCGAGGATGCTGGGGAATAGAAACTCTCTTTCCTTGCCAATGGGAATGCAAAATGGCACAGCTACTTGGGTAGACAGCTGGAAGCTTCTTATAAAGCTGAACATAGTCTTATAATATGACCCACCAGTTGTGCCCCAAGGTATTTCCCCAATGGATTTGAAAACTTATTTCACCCCAAAAGCCTGCACGTGCACGCGCACTCGCACGCGCACACACACACACACAAAATTAAAAAGCATTGATGTTTCACGGAACAGTAACAGGTGAGCACCTCAGACTAGTTTGGGAGAAGATGTGGCCGAAAGTAAGGCGAGAGGAGAAGTGGAAAGGGTCAGACTACAGGACCCAGCCCCAGGAGAAGGGCCCAGGGCATCAACCCAGGGCATGCCTGGCCCAGGGGAGAAAACAAGAACTAAGTTCCAAGGGTGGTACCAGAAGGTCATGGGGGTACATACTAAGGGGAGGAAGTGGGGAAAAAAAATCAGTTCAGAAGGAAAGCCTCCCACAAAATTCTTCCAGACAGACCTTGTTGTGTGCAATGATGCCTCCCCTTTAGACCCAGTCTTTGTTATCAAAAGTCTAGAAACATTGGGCTTTTTCAAGAAGAATAACTATTATAATATTTTCTTGGAAAAAATATGTTTAGATTTATTCCTTTCAGAGCCAGAATATTGTTTAATCAACAGGATGGGATGTACGTTCACCCCTTCCCTATTCTGTACATTTCTACCTCTTGGGAGCCAGATGCTAAATTGTTTCCGGCCAGTTAATAATGGTTGTGGTAGTGAAGCTCCCAGGGGACCCAAAGAAGGAAACCTGCCTGCATTTCCAGGACTCTGTTGCAGTGTTGGCTGCTGGGTAGGTTCGGATTAGTCAAATAGAGAAAGGAAATAAGGCATGGAAGTCAGTTAGTTCACTGTATAACCCAAGCAGGCAATGCCTCAGGTTGTAACCTGCTCATCAGAATGCTTTCTGCTTCCACCAGGGCGCCTGTAAATGCCTGAAATTTGCAGTCACTTCAGTTCAACTGCAAAGGTCAGGCTGAGTCAAATGACAAGATGATTGCCTCAAGAGAGTGTTCCACGTCGTGCCATTGACTGTGTTTCTGTTTATTTGGTCATCAATGCCATCAGTAAGCACTCTTTGAGGACCTAGTTGATGGGAAGTGATGTGCTAGGTGCTGCAGAAGGAACAGGGATGAGTTAGTCAGGGGCTCTGCCTCGAAGGAAAGGCTTAAGATGAGACATGAACATGGATGAATATAATAAACTAACATTTTATTTTTAGGATAGTTAGTATGTGGTAGTGATAGCTGTCGCTTAGTGATCCCTCACCCCGTGCCACGCATTCTTGCTGATCATCGCGGCCACCTTGCCAGGCACGTCACACGTTTCACAGGCAGGGAAGCTCAAACTCAGAGAAGTTACATGGTTAGTAAGAGACCGAGCAAG
Organism: Camelus ferus; assembly: GCF_009834535.1. Classification (NCBI taxonomy): domain Eukaryota; kingdom Metazoa; phylum Chordata; class Mammalia; order Artiodactyla; family Camelidae; genus Camelus; species Camelus ferus. Next base: position 10,343,574 of record NC_045709.1, on the reverse strand, counting down.
GTTTTGAACTCTAAAGTATGTGCTCGTTACATAACAACACAATGACTCTGGTGCATCTATCCCCCATGAGATGGTCAGATAAGGGCCAAGTGTCACTGGAGCCCAGAGGAGGGAGACAGAACTTCAAGCTGGAGGAACTAGAAAGGCTTATGTGTCCAAGCTGCGCCTTGAAAGATTAGTAGGTTTTAGACCTGAGGATATGGGAGAGGGGGGACAGAGGTGGGACAGGGAAGATCTGCTAGAGAGAAGGAAGCCTGGGGAAAAGACATCGCTGGGGAAAGCCCAGGACCTGGGGAGGAAGGCGTCATCTCAGGTACGGGAGGTGGAGTGATGAGGAAGTTGCAGAGGTAGGAGGGGCAAGTGTTGGGCGCCTTGAATAGCAGAGCAGGATTTGAGAATACCTAAAAAAGCAATGAGAAGTCATTGAAGATTTTTGAGAAGGGGAGAGACCCAGTTAAGGCCCAGTTTCAGATGGCAGAGGACAGTGGAAGAGGAGATGGGGAGAGCAAGGATGAAGCTACTGCACCGCCTCAGGTGAAGCAGGTCAGTGCTGTGGGATGGAGAGAAGGGGACAGCTGCAAAGATATTTAAGGAGACAGAATCCACTGGACCGAAACACCAACATGAGTGGCAAAAGGAAGGGATAGAAATCCAACAGTCCTTTCATGCCTGTGTAGCTGGGAGGATTAAAAAATGCTAAATTAGCCTCTAAACTGAATCACTGACACTTTCTAAAGTGTTGGTTCTCAGATTGTTTCAACATTTAAGTGGGCCCAAAGATGCTATTTAATCTCCATAAAAAAATGAGGCCACTTTTACGAGACTTAATGAAAAGACATAAAACTCTAAAAAGTTAACTCATACTGAAAGCAAAAGACTTGGACACTGAAAACCTTAAAAAAAAAAAAAAAAGCACACAATGTGCCAGCTTGGGACCACCTGGAGAACCCCAAGATGCCTAACATCTCCACTGGAGAGCCGTCAGAATTATTTATTCTGGGAGCAGTGGTTGAAATAAACTCAGATTCATTTTAACTCCGACTGGGGGCTAGCAGGTGCCACGTTCTCTGCTCAATGTGAAGGAGAGCCTTTCCTGATCAATTTCCCCTTCACCTATATCAGCACCTCCACCAGCCTCCTCTCTGAAGCCTCCCCACCCAACCTCGTCCCAACACATCAATGGGACAAAATGTTGTTCCCCACTTTATTGAAGCCAAGAGAGATGTAGTCTTTATCACGCTCAGACCTTCACCAACCAGTGGCCTCCCAGATATGAGCCCTTGCCTGCCTTACTATACGCGTTTATAACGCTGATCTTGGGAGCCCCTTGTTCCTATTTTATGATATCCCGGTCTTTCTACTGCCTGCACTAGCCAACAGTGTCCACAGCGGAGCCAAACTGGGCTACAAGTCTGGCAGACCCCTCACAGGAGTTCAGCCTTTGCAGCCTTGTCCTGATTTAATCTGCAATCCAACTCGCTACTTAGCCTCTCCAAGTTCTTATCAACGTCTTAGATTTCAATGTGCCTTTTCTAGGCTGAGTATCTGTGTTTTCAATTATGTCACCCTAGGTGAATTACCCTGCCATTGTTCAAGGTCAAACCTCCAGTTGTTATTTCCTGCCCATGCAGCTAGTCCCTTTCCCTTCCATCCCTTTGGGGCAGTTTCTCAATTGTCACTGGTGTTCTCAGATCCTATCTCTATCAGGTTTCATCTGTAAATTTAATTAGGAAGCTGTGCCCCATTTGGCTTTGTTTCATTCCATGGTACAAATGTATATTATGCATCCATTTTCCACAAAGCACCCTGAGCTCCAAAGATAATACTAGGCATGCCCTTGTGCAGCTATACGAAAATGAAAAGTTAAGGGTCCCTAAAAGGAATTAGGTGGCCTCATTTCATTCACATTGTTGAGTCTCCTCATCTGATCAGTAGAGCCCTATGATCCTGCACATAAAGGACTATTCCTTCTAACACAAGGACTTAAGAAATGGCTGTTAAAGCAGAAAGGGGGAGGCAGAAGCAGAAAGGTTAAGTCACAGCAAGTCTAGAAAATAGTCACTAACTCAAATCTTCCCAAAGGGCCTTGTCCTGCTTTCCCACCCCAGGCTCAGTCAGGGCCCAAATGCACTTTCACCTTTGCAGGTCCAGGCTCTGAGCAAGGCTCTGCCAAGGGCTCACACTGGCAGCTGCATTGCCTGAGCTCAGCTTTCCCCCTCCTTCTCCCACACACTGCCTACCTTCTCTCTTCTATGGAGGGAAGCATCCCTAAGTATATCTTTGGAGGGGGCAAGGCACCCCTTGCTGTCCTGAAACATAAAGAGACAGCAGGATCGCTTCTCGGCCTTTTGGCTAAGATCAAGTGTAACGAGACAGCATGCATGGCTCAGCCACACAGCTCACACGTCACTTCCCCCAACTATGAAGCCTTTCCAGATCCTTCAGTCTGGACCTTTCCATTGTATTCCAGGCAGATTTGATGGCTGCAGTAGCCCTTTGCTTATGGTGCTGTCACTTAATTCATGCAGGCTGTCTGTTGGCTCTATCTGCCTTGTGAGCAGAAACTGGGAGCAGGACCCACTAGTACATCAGTTACCTCTGTGTCTTCTCCTTACCCAGCACATGCAGGTGCTCAGTAAATGTTTATTGAATGACTCTTCAAACAAACAAATATTAGAGAATATAAATGACCTTTCAGACACTGGTTTTGTCTCACTAACCAAGTGCCTTTCATTGAGTCATTGGTTTTCAATTTGTTTTTTAATGAACAGAATCCTTACTTCAAACAAAACCTTATTTGGAAGACCCAGCTCCCCAGTACATACAATGTTAATAGTGGAGCTCTTCTTGTTCACATAAAATTGAGAGCCCTCCCACCCCCACTCCCTCACTGGGAGCCCTAACACCACCCACTCGCCTGCGCTCCCCAAGCGAAAGTTTTCATCCCACTTCTCTCCATATATATAAGTTTTTCACTTCTTTCAAGGCTCTAGCCAAATCTTTCTTTCCTCATGAAGACTTCTCTCTAATCCTCCTGTCCACAGTGGGGTGTTACTTGTTTCTGAACTCCTGCCCTACTCTGTTGGCATATATTTGGTTTGTACTAATGAACATTCACATTCATCATGGCTTGCTAAAGGCCAAGTGATGTGTTTTAAATACATTATCCCATTTAATTGTCAGGACAACCCTTTGAGATAGATGCTATCATTATCCTCAATTTACTGATGAGGAATAGAAGCTCAGAGAGGTTTAGCAATCTGCCAAGGTCACACAGCTATTCACTAAGAACGCTAGGATTTAAACCATGAGTTACCTGATTCATTGTCTCCTGTTTTAATGTGCCATTATTTTATCTCTCCAAGTAGACTGTAAGCCAAAGTATAGAAACTGTTTCTCTATGTCTTCATCTCCCTGCCCTATCCTTCATACAGTGTTTTACCCTGAGGAAGAGTATAATTAATAATTTTTCAGAGCTTACTTGGTTTCGTGAAGTACATTACCAAGTTCCTCACCTCTTCTTCCTCTAACATCTATCGAGGTAGAGGCTGTTAGTTTCAGAATAGGCTATGGTCTCACGTCTCTTGTCCTAAAGGAAAGTTCTATTTTTGAAGCTTGCAAATACAGGTTTTTGCCGCTGAAAATATTAAGTACTTCTTCCAAAGGCTGGAAGCTAAGTGGGAGTTTCACAGGAGGGAAAAAACAACAGTGATCTCGTCAAATGGAGTGGGGAGGCTCAAGGCAGGAAATGGAAGGTACTGTCAGAACAGCTCCAGGGAGAGGAGAGAGTGGAGAGGAAAGAGAGACTATTTAGATTTTGACCACTTGGGACCCTATCCCCAATTTAACTTTTGGACTAAATCTTAAAAACAGCCAAGTAGTAAAAGCCCTGCTCTCCGTGAACTTTGGCCCCTCTGCCTGTTTGGGATGTTACAGAGAAAGGCTACACTTTGTGCACAGCAGCCCCAAGGGGACAACCAGTGGCCCAGCTGGGGTGATTGATTGGGGGAAACCCCAGGGGCACGGCCTGCCCGCCACCCTCCCTGCACCTGCGCCATGAATAAACAGAGGCCTGCCTTCTGCAGGGGCCCCTTCCTGACCGCCCCTAGCCCTTCTCAGGCCTCACTGCCCCGGGCCCTCTCACTTGAAAGTTAACCACAGGCTTAAAGTGAAAGAGAAGATGACGGCTGCACAAGCCCAAAGAGTATGCAAGTTGAACTGCATGATGTGCATGAGACAGAGCCCTAATAAAATAGGCACCTCTGTAAGCTAATAGTAGGATCTATTCCCTCTTAAATTTCAGTTTTATGTCTTTACTACAGTATGTGTAGCAATAATGTCAGGCGGTTAACCATGCTTGATTTTAATGTTTTGATTTGAATAGTTGAAAGTTAAGTCAGTGACTTCAATGGAAGTCTCATTCATCTTCAAGTACTTACTTCAAATACCCATCTCTTCTTTGAAAATACCATAAGTGTCCTTCAATACCTGATATATTTATAAAATACATGGATAACCAATCAAGCTTGCTCTTTAATGACTTTTGCAAAAGGCAAATGAGGACAGGAGCAAAATTCTTTAAAACAAAACACATGCACACATGCACACACACAAGCAGAATATGCTTTGAGAAAGGAAAGCAGGGGCCAGATGACAGACATGGTTAGAGAGTGTTCACACAGCTGTGCTTTCTTACTGAGACAAATATTTGTTTTCAAAAATAAAATATATTTTATTATGCACTGATGTAAGTTGCTATTGCTATAGCAGATACAAAAAAATTAAAACAAAACTCTTATTTTAAATGCTGAATTGAATGTCCAGTGTTTCCTATGAATTTTCTGATTCTCCAAAGATCTGGGTCATATGGATAGCTTTTCACCCTACATCTTTTCTATTTTCCCTTCTGATGAAAAAAAAAAGGGATATATTATGCAAAATACAGAATTAAAACACATAGCTTGAAGGAAAGTTGTTTGTGGAAGGAGAGTATAAATAAGTGAATAAAGACACAAATAAACAAACTCTAGAGCAAAAGCTACTGCAAGGAAAGTCAAAAAGACCAAAAGAATCTAGAAAAAAATTGTGAATTACATCAGAAAAGGTTCATGTTCTTCATATATAAAGAGCTCCAACTAATCAGTAAGAAAAATTCCAACAATAATGTAAAAAATAAGCAAAATAGATGGACAGTTACAGAAAAGGAACTAAATATGGCCCTGAATATTTAGTATGAGAAGATCTTTACTCTCATTCAAATGGGGAAAAATGAAAAAGAATAATTCTACATTGGGGCAAGACAGCCAAATAGGCTGATGGGGATAAAAAGGTATACAACCTCTACAGAGGACAATTTAGCCAAATCTGTCAAAACTGCAAATTCTTTGACCCAGCAATCACAATTCTAGGAATTTGC